>NC_091494.1:25403751-25707323 GCF_947461875.1 Haliaeetus albicilla | reverse complement strand
TGTTGCCAGAGCTCCCCTGAAAATTAAGCTGGTAACTTCAGCTGCCTTGGCAAGCATTAAGGAGCTTGAGTCAAAATGGAGATGCTAACATTGAGGCATTGAATGTTTCTGCCCAAAGAGTTCACGTAAGAGATGGGTTTTGTGCAGGTGCTGGGGAAATTGGAGAAGACATAGTGATTTTTAAGGTGGGTTTACACTATGGACCTTATGAGTTAAGTGATTTTTCGAGGAGTGTCTTGGCAGTTCACTGACCTGCTGATGAGTGTTTCCTTGGCTCTAGGAACAGATAATGTGGAATATCAGTTTGCTGTCAATAATGATACTACTGAGCTGCAAGTCAAAGACCTAGAACCTAATACCAACTATGTCTTCTACGTGGTCGCGTATTCTCAGCTCGGAGCCAGCCGGACATCCTCTTCCATCATCGTGCAGACCCTGGAGGACGGTGCGTTGAATTAGATGGGTACTGGTGCCTAAAAAATGTTCTTGGCCTGTTTCATGGTGAGCATTGAATATGCTATGGAGAATAGTATCAGCTCCTAGAAACCTAAACCTGCTGCTCCTACAGCTTCTTGCCAGAAGCCCTTTTAAAAAAACAAAAAACCCAACCAAAAACAAAGCACCTTGATCTGATCATCAGCTTGGGTGATGAAGGGCATGAAAATGACTTCACTGACACTGAGGCCCATGAGAATCCTGCCGGAACTGCAGTCAGCTCCTCTGAGCTTTCACCTAGCTAATACAATATTGCTGCAAGCTTGACTCTGGGCCAGACTTGATTTCAACTCTGAGGATAGACATCTATTGCAATTTGTAGGGGTGGGAGCAGCCTTGAGATTGGATCCCTTAAGAGCCAGTAGTTTGTGTTGATTTTACCATTTATCACATAGCATTTTGTGAGCAGTAAAGGCAGAGTGCCAGAAGGACAGCTGCTCAAGGGGGGGACATGCGCAGCTTTCAACGGACTGCAGGACAGAGGCAAAAAGTTATGGTTTTGGCAGACCTCGTGCAAGCCCCTGCTATGCTGCAGGGTGCGTTATGTGCTTTTAATACTCCTGACGTAGTGAACTGTGTGGTCCCACGTGTATGTGTCTGAAGCCTGAAAAGCCGAGTTGAAAGCATGAAAGCTGCCTGCAGCACAGAGCTGTGATTCTCGAGGGAATGGGGATTCCCAGACTGAAGTCTGGATCTATGAGCCATTTCCTTTAGTGTTTCCTTCATGCTCCACAGTACAGCATAGGCCAATTAGCTGGTCTGTGCTAACCTGCTCAGTTTGCAGTGGACACAGGGTCCCTTACATTTTGCTTCCCTAGAGGGTAGTGTGGTGTGGCCAGCAGGCTCTGATCAGCCTGTTCAAGCTGAGCAGCCCACCATCTCCCTTCCCCAGACACCCTGCTGATGATCTGAGCTGATGAAGAGCTTCAGGGTATTGGTTCCTCCCGTGACAGACAGCATGTCACCAGTGGCTGTGCAGGGCCTCCTGCCAACTGAGAGAGCTGGCAGAGGTGTGTTGAGGTCTTGTCCTGGTCTTTGCTGACTTCCCGTTGTTGCTTCTGCCCAGTTCCTAGTGCTGCCCCTCAGCTGTCCCTGTCGAGCATGACTCCTGGTGATATCCGTGTGACATGGCTGCCTCCTCCTCCAGAGCTGAGTAATGGCAAGATAACTAAGTACAAGATCGACTACTGCACCCTCAAGGAAGGTGAGGGAAGTACCATTTGGGGAGAGGGTGGGATTGCGTCTTCTGCTCCAGCAATATTAATAGCATATCATGTCGAGGGGAGGAGGTGCAACACTGGAAACTGAGGGACCCTTTTTTACCCAAGGGAGAACAGCCCTCTCTTAGCCTGGCTCTGCTGTTGGTGGTAACAGCAGTGCTGGTGCTGTGCTACTTCACACTGCTTCAAGGTATCTTTTTCTGTGATTGTGGAGGAGCCTGCGTCCCCAGGGAAATGGCCTGACACTTGTGTGTTTGTGCTGCCCCAGGAATGTTTGCATGAGCTTTATGCTGGTTGGGGAATAGGGGTAGATGCATTCACTTCCTTTAAAATGGAGTCTAATCTAATCAAAGTGATCCTTGTGGAAAAAAAGCAAGTATCCTGGCCAGCCTGTCTTGCTGTATTGCTGGGTTTTATTTGGTTTTATTTATATTGTCAGACACTCTAAAAAGCCTTCAGCAGGGATGGTAACATTTACCTATGCTGGATGCAGCTGTTCCAATTCCACGTGTGCTTGCTTTGCTAATCCTTCTGGGTATTTACTCTTAAAACCATCAAAGCTCTGCAGCTTCTCACTTGCCAGGGTCATGATTCTTACTAAGAGAAGGATGGGGAGTGTGATGAAGTGCTGGACATATTCCCATGTGTTTGATCTGGATTAGTAGTCTGCACTGTGACTCCTGGCTCTTGTTTTTTTGCCCTGACCAAAAATGGCTCTGTGGCATTGTAATACCTTGGAAACATTTGCAGTCCAGGGATCACACTCAGCAATACTCTGTTACATAGCAGGGACAGCACTCCCAGCTGAGTTTATGCCAGGTGAAGCTGAAGAGCAAGACCTCTGCATTCACCAAACAGGCAATATGGATCTTCAGCAAGACTAATTAGTTGTTACAGTGAAAATCCCAGGCCATTCTCAGTTTAAATTTCCTGTTACCTCCCTTACAAACTTGGGTGGGCTGAAGAGGGAGCGATAAAACCTCAGTCCGGCATGGGTGAAGGTGTGAATTTTGCAGAAAGCAGTGCTGCTGGACATTTCTGGTTCAAATTAAGGTGAGGATTTAAATACAGCAATGAGAAGCACTGGAATGTACCATCAGCTGTGCTCATGTTCTGCCATCAGGTCAGCAGCAGCAAGGTTTCTGACAGCTCCCCTCCAGGCAGGCTCAATGGTGCTGAAGGCAGCCTGCAGTTTTGAATGTGATGAAGGGGGTTGTCAGTCAGGATATCAGCTCTGCCTGGTCTATAGTTCTAGTTTTTCCTGGTGGCATGAGATTTCATTAGGCAAAGCCAAGCCAGCCCAGGGTGTGCAAACCACATGGGGGTAGCCAGGCTTTGTGGCTGCTCAGCTGTATTTCCCTTTGACTGGGAAAACCATGTTTTCAATGGTGTTGCCTTGGTTCCAGCAGATCAGGTTACCTCCATTGAAGTGGGTGGAAATGAGACACAAATCACTCTCTACTCGCTCCATCCTAACAAAGTATACAAAGTTCGCATCGCAGCCAGCACCAGCGTGGGCTATGGGGCCCCTTCTGAGTGGACCCAGCATCGGACTCCTGACAGAGACAACCAGACACATGGTAGGAGGCTGGGTAATGCCTGGGATTCGGGGCAGGGTGTGCAGGACATTGGGGAACTCGAGGCATAATCAGAGATACTTGCTTTCATTAGGGAATTATAACCATTGGTTTTGGTTAGACCAAAGTACCCACCTTTATCTCTGTTGAGCAGCCCCTGTATGTCTTGCTGCTTGCCTGGGTAGTGGGTCTTTCCTCCCTCTATGTGCAGCTGTGAAAATTCTTAAGAAAGAAAGAAAGAAAACCCCCAAACCCCAGTGTTAGGACATTTGGGAGTGGATAGACAATTCTGCTAAACAGAGCTAAGCCCAAGCCAGACTCCAGCAGTGGTTAAAGACAGTAGTATCTCAGAATACATTGAGAAACTCCCATAGTGGCTTTGTGACATTATTTTTTCCTGTCATCAGTAGAGTGTAACTGTACCAGACAGTGGAGACATCCCACTCATAGGACAGCCTTTCCTCACACCCCTCCCTCGCTACCGAGGACAGGGAGGATTCAGTAGAGCAGGGATATGGAGACAAGTGGCTGAATGTTCTTCTCTTGTCTTGTTGTTCTTCTAGTTCCATTTGCCCCGACCGAATTAAAAGTCCGAGCGAAGATGGAGTCTCTCCTGATAACGTGGCAGCCCCCAGCCAACCATGCCCAGATATCTGGCTACAAGCTCTACTACCGAGAAGTGGGCCCAGAGGAGTCCAGTGATGAAAGCCCTTTGGATGGTGCTGAAGATGAGAGCTGGGACGTAGGGCCCATAAAACTAAAGAGGAAAGTGAAGCAGTATGAGCTGACTCGACTAGGTTAGCTGGTTATGTCGTCTTAGCAGTTGGTGTGGAAACCCAGGGTCTGTCTCTTGCACTTTGTAGTAGTCCCAGGATGCTTCCAAGAGGCTCAATTATCTGCTTGGCTGCAGATACATAGGACCAGGACCGTGTGAGCTTTTTTAAAAGCACCCAAAATAATTTCTGGAGTGGGGCTCTTGGGGCTTGTTCTAAGCAGAGTTTGAAACACAGAAATTTCTGATGCCAGTGTAGCAAGGATTGTATATTTAATCAAGGGCTACTAGTATACTTAGTATATGCTGATAAGTAGATCTGAATCAATTAGTGTTTTTTATCGTGTCACTATAAAGAGTGCCTGGATTAAAATCTCCAGTCAGGACAATGATCTCTCCTTCCTTGTGTATTTCAAAGAAGCTCCATTACTGCATGCTATTTGAAGTCTCTCTGTATTAAAATGCAGAGATGGGTTAATTCACAGCATGCTAATTTTGGGTCAGTATTCTCCACCTCCCCATAAGGCAAAAGAGATAGAAGAGTGAGTGTCTGTGGCTGGAGAACAAGTCTGCCCACAGTCAGATCTGCCTGCCTGGCTAACTGCGCTTGGCGTTTCCCATAAGGAGTTATGTTTCTAACACATGATTGTACTAATTAGTTGATTTGCCCATTGATACAGGGTGAAGAGGGAGAGAGAAGAGAGTCATGGCAGATGCATCCTTGAAACAGGATTCTGCATCTTAGAGTTCTTCCATCCCCCACTTCATGCTTCATCCCTGTTACTGCCCAGTGAGCTGAGACTGCAGGGCGAGTGTTTCTTGTGCTGGTTCATCTTACGCGTCTAGCATATATATTATGCATGGTGTAAAGGTCAGGCTGCAGCACCTGGAAAGACAGTTTGTGTCATCACTAAGTAGGTTTCCAGCTATGTTGCAGCCATCCTACCACTGAGAGGGTGTTAACAGTTATGAGTTTCTCTGAAGAACTTAGGTCTGTAATTATTGCACTGAGGAAACCACATGTGAACATCATCACGCGCTGCTCTAACCACTGGCAAGTCAGTTAGCGGAGGGACTCGGGAGTGGGTTGAATTGGTTCCAAATGCTCTGGCACGATGATGCTGAGAAGGCTGCTTGTTCTTCTGTAATTACTTCCTTAAATTTGGGCACCCGTCAAGCCCTAATGGTTTCCTTATGATTTGGCAGTTGTGTATCGGCTATCATTGTGTTAGGAAGAGTCTCGGGTTTCTTCCAGCCGTGGATGTTCTCTTTTTCTCCCTTTTGCGCTGCTCTTGCACGCGTACAGTAAAGGAAGGGGTAGGGAATCTGGCTGTGCTGAGAAAGGCAGGGGGTCTGGACATGAAACAAGGAGGAGGAGTGGTTGGGATTTAGAAGGGTTTAGTTTTATGGTGAGGAGCTACCCTGCGCAGGTACTTACATCTCCATTAGGGGTCTTGTAGGCAGAATGGGTAGCAGTCTTGGGAAAGGTTGGCAGTGATAACGTGATCTATGTTGCTGCATGTTGGCTGATGGGGAATCAGCTGGGGCGATTTCCCAGCTCATGGATGTCTGCCTGGGAAGCACAGCAGTGGAAACCACTCCTAAGATCCCTCTGTAAAAGCAAACAAAATACCCAACACTGTTTCTTGGGAGTATCTCTTGATGTCAGGGTAAGGGGGCTGCATATGGTGAATGGTGCTGTCTGGTGGGAGAGTGAGATTTGCCCAGGCTGGCCCAGGGGAAGTAGGCTGTTGAAGAGGTGTCACAGTTGAAACTACAAATTGGGTCAAGAGCTTGAAGAGGTAAGAATAGAATAGAATAGAATATTCTTTGTTTACACAGAATAGAATATTTCAGTTGGAAGGGTCCTACAGCGATCATCTAGTCCAACTGCCTGACCACTTCAGGGCTGACAAAAAGTTGAAGGAAATTCTTAAGGGCATTGACCAATTGCCTCTTAAACACTGGCAGGCATGGAGTATCAACCACCTCTCTAGGAAGCCTGTTCCAGTATTTGAAATGGTGTCAGGAAATCCCAGGATTACACACTGTCTGAGTTGTAGCTCAGACATGGTTGCATACCACGTCAGTGCAAATGAGGTCCATCTTCCCCCTTGGAGGCGATGTACTGCTGCAACACAGTCACTAAATGCCCCTTGGCTCCACATCTCTGCAGTGTCACTGAAGCCAACGCTCTGCCCCTTGTCTTGTCTTGGTTTGGGGTATGGCCTGAGAGGCAAAACTCCTGTCCCACTGCTTGTTCCTGAATAGCTGAATTTTGATTTCCTGCTTTTCCTTGGGTTTTTTGTTTTTTTCCCAGGAGCACAGCAGGGCAAGAGGGGAAGCACTTTCTGGGGAGACAGCTCCTTTCGAGGCATGCCTCAGACAGAGGTGGATGGGTGTGCAGAAAGCAGCTTTGGACAGAGCTTCTTGAGCACAGCTACTCTTTATTCACAGTTATAGCACAACTATTACACTAGCAAAAAGCCCTGCCCACGTTTCCCTCCTTGTAGTTTCCTGTAATGTTAGGCTGTGTTTTAGCCTGCAGTAAGGTTCATTATGCTGGTTAGGTGCAAAATTCTTCTTTTATCTTCTCTTGCACTGGCTGGTCCTGCTACTGAAATGGTGCCAGCCTTGTCCACCGCCTCTTCTCTGTCCTGCAGACTTCCTCATCTTTTGCTTTACCCCCAACATCTGGCTTCTTGATTTTGCCTTTGGTAATGACTCAGCTGTCTTCATTTCAGCTGTCTGAAATAAGAGAAGACTTTTCTCCCATGCTCGTGCTAACCTCTGGAGCAAACCATGTCTCCTTAGAGTGATATTGCTAATGACATGCCTTGTATCTTGTCTGAGAGGTATGTGCTGAAATCCTGAGAGAGGTGGACAGCTCTTCAAAGGCACATAAGAAATAGAGCAATTTCATGAGCCCACAAAATCAAAAGGAAGCTGTCCTGAATCACCACGAGGGCTTTTGCCTGAGAAATTCTCATTGATTTTCATCTATGTTCTAGCAGTTAGTCTCTGTAATGGTGTGCAACTACCAGGGCCATAATTTACATGAAAAATATACAGTAAGGATCTGATCCTGTCTTCTACATTCCCCTGAAGGAAGACTGCATTCCTCTGGGAGTGACTCCCTGGAGATCAGGTTATTTTCCCACTTACAGGAAAGTATGGCATATGGCATCTGGCCAATATGAACACCTTGAAAAACTGAATGAAACAACATATTTAGCATATTGGATATATTATGCAGTCATCCAGATTAGTGATTTGAAATGATCTGGACTAGATTATTCTGCTTATATTTAATGTATGATGGAATGCAGTGAAATACATCTGTTCTCATGCTGCCTACTAGCTTCATGACAGTTTGATAGAGCTTTATGTCTGCGTGTTCTAAGAGCTTGAACATCTGGGCCTGTGTATAAAAATTGAAGCCAAGCTTCTGACTGAGAAATCCAAAATACCCCTATTTTCAGAATGCAAATTGCTTGATCCTGTAGTAGAGCTCCCCTGGCTTCACGTGTAAGTGGCTGCTGTATTGATCTGACCCAGGGATGGAGATGGAGGACTTGTCCTTTCCTTCATTTCATTCTCCAACAGGACCTGCCCACAGCTGCATCACATCTGTGAGCTCTTCCTCATCATTTTGGATCACATCATCTGTGATGAGCTTGTGTCCCAGTGAAGCCCAGCCAAATGCTCAGGCAGGAGGCAGAGTGTGTGTGCTGGCAAGAGATGAACTGTAGGGTTCTTTGTTCCACCAAACCTGTGGTCCCAGCCATTTGGAAGTTGAGTGCCCTTTGGTCTCATTGCCCTTGTGTGGGTTTGAAACATTTTCCTGTGGCTAGAGAGTGTGGAAATGCAGGTCAGGCTGCCTTGGAGGCAGACAAAACTCTGTTTGCTTTGGGGATTCTTTCAGGGAGAGAAATGTGGCTGAACTGTTTTTATATTCTGAGCGTGAACATGTGTTGTGGAGCAGAGAAAGCCTTTGGTAATTGGTACCATTAGCCTCTGGGAGTGTAATCAGCGCAGTAATAATAAAATTGGCATCAATAAGAAAGGTTTTATTTTGCTTACATTGTCTGGCAAAGAGAGCAGTGATCTATCAGGGCAGGGAATGAACAGGCACATCCCAAATTAACAAACTTCATCAATGTGCTGCAGCCAAGGCAACCAAAGACAGTCTGGACTGCTCTTGCTGAGCTTCTGAATAGGCTGGCTGCTGAAGGGAGAAGCTGGCGAGTGTCTTATTTGAGAACTTCATATCTCCCAAGTTGTTTCCTTGATTAAACATCTCCATTAAAAAAAACCTCAGATGTTACTTAACACAGCAGAGGAGTATTTAAGCTGATGAAAGGCTGGAGGAAAGAGGGAAGTGAATTTTGGACCAGGGCAGCACTGCCTGGAGACAGAGGTCCCTGCCCTGCAGCTCCGTTTGGGTCCAAGTGTGAGGTTCCCCATAGAGTACATGGCTGTCTGATGGGAAGAGTGTGTAATGAGGACCCTCAGGTTTCTGGTGTGGGTTTTGTGTATGCTGTTGCTTTTCTAATTGCAAATCAAGAAACTCTGCTGTGAAGGCAAAAGAGTCACCACACAACAAAAGCAGCCAGTGACTTAACAGTGTATGTGAGGACTTACCAGAAGGAAGATCCTCATAGCAGCAAATAAATCAGAAAGGACCTTAGAAATGGGAGGTGCATTTTGGAGAGGAGAGGATGTCCTCACTCCTCAGGAATAAACATTGCAGTGCATCCACTTGCATGGGAGAGAGAAAGCAGTCACCGTGCATAGGTTTCTTTAGTAGTTTGCAAGGGAGAAAGATCAGGGGAGATCCTGAGATGATGTACTACAGGCCATGACACTGGTTAACCCTTGGTGGCTGGGCCAAATCCATTTGCTGCTGATAATTTCTGCAAAAAGCGAGGGGAGACCTAGAGAGTAGCTGTAATGATATGTGCACCACTAGTGAGACAGTATTTGAATGTGGAAAGCCTGTAAGTGGAAGGGGGGCTTCCTCCTGTATTTTTAGCAAATACAACTCTGTTCAAGCTACTTTCTTGGATGGTGAGAAAAGCTGGTCAGACCAAAGAAAACATGTCTAACTGGGGAGGGTTGGTAACAAAAATAACCCCAGACAAATCCTGATTGATTTTTCCAGCTCCTGGGAAACTCTATGAGGTGAAGCTGGTGGCATTCAATAAGCACGAAGACGGTTATGCAGCGGTTTGGAAGGGCAAAACAGAAAAGGCACCCGCAACAGCAGTAGGTGAGGAATGCCCTTCATTTGTTGTCTGTCTCTTCTGCTTGGCATGTGGCTTCAAAGGAAGGGTAGAAGTAAAGTTACAGAAGATGAACTTGAAGAAGGACAATATGAAAACGGGGAAGGTCCCAATATGAGGAAACTCCCTTTGACAGTCATTGCAAATTGCATTGGAGGAGTTATCTTGGGAAGGAGAGAAAGAAGCAAAATATCCCCCTTCTCATTAGAGTGGTTGTTCTGCTGGGTGTGGATGGACTTCACTGTGTTCTCTCTGGCCTTGTTAGTGGCTCAGGGATGGTCTTGGAAATGCCAAATAACCTGGGTTTCATCTGTGATGTTATAAAAATTCAAGAATGTGAAATAGCAGCATGCCAGACTTTTTGCAGTGTTACAAAGAAAGTAAAAGCTCTGAATACTTAGACTCCATTCTCGGCTCTGCCAGTCTGTTGTGGGATGGTGAACAGTCTCGGCTTCTCCTTACCCTGATGTGGGCCTGTCAGTCTTTGAAGCTGGCCTCCAGTGCTCCATGATAGTACACCACCACCTTGGTGCATGGATCCTCGTTGTGATCTTTCCCACATGTGAGGAAAAGCGTGGACCGCTGCATGCACAGAAGAGCTGAGCTGGGCATCTAGGCTTACACTGGGGGCTAGTATATCAGTGCAGGCTTCACAACCTAGACCTGTTTTATTCCATGTTTTCTGTGTCTGTTCCTTGCCGTACTGTCGTTTATGTCTCCACATCTCTTTTCTCTTTTTGTCTTGCACCATAGATCCCCCTGTGCAGAAGGGTCCTCCGCTGCCTCCAGTCCAAGTCTATGCAGAGTCCAACAGCTCGACTTCCATATGGCTCAGGTGGAAGAAACCTGACTTTACAACAGTCAAAATCGTCAACTACACTGTGCGCTTCAGCCCCTGGGGCCTGAAAAACGCCTCTCTTGTTACATACTACACAAGGTAAAGAGGGATGCTATGCATTCATCTGTTCGTGTCAGGAATAAACACGGGGCGGGAAGAACCTGCATGGAAGTTCCAGTACTGAGCAAAATCCTGGGTGTTTCACATGCTGGGAAGCGTCTGCCTTGGTCACAGATATATTTAGAACTGCTGAAATGTGGCACTGGGACTTTTCTGACTTGAATACCAAGGGATCATTTACTGGCCGGTCTCTGCATCTTTTCTGCTCTGGTTGGACCTTACATGTTTGTTTCCGTGTTAATAACATAGCCAGGTGCAGTTATGGCCAGTCTCAAAGCATTCATGATTTGTGAGATGGGCCTCACAACTTTGATTTAAAAATTGCTAGAGTTTATACAGTTATAATAATTTGGGGAAGTATTTTAAATGTGGATTCCTGTGCAGGTTTTCAGCCTATAACCAGGTTGTGTTTTCAAGCTTTTCTCTGCAAGTAATGATCCTGGAGGCTGGGAACCTACTTTGCTCTGTATCTGGGAGCTGAGTGCTCTTGCATTCACATGACTGCAGGAGATGAAGCTTTAGGTGAAAAATCAAATACTCTAAGAGTTAGGATAATCTCTTACAGTGTGTCTGGTAAGATATCAGGGTGACAGTGGGAGAACCATCTAGGGTTCATGGCCTTATGAATGTGTCCTCTTTTGGCAGCTCGGATGAAGACATTCTCATTAGTGGGTTGAAGCCCTACACCAGGTATGAGTTTGCCGTGCAGTCCAATGGTGTTGGCATTGATGGGCCCTTCGGCAGCGTGGTGGAGCGATTCACCCTTCCTGACCGTGAGTATTTATGGGAATTGAATCCTGATTTTTTCCTGGCTCTCCCTGAATCTCTTATCAAATCCCTCCTAATGTGCCCCTGAGAGATGTGATCTCAGATCACGTCTAAGCTATGATGCGCCTGAGTACATGCCGAGAGCCGCTAAGCATCCTGGTGGCATTTCCAAGCCCATTAAAGAAGTGCTGCTTTGTAAACAGAGAGGAGCATGTAAAGAGAATTGAGGCAATGATTGCTGTTACTGTAGGATTGCCTCTGGGTTCAGAGAAATTCTGCTCGTTACAGAGAGCTGATAATGCATTGCTTAAGTGCTGGGTCCTCCCCAATGCTGAATGTCACTGTCAGAACAAGAGTGCCTTGACCAGCCTGGTTTTCCAATAAGACCTCCACCTCTTAGCTTCAGGCCTGGTGAAGGCTAGGAGGCAGAGATGATCCTGACAGCTGCAGTGGGTTATCTCCTTACTCTGTGACAGCTTCTCCAGTATTCAGCTTCACAGAGCAGCATCGATGGCCTTTGGAGGTGTTGTGTGTCCTGCCCCTAGCTGGGACTAGTTGCAACGCAAGCAGGGCTTTGGGGAAGATGCAAAAGAAAGCAACAAGGAGCAAGTGTGTGCTGGGAATATTTTCTCAAAGATGAGCAATGTTGCACAGTCTCAAACTATGCTACGTGGCTTCTTCAGCACTGTCACGTTTCCCTTGTCTGGTTGGCCATGATGCACGAGTACTGCCCTGTATTGGGGTCAGAGCAGCCTCCTCTCTGCACTCTCCACAGCTTGTTTGGATGAGGTGTCTGGCCACCCAGGTCGCCCATCATTTCATGCTTGCAAACATGGCTGTGGCACCACTGAGAAGGATTCAGAGAAAGCACAGAGCAGTTGTCATGCTCTGCAGGTTGAATGCTTTCCTCCTCTTTTCTGCTGTTCATGCTAGGTCTTTACTTGTCTCTACTAGGTCCCTCGACTCCTCCATCTGACCTGCGGCTGCACCCGCTCAACCCCTATGCTGTCCAGGTGCACTGGTGCCCCCCTGTCGAGCCTAATGGCATCATTGTGGAGTACCTCATCCTGTATAACGCCAACAACACGCAGCCAGATGACATGTGGACCTTGCTGACGCGAGAAGGTGAGCCTCCTTGAGGTACTGTAATACTCCACCAGGTCCTCCTCCTCCTGCCTTCTTCCCTGCCTACAAAGCCAGTTGCTCAGTCCTCCTGCCCTGATTTTTGCCTCACTTTGAGCACATACAAATAAACATTCAAGAGCTCATGCTGCCAGCTTTCTTGGAGCATATGCTGGGCCTTGTCCTGGTCATATAGGAGACTTCAGGGACATGACTGCTAAGATATGAAATCGTACATGTCTAGGGCTGAAATAGCCATTATCATCCGGCAAACATCCTGCAGATACAGGCTGGCAGCCAGTAATTCCTAGGAGAACGTATGCCAGCAACACCACATGCAGTCTGTATGATCAGCTCTTTAAGCAGCAAGTTCATTAATACCAAAGAGGTGTATGAATTACCTCTTAGAGCTCATGACACAAAATCCCTCACTTCTGAGGGTCCAACAGAATTCCACTGCTGCTTTGCTGCAGCGTCTGAATACTCTTGAAACTGCATATTTTAAACCTCTTTTTTACTTGCTTTTGATCAGGAAATATCTTCAGCACTGAAGTGCATGGCCTGGAAAGTGATACCAGATACTTCTTCAAGATGGGAGCAAAGACAGTTGTGGGATCTGGTCCCTATTCAAACGTTAAGGATGTGCACACCCTCCGGGAGAAGCTGTCTGGTACGAATTTCCCCTTTGTCCCAGTACAAGAAGTGAGTTGCATTGCTGAAGACTGCGATTTGTCAGCAGTGGCATTTCTGTTTGCCAAGCAATTGCCTGATGTCACTGTGCAGGATGTAAGATGCGACTGTGTGTAGGCCAGTGCAGAGGATCACAGTGGAGTCCTCAGATGTGCAGCTCCACAGGCCTCAGGCAGCTCCAGAACCCATCCCACAGCTGAACTTCATTTCTCTTCCCCATCCCAGCTCCTATGGAAGGGCACATGCAACCTGCATATTGCTGCCTTTCTGTTAGGCCTGCGTAGTGTGAAATTGATGAATGTGCATAGGTGCCAGTTCGTTTTAAGCTGCTCTAAATTTTCACTGCCAAGTAATCTTCTTTCTTTATGTGTATAGAGGCATCACCTATAGGTTTTAGTGAAGCTGTTGCTTCTCTGAACATCAGACACTTTGTATCTTCCTCCTCCTAGCAGCTGAAATGATGAATCTGTCCTTCCTCTACTAGATGTTCTGGATATCCACTCTGTCACGGGAATCATTGTGGGAGTCTGTCTGGGGCTGCTCTGCATACTCTTCTGCATGTGTGCCAGTTTCCGCAACAGCAAGCAGAGGTAGGTGTCACTTCACCTTTGCAGGAGGTAAAGGAGGCTGATGTGGAAGGAAACAAAAAACACTCTTGAACTGCTTTGTCGTGTTCAGCTCCGCTCTTCGGGATGTGGTGTATGACATCAGTTAATACAAAGATTGAGTCTTGGGAGTGCTAGCTGGCTAAGGAACATATTTAGTATGGTCTTTTCACTGATTTATTTTCTCAGTAGTTTCTCTTTAATTTGCATTGTTAGACTAATAGGTTTTGGGGTTTTTTTTCAGAGAAAGAAAAAAAAAAAAGAAAAGGGAAAAAACACTATTTGCCAGATTATTACCTGTGTCCATTAGTGTGGGCAGTGTTCTGCTTCTGAGGTTGGACAGCTCTAAGGATGTTTGGAAAGGGTTTGTTAACTTCCAGTTGGGAAAATGATGAAAGATTTTCCAGTGAATGACAGGCTGGTTTAAGGAGGATTGGACTCAGCCCAAAGCCCGCTGCTATCCCAGAGGTCTGAATCCAGCCACAAGCATTTGGAAAGACCATGATCAGAAACCAGCTTAGTTGTTGAGAAGAGCTTTGAGCTGGCAGCAGATCTTGGGACTAGCAACAAGCAGCTTCTGAATTCTTGTCCTAATGTGGCCACCAAACTTTTCTGTCCTGTTGCACCTCTTATCTGTAAAGCAGAGATGACAGGAGTGACACAATTCCCCACGGGCAGGGGTTAGAGAGCACTTGCTCTAGTGCTGGGACCTGTGTTGTCTGCTGCCCTTGTGATCCACTGGTGAGGGGAGGGAGGGCTTTGCATCCAGCACCATGCATTGTATGAGCTTTAGGATTAGTGAAGGTGGTGAAGAGATGCAGCTGGGGAGAGGCTATGGCAGTGAAAGCTGTTACAATAGGATGTGGATAGAGGATCGTCTTCCTCAGGAGCGTCAGGGCAGGGGCTTGGGCCTGGTCACTTCCACAAGGACAGGCTGAGTGGCCTGGAGGGGATCACTTTATCTGGCAGTCTGTGGCTGTTTGGGACAGAGGAAAGTGAGGCTCACGAGAGATGTCAACTCTTGCTTGTTTTCCCTCAGGGACGCCCTGCCAGACCTGGATTCCCAGGGAGCCAGCAACCACACTTACTACCACCGGAGCAGGCAAGGGGTGGCAGCTCCCAGTGCCACCTTGGACTCACATGAGCTAGAGTCCCTCATGTCCCCAGTCCCGGAGGATGCACCCATGCACCTGGGGGACATCACAGAACTGACGGAAGTGCACAGCCTCATCCACACGAGCCTCCCTGAGGACATTGTCCATGGGAAGAGGAAGGTAAGGACCCAGGCATGTGGTGACTGGGCTCCCACCCTAGGCAAGAGCCTTTGTTTGGTGTGTCACTGCTGGGAAGCCAGGGTCTGATGCTGTCCTGGCTCTGCAAAGTGTCGATGGTCTTGGCTGCAGGCTGGTGCTGGGCAGCCATGCATTTCCCTCTCTGTAAAACTGACTGGCTCAGTCTTGGCTGTCAGATCGAAGTTTGGGATCCCTGTGCCATCTACCACCCCTTTTCATCTCCGGGACAGCGGCCCCTCATGCCCAGAGCAGCAGTACCAAACTTAGTGCTGCAGAAAGCTGCACTATTGCTGTTGCTGTGGCATATAGATGGCATGAGAAAGCGTGATGTCTAGAGTAGATGCTCTGCCTTCCAGGATACTCCTTTTGCTTAGAGTAAAAGGAGCTTTGTCCATAAATAGCATGTTCACTGGAATACCCTTGAAGATATACAAGAGGTGAAATTGTTTTATTTGTGAACCTTGTTTTTTGAAGTAGTCTTTTCCTGCCTTGCTTGGTTTGCCTGACACTGCATTGTCTTTCATTCCTCCCTGCCCATTTCTTCTCTCAAGCTTGCCTGAAACATTTCATTCCATTAGGGAACCTTTAATTGGCCTAATTTAGTTAATCTGTTTATGTCTCTCTTTGTAGCCCAGGGAGAGCATGTAAAGTAATTAGGAGGTTCAGTAAAACAAATGCATTGTGAGCACATGGGATTTCACGTTTGCATCAATGATGCGCTCATGTGTCACCAGGGGAAGGTGAGTTCAGGATACCTGGCTAACCACGAGACCCATCCTTGCTGCTAGTGGCAGTGCAGGTATGGTCTTTTGGAAATGCAATGTCTTCTGCGGGCTTTAATAGTCCTGTGAGCTGAAGCCGTGCTCTTGGCCATCCCCAAGTGCTGTGGCAGATCAGCACTCAGCTGAAGGAGAGGCAGTTTGCAGCCAAGCCACATCTGTGGATTTCGGTGGAATGTAGCTGCCTGTCTGGACCCAAGCCAAAGAGTGTGAGGAATTTCCTACAGCTTTTTCTGTTAAATAAGGAACAAATGTTTTCAGTGATGGTGACTTACCCTAAGAACAGGTTGGGGTGGGGGGAAGTTCCCTCCCTTGGGAGGCCTTTCTGGGGGCAGCATATCCAGATTCTCTTCCAAAGCAACAATCCTGTCTGCAAAGTTTTACACAAAGATTTTAATGTGTGCAGAGCAGGGGCTGGAGAGGGCAGTGCCAAGGCCGGGCTGCTTGGGGTTTAGCCTGAGAGCTTGGGGCCCCCAGTGTCTGTCGCAGAGGCTGGCAGTGTCCGGCAGTGGAGTTATGTTCAGAGAACAGAGCTTTGGGGAGTGGGGTAATTCTGGTTGTAGTGTCTCTGCCTCCATAATTGGATGGGGAAAGGCCACTGGGAGTTGAATTCATTGAGGATTTTTGTCAGCAGAATAAAGAGCTTGGTTTTCTGATGGATGTGGATAGTGAAGCAAGGATCACTGAGGAGCAGCCGCAGGCAGCCACCCAGAGAGCAATGTTGTCCCCTGTGCTGGCTGGTGAGGATGACCTAGCAGGTGAAGGAAAGCTCGAGTGACGGCCAGGAGCAACAGGCTGTTGTTGCTGGGAGTGGGCACTGGAGGGAGATGTGCTTCCACGCAGGAGGCCCTGCTCCCTCCACTGCCCAGTTCCTGCAGGAAGTGCCACCTGAGCCAACGCTGAGCACCACTGCATCCTCCCCGTACTCTGTGAAAGTGAGAAGTGAAAAGACTCAGGCCAAAAACATCTTTATGCTGCAGTTGCCAAGAGGCCATGTGTCCAGATAGCGATGTCATTTTACCTGGCAGGGCGGTGAAGGAGCTGGGCAGGTCTCATGAGCATGGCCGGACCAGTACACACATGCCTGGTCCCCACAACAGATGTAAATCAGAGTGAGGTGCAGCTAGGGGTGTGTGCATCTCCCTGCTTGTAGACAAAATGCTACTAGCCAAGGCCCAAGAGCAGGTTGTAGGTTCCCTGGGTTGTCTTGTACACTGCAAATAGCTTCTTCCAGTGGCCATTTCAGCTAGGCTGCCAAAACTCCCCCAGGTCCTGCTTGAGTGTGGCCAGGAGCTTTGTACCCTAGAATGACCAGCTGCCTTTGTTGCCTTCTCTTTTATTCTCTCATGCTGTGTGTGGTTGGGGCTATGAAAACCCACAGCAAGTAATGTGGTAGAGCCACAGGAAAGAGAAAATCCTTGTGGAAGGAAATTCCTGGTCCAGCCTGGCAAAGGGAAGCTCCCAGGGTGCTCTAGCTCAGGTACTATCACTTGCAGTCCTAGTCAGTAAAGAAAGGGAGTGAATAAATATCTCAAGGATCCCTTTTATTTAACAGCGTATCATGTCACCATAGAGCTCAGGATGTTAGTTGGGACAGACTTAGTCCGATGCTGCTGCCACTCTTGGGCAGGTTTGTATAGCTATGATGCCAAGGAACTCGCAGCTCCAGACCCGTGTGACCTCCAGTTGCCTGCTTGCCTCTCCGTCCTCAGGTTACGCTCCTGAAACCTCTTTTTTGTTGGTTGGGTGGCACTTACAATCACCAGTGGCAGTGATAAATGCTGCCATGCTTTTGCAGGCTTTTCACATGCTGGCTTGTTACTTAGCATTTCGTGGATTATTCTTTATTGTTTTTATTCTTGTGGCAGTCTGAGGTTCCAGTGGAGATCGGAGGCTCAGTGTTGTTAGGAGATGTACAAACACAAAGAAGGGACTGTCCCTGTGCCACAAGCAGTCAGAAGTGAGTGAATGTCACTTTGCAGGTGTGGGGACTGGAGAGCAGTGAGACCAAGGGCAGGAAGACTTTAACAATGCTGAGATTTGAACCGACTTCTGCAAAGAATCATGGGCAAGGGTTTCGAGAAGTCCCCTTGGTCGTTCTCAAGTCAAGATCACCAGTTCCTCCAAACGTAGGGCCATGATTGCTCTTGAGCCGTTACAAGTAATGCTGGGGGTGCAGGATGGTGCAAGTGGAAGGTGGGACAGTCTTTGTGCTGCTGGACAGCCCACAGGAGCCGCCTGGCCACCCTGCCCCTGCTAGCAGGATGAGAAGGTGCTGCTGCAGCCGAGCTCTCAGCACAGGGCCCCTCTGGATGGCTGACAGCTCCATTAGGCAGGAGTATGCTTGGCCATTTAGCGGGCCTTTTTCTTTCCTTTCTGTGTTTTTCCCAGTGGTCACACACAAGGATTTGTAAATACACTGACAAGTGATTTTCCTCTCTTACTCTCTTCACCTTTCAAGTGACCCCCACACTGATGCCCTCAGTAGCCCGTGTTATAAATGACACCGTAATGCACAGGCTGTGGCAATGCAGCTCTGTTTCCCTGACAGATGGACTGAGGATGATAAAATGGCTCTGCTTCAGACATCTCTGTCACTGCTGCTTTTGGGCCAAGCAATTTAGGGGGTGGGGGAGGATGTTAAAAGGCATCTGCTTTCCATGGAAGACTTCAGCTTTTCATTGAATGAAGCCAAACCCAAGCATTTTGGCTTGGAAATGTTTGCCGTTGTGCTTCTTGCGAGCTGGAACCTCCCTCGTTTGCTGCCCCGCTTCTTCCCTGTGGGCCTCCTCCCCATGGGGACTGCGTTTCCTATGAAGCATCCCCATGACTTGGAGATCAAAAGCTGTAATGCATCAGGGAACTTGGATCTACCCGGGTTGTTTGTCATTTTCACTTTGGAACTTTTCTGTGTGGAAAAAAAGTCCCAGTGTTTTCTGAAAAGTCTTAGATGAGAGCTCTGCTTCTGTTGAGAGCTAGCAGAGGTTCTCCTTTATCTGGTAGGGGAGAGGTCTGTATTATGTTGCATCTTGTTTAGAGGTGCAGCTGCAGGCAGGGATGCCTGTATGTTTGCATGACATGGAGATTTTCCACTCCCACCGACCTCTGTGGTGCCGTTCAGCAATGAATCCTTTCTTTCCACTATGACACCCTTAAAAGCTGAGCACATCTGAAATGTCCTCAGCTTTGTTCTGCACAGGATTTCAAGCTAGTTTAAATAACCATCCTCATAAAACAGGGAAGGTTTCAAGATCAGCATTTCCTACATGTTCGTTCTCAGCTCATGTATTTGCTTCAAATCATTAATTGTCTCTGAAAACGTAACATGATCTAGGCACATTTTTACCAGTCAGAGTTTCTATAAAAAGGCTAAAATGAAAAGGCTTGTTTGCTTTGATAAGGATTTAGCTGTAATGGAAACACCTTTTATTGGAAGATGTTTTTATTAGTTTTCATTCTTGTGTTTGCAGCAAATTGACAAAGGGATTTTTCCCTCTTTAAATTAGTATTAGACTGACACTCCTTGCCTTCATTATTCTATTGTAAAAGCCAAGAGAACATTTCCTTCCTTCAGCCATTCACGAGCTCCCCTTGAGTAGAAAGAAATTGTATCATTTATTACACCAAAAGATACTGCTTAAAAAAGCAGAGAAGCTTTCAGGCACACAAGACCTTCTTCAGGTCTGTGATGAAAACAGACCTAGAGTTAATTGCTGCTGCCCAACCTTGGAGACTGAGCCTCAAGAGAGATTTTATTTTTTTTCCTCTCAAACATAATGTGCTTGAACAACATGTGGGAAATAGGCCATGTTGTGTGGCTGATGGTTTTTTCTGTTTGTTGAAAGTTGCAAACTGGTACAAAACAAGTTTGTTCTTCATTGCAGCCAATTTCAGCCAGAGCTGAACAGGCTGTTCCCAGAGTCATCAAAACCTATGTAAACATGGCAGATTGACATTTCCGCTAACAGATGGTCCATTGGGGATTGCAGTAAAGCTGCCTGTTTCTTTCCATGTTTTTTGGTATTCACAAGATGCCTGCAAGAAGGTTTTCAAGTTTGCTGTGTGTGTGTGTGTATGCGTATGATGCTAAGATCTTTCTGATAGCAAATATGCATGTAAGCATCTATAATAGGACACACATTTGTGTGCATGTGTGCATATTTGTGTAGGTTCAATGATGAAATTTCCAGGCAGTATTTGCTCAGTAACGTATGTTCCTTGGAAAAGGCACAGAAGCCATCAGTCAGCAATGTAGCTGCAGAAAGCCTTTCAGACGGCAGCAGAAGCAAATTGAACACGTTCCTTGAGCACTCGCATGTAGTGATATTCCTTACTGTGAGCTGTGTGTGATCGCTTGGTTGATTTCTTGCTATTAAAGTGTAGTTTAATGATTGTCCACTTAGAAAGGGAGCAATTAGGGAACGTTCTTGGCTCAGAATATATTGTTGGGGATTGCAGAGAGAGGAATGGCAAAGATGCTGCCTCCAGCATCCACTTTAAATTAGCGAATGCTTGATATCCACAGCACTAGGTTTGGACATCACTGTTCTGCAGGCTGCTGTCATATAAATGAGGCCCTTTACTACTTGTTTTCTTAAGGTTTGATCCTGAGGTAGCAGCAGAGCTCCTATGACTTGGGGTTGGTCGGGGCTTGGATGTAATACTGCTCTGCCTCTCGCAAGGTGTTGAGCCCCCTTGGCACTTGAGTCAGGGTGGATGAGAGCGCTCGGGAAAGGCTCAGGCAGCCCTTCAGCACATATGTGAGTGCTTTAATGTGCCTTCTGCCAGCACCAACAGCACGAGGTAGCATTTGCTTCTTGCCAAATAGCTGACTTAGGAATGCCTGGCTCACATGCAACATCTGGTCATGTATTTCTACCTAATTTCCAGCCAGATGGACCGAGGCACAAGGAGGTCAAATGACTTACACAAGGTCAGGCTGATGTCAGAAATCTCCTTGCCGTCTCGGCTGGACTCGTGCTATGTTGACTGTTGTTGGAATAGATCTGACCTGTGTAAGTAGTGACCACATACACAGAGCAGAAACCAGGGTTTCTCCTGCCTGACAGTGAGCAATAGATGGTTAGTGGGTTTGAATAGATGTGCCCTATATCTTCACCCTACACAGCCATCATGCCCACACCACCCATATTCTGTATGCACATGCACACTTGCAGTTGTGTCAGGCCAGGGTTTTCTCTTCACTTCAGCCTTGTGTCATCCTCTCGCTTCTATCCAGGCAACGTGTAACATCTGTGGAATGAGCCCCGAGATAACTGGCTCATGTGGTCCTTAAATCTGAGTGTGCATCTGTGTGTATATACGTATATGTATGCGAGTCAGTAACAAGGCTGAGCTCAGGTAAATGCAGGACAGCCCAATAAAATCAAAACCTGGAAAGAAAATACTTTTCTGCCTGTGAACTAATAGTCTGAGCTGTTAAATAACTTCAGCTCTTAAAGGCACACATTTCCCATACACAGAGGTGTGCATTCAACAGTTTATTGCAAGGGGAAGCTGAGAGAACCCAGAACAAATTGCGTTCAGCCCATATAATTTAATTAGATCTACAAACAAGGTAACACTGGTTGCCCAGGGGATTTAAAGCTGAGCTAAGAATTGCTTGGTGGTCTGTTGCAAAAAAAAAAAAATTAAAAAAAATAAGGCCCCCAGTTTTGTGCCTCTATTGATGGGGAATGGCAGAATGTTTACCCAAGCTCTAGCTTAGAGCAGGAAATCTGTCTGCACCTCAGAGTGAGCAGTTTAGCATTGTCTTCAACTCTTACTGGAGCACACATGCCAGTGCACATGGGTGAGGGTCCTTCTCCATGCTACAGAGCATCGCTTGTGCCAAAGCAAATAGTATAATCATTCAGCTCCACGTTTCCACCATCCCTGTTCCTTTCCGGCTTTGCTGTATTTTTCAGTAGGCTCATACTGCTCAGAGTTGTTTGCAGCTTTGCAGGAAGTTGATTTCAGTGGACCTTTAAATGATATCTTGTGCCATGATATAGCTGTTGGCCTCAAAATTTGGGAATCGGTGGAAAGCCC
The DNA here is from genome assembly GCF_947461875.1 of Haliaeetus albicilla. NCBI lineage: Eukaryota > Metazoa > Chordata > Aves > Accipitriformes > Accipitridae > Haliaeetus > Haliaeetus albicilla. Next base: position 25,685,709 of record NC_091494.1, on the reverse strand, counting down.
CTTATGCAACCAGTTGTGAACCATCTGGCAACTTTTATCCACTTGCTCTGCATCAGACCATGTAACAGAGCAATAAAGCCTGTTCTAATGCAGTGACTGTGTAAGTCCATTCCAATGAGCATTTTTATTTTGATGCTATCAGAAGTGTTCTCTGCATTTAACTTGCATCTTCTAACACCGTGGTATTTTCACAGCTTGCAGTTTCCTTTTTCAAGCTGCTTCTCATTTCAGGTTTATGAGGATAAGAATCTGTATCTGTGATAATCAAATCTTTTCTCCTCCCACTTCTCTTCTGCAGTCTTCATGGAATAAATCAGCCAACCAGCCCTGGACAAACAGCATAGCCAGATATGGGGACACTATCACAAAAGAGCCTCTCTCTGCTGTGAATGGATCACTGAAGCTCCCTTCCAGTGCAGGACAGAAGCTTTTGTTACAAGCTCTGGTTTACGATGCTGTGATGGTGGGTGTCTGCGGTGGCTTATTGACTTGTGTATTCTGATGTGTTTTTTCCATTTATGTTTCCCATCTCCCTTTCTCCTTTCTGCAGCACAGGAGAAAATGTTCTTCTCTAAGCTAGCTTTAGTTGGCTGATCATGGCTTTATTTTTTTTTCCTGGGTATAGGAGTGTATGCCAGTGAGACTGATGGGATTTGAGTATAAGCTGTTTGGGTTTTTTTCCAAGCATCACTCAAAGCCTCAACTCTGCCCTGATCGTCTGTCTTGACTCCAGCCAGCCCTTGAGGGCCCGTGCTGTGGGCTTGTTCTTTTGGTGATGATCAAGTGGGGTCAGACAGCTTGGTTGTCAGCAGGGTTGTGGCAGTCCTGGTTCCTGAGGAACCGAAGCCAGGCAGCAGCAGTCTGCTTTGGGTCTTTGCTATGGCCATGCAGCAAGCAGCCTGCCGAATGAGTTAGGAGCTGCAATGCTCAGCACAGTCATTAAGATCTACAGTGTGCTCGCCTGAAGGAGGGATTGCATTTTTGCCTGTAAAAGGAGTCAAAGATCAAGGGTTGATTTAAACTCCTCCTCCAGATAGGGTAGAGGAATTTCCACTGCACTTGTCATCTGTATGTGGGTGCATAGATTGGGAGGAAATCCTGTTTCTGATATTGCTTCATTAGAAAAAATATGCACTCCTGTGTTTGGGAGAGTTTGTACAAGGATTTTGATGTTCATGCCACAGTCTCAGCAAAGCAAGCTGACACCTGCTTAGGTTGACTCTGAACCCGAAGATTTCTTTGGTTATTGTTTTAAAAAGTTCACCCCCCATCCCTCCACCCCCAGCAAATACTTATAAGTAACTTACCTATGTTTCCTTCCTAGATAGTAGTGTGAAAATCAATTATACACAGGATGTAATTAACACCGTGGATAGAGTTAAGACAATGTTTTACAACCCAATTACAGGGCACTGTTTACAGCACAGCTTACCCATCAGAGTTTGTCAACAAAAGGAGAAAAGTGTTAAAATATGTAAATGACGCATGAAGTTGGCTTCAACATAGAGTGCAAATTACACATGGGATATCACTTCCATACTTTGAATTGTCGTCTTGCTACTAAATCACACTCAGCCCAGAATCTGAGCGCTGATTGCCTAGATAGCTCTTTGTGAGCTTCCAAAATAATTTGTTTGTTAAATTATTGAATTATAATCTAGCAGATTTGTGGAGACCTGTAGCCTAAACTCTGCTTAAACACTGTGGAGGAACACTGATTGTTTTCTTTCTGAATTAAAGTGCTTGAATTTACACCAACTTTTGCAAGCTGTGACCAGGGTTCTAACAAACAAACATTTTGTGGTACGTGGCCAAAATTAAACCACGAAGGTGAAGGGAGACCTGGTATCTACTGTGGGGTCTGTATCATGAGCTGTCTCAGAAGCCAGTTTCCTAGAGCACTCCCCACTCATCCTCTAGAAATCTGGCCCTTAATATGGAAACAGGCTGGTGAGTTTTGAAAATGTGGTCTTTGACAGAGGCTTGGAGGAATGGTTGCTCCAGCCTGCCAAGAAGCTGTGTGCAAATCACTTCACTCCCGTGGGACTTGCTTTCCCAAATGTAAAACAGGAATAATGATCCTGAGGTGATTTGAGATGCTTCTTAAGACTTCAGCTCTGAGAAACACATCAAGATAATGCTTAATAGAGGCACATGTACATCCCATTGCACTCTGTGGGATTAAAAAGAAATAAATTTCAGTGCTTGGTTGGGTCACAGCCTCAATTATCTGAATTTCATTTAGTTTACTTTTTTTTTTTTTTTTAATTTTCCCCTATTTGATAACAGAATGAAGCAAAGAAAAGCCACCCGCCAGCCAGCCTCCACCAAGTGGAAGCAGAGGTGATTGTCCATTCTGATTTTTCAGCCTCTGACAGAGACTACGACTCCCAGCTGCACACCCTGGAGAGCGAAGAGACAGAAACTGAGGACCAGGAGCCTGAAGAGCTCCCCTCTGGAGAGTTGGCTCTTCCCAGCTCTCCCAGCACCCAGCAGGACGCTAGCCAAGTGTTGGTGGACTGCACGGGCAATTCTGAAGTTCAGGCCCAGGACAAGCTGTTATGTACCGGCAGAAAGACTAACAAAACAGAGGCCGTTTGCATCCGTGGGCTCACCAATGGCTTCCACAGGCATGGGGAAAGTCTGGATTCAGTGGAGAGCGGAGATTCGGACTCCATCCAGGAAGGCAGGGGGGATGTGCAGCCAGTCAAGTGCCAATTGCTTTCCCCAGCCCCAGAGGAGGGCACCCTCTGTAGTAACTCTGGTTTAACCAGTTCATCCTCAGCATCTGAGAACATGGCATGTGTCCACAATCATTAAAGAGTGAACTAATCTGATTTTGATCATGGGAGAGGTAGAAGCGCTAGTAAGGGCCTGTCCCTGTGAGGTACTGCATGCCCTTGACTCACTGAGCCCAGCAGGAGCTAAGAAGGTGCAGCATCTCACCAGAACAGGATTCGGACCTGTCAGCTGTACATATTGCCTTCAGAAAATCAGTAGGTAGATTGGTAAGGGCTCATCTTTTTCCCGCTGAATATGATGAGTAACTTGGTGTTAATGGGAGCAGGATTGAGCCATCTGCCAAAGTCTGACATGACACCACGGCTAGAACAGAGCCTTCTGCGTTAGACTGGGGTTGTCACTTAGCTGTAGTCCTCGAGGCAACTGGCAAGATGTCTTTTAATGCTGGTAAGAGGCAGGGTACACCGAGCGATTCTTCTCAACTGTCTCTTCACCAGGGAGAGCCTTGGCACTACCTACTGCCTCGCAGCGTTGGGATGAATTTTGCCAGAGGAGTCCCACAAGGGGGTGGAAGCCAACACAAACAAATTCAGTGAGCTGTAACCACCAGCCTTTTCTGCCCTCCCGTGGTTAAAAAGGATTATAAGGCTCTCTTTGTACGCTACCGCAGTAACTATTACTAGCAGGCTGACGTAGTGGCCTTTTATTACACACTCTACGAGTGCCTCTAACAACTTGTACTATATAGAACCTTCTTCAGTGTCTGGGTCATTTCACCAACCTAGACTTTGCTTTATGTAGGTTCTTGTACCTAATATTTTAGGTACACATCTGTCCTTTTAATGTACAACATGTATTTTTATTTCCTTGGAGCATCTTTATATTATTTAATTTTATAAAGTGGAGTAGTGTGTGGTATAGAGTAGCATTTTTACTACTTCTCTCTTACTTTATTTTTCCTCCCTAACAACACAACTACCTCATGTCTGTTGGAGAAAAAAAGCAGTATATCTACTTTTTTGTTATAGTCCACTATAGGTTTTAACTTATTCTTATACTGCCTTTTCCTAAAGAATATGTTTGCACTGGTTGTTGACCTTTTTTTAATGCATAGTGCTGCAGATCTGATATGTCTCTTGCTTTGTTTCTAAGTAGTGCTGTAGGACACCTTCCCTACAGCTGAAGAGTTGGGTTGTGTTTCTCTGTAGGACTGTGTTTTGCAGGAGCTGGCCAAAGGAGGCTGCTTCAGCTGGTGGGATGTTGATCCATCTTTCCTTAACAAGCTTATACTAGCAAAGAGAAAAAAGAACCAACAATTTCAAAATTAATTCGTGATCTTGGGGAAAAAAGAACCAACAATTGCAAAAGTAACTTGTGATCTTGGGGACATCTATTTCTTTTTTTTCTTTTGTGCCCAAGCGGAGACATCTTGGATGATTTTGATTTCCAGAGAGCAGCTCTCAGCCTTCTGTAAGCAGTGGACTTGCTGAAGGCTTTGGATGAATAAGTGACATTTTCCAGTCACCTCTGAGAGTCCTGGCCAAAGTGCTTTTGATTGGTTATTTTTTTTAAGAGCAGGGCACCACCAGAGCTTAAAAATTAAAATCAAATTTTTGGTCTCATACCAGTCAGTCTGGTTTGAAAATCATCCAGTGACTCTTTCTTGCTGACACTGTTTGCTTACTGCTGACGTGTCTCTCAGCCTGGCCTTCTGGTGTGGGGTGAACTTTTCTCTACCTTTTCTTTAGCCTGTCTCTGCCCTGTTTCAGGCTCGCAGATATTGACTGCGAATGCTACACATTGGACCAGCTCCTCGGGGTTAACAAGGATCAGTAATTCTGTTCATTGGGTGTTTGGTACATGTTCTGCCTTCCTGGAGGATTCAGAGATCAGGCCATTTGTTTGTTTAAAAAATGAGGGAAAAGATGTCCATCTCCCTCTTTTTGTACTGAAATTCCCCCCAAGCCATATGGGGAGCTGTGTGCTGACCTGAGATCCTGTAAAAGACTTTAGATTTGGGTTTTTTATGGTGAAATCTGGACTGAGATATACCGCTGCTTGCAGCAAGGAGAACCTTGTTCCACCAGCACCCTATCCCTGCTTCTGTTGTGAAGAGCTGTGTCACAGTATGCCCTGTGTTTGGAGTGGAGCTGGACCAGCCTGTGTCCTTGCAGTCCTTCATCAAACCCTGTTAGCTCCAGCTCTTTGGTAGAGGAGTACCTCTAAGCCTCCACATACCCTGTTGGGAAGGATATTGGAGCTTCCACCTCTCCCCATCCTACAGCATCTCCTCCCAGCATGACACCCTGTTCTGATAAATGGCTTTATTTCTAGTCGTCGTACTTGCTCTGTTGCTCTAGCAGCTGCTTGGTATCTTGAGGAGTCTCAGAAATGCTGTTCCATGCTCTGAAGTGCCGTGACTCTGAAAGGCTGTGGCACAGACTGGAAATCAGTGCCAGTGAGCAGGCTTGGCAGGAACTTAGTGTGTGTGCGCTACCAGAGCAAGAAGATAGAAAGGCAAGAAATCATAACTGGGCAGAGGAAGTGTATAAATAACCTCCAGAACTCACTGCCACAAGACTTTGAAACTAATGACTTAGCAGGGTTACAGATAAGGCAGTGAAGTGTTATTGCAGGCAATAAGGGCAATTCACAGTTATATGGGAGCGGATGCAATTACAGAGGTATAAAACCTCCAGCTGGGGAGTATCGGGCACTAGCTGCAGAGGGTGGGGGTAGATTTCTGCAGCTGGACCTCAGTTTGCAGCTAGTTTCATGGAAAAGTCCTTGCTCTTCCTCACTGACAGAACAGATCCTGTTGCAAGCCGCACCAGCCACTGCTGATGTGCAGAAAGGGAGAAGGACCCTTCTCCAAAAAGCTCCCTCCAGAGGGAGCCCCTGGTGACTTCCTTTCATCTCTAAAACCAAGTCATCTGCTTGCAAGCATGACAGTATGCCGAAGGACCGCTTCTGCTGAGCGCCGCTTCTGCTGAGCGTCTCTGCTGCTGGAGGGCAGCACTGGGAGGAGTTTGGCCAGCAGTGGGTATGACTAGGGCACTGGAGTTCTCCCGGCTCCCTGTCATGACACTGTACCTGCGGCAGGTCATGCACCAGCCCTAAGCTTTCCATCCAGAGGCCTGTGGGATGGAGGCATAGTTCAGTGGCTGATTTAGGAGGGTGCCACAGTTTCTGGGGCGCTCCTTTGTACATGCACCCTCTGCTTTGTCTGTATTGACTTTAGCAATTGTATAGCCATGGGCTGAGCATTGCTCATCTGCCTAAAAGCTATCCCTGCCTGTCACTGAAGTCGACACAAGCACCATTCCCCTGGATTACCTTGGGCCTATCACAAAACCACCAAGTTAGTTATGTGCTCTGAGAGCTTTGGGGTAGATGCAGCAGAGTGCAAACAATTCTGCTTATGCATCACAAAAATACTTTGTCTCCTCATGCTGAGGCTTATTCTGATCTCGTTACACCCCACCAGAGTGTGAAACTGGCAGCGTTTGGATGTCCAAGTGCTGTGGTGGCCGTGGACTGGTATGCCAGACCTCAGCTACAGAAATCAAGGCAGTTCTCTCAGAGCTAAGAGATCACCACTGACCGGCAGCAGCGAAGCTGTTCTCTGTACGAACGTGTGTCCACGCAGAGCGCTGGGTGTCCTTGTCTAACTCGGCTGTGCCCCAGGTCCTTCCTGTCCTGAATGCACATGGGACCTTTCTAGTCTCAGCTAGAAATGAATGGAGGAAGACAGATAATACATATTTTATGTGTAAAGCTGAAACAACCAGTGCATATATTTTTTTATCATGAAATAAGTAGCTTTCTTGCAGATTTCTCACAGGCACACAAACTGTTGATTACCTTTAATTACCCATCATACTTAATATATGTTCTTATACATCAGACTCCTTTCTTCCTTTTCTTCCTTTCAGTAACACTAAAGATTATTGCTGTTCAACTTTTTGCTGGTATATATTGTTTTACATTGTTAAAATGTCAGGTTTGTCTCACTGGCATAATTTTGTAGTATTAATGTTACTGTTTGGCTACACAACTGTATATTCCCCATGCTGCTGTGAGAGTCACAATTCTCAACCTTTTATTTCTTTTAATTCCTTGTTACATGAAACACATGGATAAAAATATCTTTCAACTTTTTGTTGATTTGATTTCTTGCTTAACAGACAGCAAAGTTCTGGTTTAAATAGTTCAAATGAGATAACTTATAATCTAGGTTTTGAGATTTTTTTGCATTACTAGCTAACAATCCTGAGATCAGCCCATGAAATATGCTGTGTAAGAAAACAACCATTTTAATAGAGCACTATGTATGTTTTTGATCTCATTAGAAATAGATGTTTTGAAGGGATCATCGTGTCTTTTCTAATCAATACTTTTATTAGAAAAGAGGTGTTTAGTCCAGCAGAAATCTACCATCTAGTTCTGTTACTGTATTCACTTGCTTGTATTTTTAAAATTAAATTTGATTTAATTTTCTACACAGTGCATAAGGATGTGTAACCAGAACTTGATCTTGTTTGAAGATTGTGTCTGTGTTTGGTTCCATGCTGTACTTAATTATAACTTTCTTTCTTCAGAGACTGTTCTTACTCCACAAAATACTCTTTAGTGTTAAAGTGTAAGAAGACATTGTCCTTATATTCCTTAACTAATGGGTTATTAATAAAATATTTTAAAAAAGGAGTGGAATTTGTCTCACAATTCAGTCTGTTACAGCTCTTACTGTCTGTTACAGCTCTTCGTTACAGAGAAAGCTGTCACGGAAGGCTGATCCTGCAGCTGTGCTTGGAGTGGCTGGACCCTGGGAAATCTGCTGTTAGGTGCTGGGCCGTACCCTGCCCCTCAAAACACAGAGGGGATGGTCGGAGAGCGCTCTGCCTTCGTGAGTTTGCTAGAGACGGACCTGCAAGGTGTCCCTGCAGGCACATCAACCTGGCCAGAGCTGTGCCCTGTGGTGTGTGTGGGGCCTTTGTGTGCATTTGCTAACAGCTCAAATCCAGCCTCGTGCTTATCTGAGTAACTCACTTGTGGATGGATCCAAACAAGACCTTGCAGCTGGCAGACCTGGGGCAGCATGGAGGAGCACCTTCCACGGCAAGGTTGTACCTCGCTGGTGGGAAGCAACGGTGGGAGCAGGACACAGGATTCATGCTTGTGCCAATTCAGTGCCTGAGCTTGTAACCATGGAGGTTGGGATTGTGGGATGATGGTGGGTGCCTGGTTCCTCGGGGATTCTTCTAGGGTTTCAGATGCAGGCAGAGTTTGTGTTCATTAGGCATTTCTTGACGCTTGCTCATTCCTCAGTTTTGAACTGATTCCTATAAGAGAAAGAAAATAAAAATTATCCAGTTTCATGCTTTATCTTGCTGGGGAATTTTTTAATGTGAAAAATAAGCAGAAGCATCTAGCAAATGAATGGTGAGACTTCTCTCGGATGGCATGCTGGGCTGAACACTCAGTGGCTTGCGTCCAGCAAGATCAGCTAGGGGATATCTGGCAGTGCCCGAGGACACATTATTAACCTCCCATGCATCTCCCTTTCTTCCTCGGATGCATTCCCTACTTGAGTAGATAGTTTCCATTATTACTTTATGCTGCCAGGACTACAGAGCCATAAAATCTCATTTTATCTGCATTACAGAGGTAATAAATCTGCACTTAGCATAGTATTCTCCGATAGTAGTTAAAGGGAATTCTGTCAGACAGACTGCGTAACTCAGATGAGTCTTTCTCCTAATGACAGGTAACCCCACAAATGAGCAAGGAAGGACCTTGGGGGGGGGTGATGGGTGACTGCAAATCCCACTTCCAGCTCTCAGTTCACAGCATGAGACACTGGTGGGAGGCTGCCAAGAGGGGACACAGTGGGATGGCATGGGTGAACAGAGATGGATGGACACAGCAGTTACAGGGGAGCGGGGACCATGGAGAAGTGAAGATAAGAGCAAGGTGTTTGTTTGCATTTCTTTCTCTTCACAGCCTTTATGGCCCCAGTACGCTATGCTGCGATGCAGCTGGCAATATTACTACAGCTGTCTTGGGTCTTGTATGGTCTTGGGTAACTTCAGTAAGCTACAAGTGCCCGGTGCAGTGCGTTGCCCAGCTCAACCCCGCGGGAAATGACACAGCATGAGGTGATGGGCTGCGTGATGCAGTGAGGTCGCCAGGGATGCTCCATGGATGCTCAGCGGACACCAGTGGTGGAAACTGCATCTCATGGGGACTCCTCCGACCTCCTCCACTCCAGCAAACCACTGGAGCAGCAGTTACAGCAGCACAGTCAGACCTCCGTGATTTGTGTGGCAGGTGCAGTTCTGTGGGTTTCATCATTTGCGCTGGCTCCCTGCACTCATTTCTACTGATGGCAAAACTGCCGGATTGGTGGCATGATTGTTTTCAATTAACGGAGAACACATAGCTCCTCAGCCAGGTAGCTAAGTGCCAGGACGCATTCCCTTGGTGTGGTGACAAGCACTAGCCCCTGCCACCACAACACCTGTGTTCTTATACACTCAAAAGTGAATGCAAAAGGGTTTCTGCTGGAGAAAGCAGCTTCCAGGAGCATGTCCCGGGGCTGTCCCACCACTGCTGGGATGGCTCTCAGCTCAGTGCCTCGATGTGGGTGCCACGATTTTGGCTCCCCCTCCCTGTTGCTCATTGACCATGAAACAGATGCTAAACCCCCACATGTGTGTACATAAGTGAAAAGCTCCCAGGCTCTTAGCAGACAGGGAAACCACAATTACACATAGAATAATAAATGGAGTGAATTCAGACAAGTTAATCTCCCACTTCATCTGCTGAAACTACTAATGGTGTCTTGGGGACCTCAGTTTGCAGTTAAATTGGTGTAAATCAGGAGCACTATTAGAGCTGACGGAAATTGGCTGTGCAAGGGGTTAGCAACACTCTCTGAGGCCTGTTTTCGTGGAGGATAACCTCGTGTAGAGGGAGGACAGATGGACAGACAGACCCTGTGCCCTCTGTGGGAAGATGAATGGAGGGATGGACCCCACGACCGCTCAGCAGGGAAGGGGTTTGGAGCCCTGGTTCGGGCCGAGGACCTTCACACCTGTAACCCCGCTGCTTTTCAAGAGGCTCCAATTCCTGCTCACTATGTGATAAGCAAATCCCTGCCTCTGACACAAAGTAACTTTTTTAAGCTCTCAGGGTTACAGAGGAGCACAGGAAAAGAGGAGCACTCCGGGTTCCTGCTCTCAGGTGGCTCGAAGAGCCCCAAACCTGCCTTTTTCTTTAAAAATCTCATGGCTTTTCACAGAATTCCTGTTGTTTGGCAGGACCGCTTGCACTTGTGATTTTTGAATGTGACACCAGCAATGTCACCAGTGTCATTTGAAAGATGCAGGGCTGAACTTGGTGATGTCCTAAACATGTAGCTACCTCCCCTGGCTCCTGGGTCCTGCCACTGTGCACAGGAGCAAAAGCACCCAAAATCTGTGGTTCCTGGGGGAAAAAGCCCTGTAAAACACATGGCACTTCATTTCCCTTGGAATTTTTAATTCCCACAAGGCATCCTTGGTGCTGGCAGCATCCCGGGAGCTGCCATGAGCCCACGACGGCTGCAAGTGTTACAGAAACACTGGCAGGGCCCCGCGGCGGGAGCCTGGGAACAGGAGCAGGGTTGGTGCCAAAAGGTCAGGGACAGCACAGAAATTCAGATGTTACTGAGAGGTTGATGGAGCCAGAGCAAATTTTTCCTCAGCTGAAAGCAACCTTGTACAGTTCAGCTCTCTGCTAAATGAGGGAAGCTTTAATGTAGAGCAGATGTAGTGACGTCTTCTTTCCTTGTTAGTCGACTCCAACACGCTCAGGGTGCACTATCCAGGGGAGCCACGCGTTGCTCGTCTTTACAAAAGGTTTTTCACCAGGTTTCTGGGCACGGTTACAGGGTTTAGTAACCCAGTACATCAAGATCTGTTTTTATTCTGAAAAAAGAAATGAGTTAGAATCCACTTTTATTTCTTTCTAGTTGTTTTTTCCCCAAGCAAGCACCACAGAAGACTCTGAGCTGTCATTGCAGAGATGATTTTGCTGCTGATGGTGATGTGTTTGCAGAGAACGTGGGCCAAGGGACCAGACAGGATCAGTTGGAAGGCAGCAAAATACTGCGTGGGTGCTAGGGCTGAGCACTGTGTAGGGATGCATTATCCGCATTTCATGCCAGGAGGGCAGACAAATTATCTTGAGGGCTGTGGCAGGATTTAGGAGCAGACTCGTCCCTTACTGGCTCCTTCCTCACTGGGCCCTCTTCAAGGGTGAGCTGGTTGGGCCAACATCTGTGTGACTGACCCAGGTAAGTCACCTGACGATAGCGTTTAAAATAAGGAGCACTGAGGTGGGACAAGCCAAGCTCTTCTTCGTTCCTGTCCTCAGGGACTTCCCAGACACGGGATCCTCTCATGGCCATCGTTCTCCGATCCTGCCGCCCTGCTTCATGGGGACACCGTTGCTGAGACTGGGTCGCTTTGAGCAGTGACGGGCAGGAGAGAGGCCCTCGGGCAGAGAGCAAGGAAACTCCTTCCCGTGTCATTAGCACAAGCTTGGGAAGGAAGGCCTGGTGCTGGCTGCCATCCCCTGGGCATGGCGAGGCCAGCCAGGACTGGCGAGCCCAGGCTGGACCCCTGGAGGGCTTTCCCGCTATGGGGGTCCGCAGCAGCCCATGGGGCCTGGCCTGAGGGAGGCCGTGACAGGGCGCCAGTGAGGGGAGACCTGTGAGGGGGCTCTGGTCAGGGGAGACCCATGAGGGATGACCCATGAGGGGTCTCTGGTGAGGGGCCTCCAGTTGAGGGGAGAGCCGTGAGGTGGCCCCAGCGAGGGGAGCCCCGTGAGCAGGCACCCGTGAGGGGGAGCCCTGTGAAAGGAGCCCCGTGAAGCGGAACGGGTGAGGGGGCTCTGGCGACAGGGCTCCGGTGAGGAGAGACCCGGTGAGGGTCCCCGCGGATCCCGAGCGCGGGGGGCGCTGACCGGCCCCGCACGAGGACAGTTCCCCCCACCCCCGGCTGCCGGCCCCCCAGCCCGGCCGGACCCTGCGCGGCGCTGCCGGCGCCCTGGCTGATGCGCAAGATGGCGCAAGGCGCTGCCCGCCCGCCCCCGCCCGCCGGCGGCCCCGCTCCCTCAGCGCCGTCCCCCCGCCCGCCCGGCGCGGCGGCGTGCTCGCGCGGAGGGGAGCACCGCTGAAATCCGCTTTTTGCCTTCCCCCCCCCTTCCCTCTTTTTCCTCTCCCCCCCCCCCCGCCCTCCCGCAACTGGGGGGTGGCTCTCGCCTCGCCTCCCTCCTTCCCTCCCTCCTGCGCGGGCTGCTCCCTCCCCGTGGGGCGCAGGGAGGCGAGCCCGCCCGCCCGGGATGCCATGGCTCCGCCGGGCTCCGCGCTGCCCGCCTGCCTGCTGGGGCTGCTGCTGCTCGGCTGCCACGGAGGTAAGAGCCGAGCCGGGCCGGGCCGGGGGAGCGGGCGGGGGGGGCGGACCTGCTGCCGCCGCCGCGCTCGGCACCGGCGCTGCTGCCCGCCGCCCTCGCCCCTCGGTCCGTCTGTCCCTCCGTCCGTCGGTCGGTCCCGTCCGCTGTCCCTCCCGCGCTTCGCGTCCCCTCATCACCCCTGTAGTGGCCGGGGCCGCGCTCGTCCCCGGTGCCCCGCGTCCCTTCCCAGCCCCGCGGCGGGTCCCGGTCCCCCTTGCTCGTCCTTAACCGGTCCCGACCCCTCACGCCAACCTCGGTCACTCCCAGCCCCGCGCTCAGCCCGTCCCCGTGGCATCGGGCCGCCGTGGAGACCGAAAGGGGCCGAACAGCTCCGGGGGCTCCGGCACGCGTGTGTCCGCCTGTGCAGCCTGGAGGTGCGCGGCCGCTGTTGTTCGTGTCACCCCCCGCCCCTCCCCGTGCGAGCATCCCTCTGCGGGAGCGGGGGGTTCGTCCCTCCGGGAAGGCACCTCGGGGTCGTGGCTTTCGGCTGTGGACTTCTACATCAGCCCATCCAACATCGGCTTAATCTGCCGATAGCCCCAGGTGTTCCCCCAAAACTGTCTTTTCAGTTAGAAACCCCACTTGCGCGGGGGGACTCCCGGGAGGGGACCGTGGTGTTTGTGGGGCCCTCGCCCCCCGCCCCGGTCAGCTTTGGGGAGGGATGGGGTGGCTGTCGTGGCCGTGGAATGGCTGGGCATCCGAGCTCAGGGACCAGAGCCGAAATCATCAGCGGCAACGCGAGCGGGAGGCAGCGCCCGAGCAAACGACTCGTGTTTGTTAGCAAAGGTGGTAGCTACAGAGAAGAGATGTTGGGCTCCGAGTTGCAGGGATGACGGTGAGCTACTTTAAACCTACAAGTATTGTGCTCTCCTGTAATGCCTGGCTCGGTTCACACAGCCGCAACCGGTAACACCACCCACCGGACCAGGGCCGAACTACAAAAACATCAAAGGGATTTTTCCCTGGACCTACTCTGCACACGCCTTGCTGATCAATCGCAGTATTTTCCTTCTGCTGGTGATGCTGCATAAGCATGGGTCTAATCTGAGAAGGAAGCAGAGAAAGATGCTGTTCTGCAGTGAAATGCCCTTGTGCCTCCTGCCCCCTCTTCACTTAGCAGCCTTAAAGATAAAAAAAAGTAGGGATTGTTTAAAAAATGTGCAAGCAGCCCAGCATCGTCAGAGGGAGAAAAGCGTGTGTTAGATTAATCAGAGATTAGCTGCCGCGCTGTTTAGGAAACCCGGCTGCGGGCTATGCCCATAATAAATCTCGCCACGTGGTTCGTAGCAGCCACGGTGAGGAGAAGCCAGTGTAACTTGCAGAAAATATAAGTTATCTGCAAAGAGAATAGAACAAAGCAGGTCTCGTTAGTCTGTTGGGATTCCTGGGTACGCAGCAGTGTAACGAGGATAGTTGAAAAAGTACTTATTTTCGGGGGGAGGAAAGGAAAAGAAGTGAATTTTTGAAAGCAAAAGTTTAGGAAGCTGAGTTTGTGTCTAGTTTATTGCCTGCTGCTGTCTAAATTGCCCTGTGTGTTTGTTTATGCTGTGACTTGGCAGGTCAGCGGCTCCTGACTTTGGGGTGTGTTTTGCCGGCCCTGCTAAAGAGTGCTTGGTTGCACTTTAAAAGCTTTTCTGTTCTGACTGTTTTTCCCCCCCTTTGGTGGGTTTATATGCTCTAGACACGGTTAACAGCAAGGTAACGTGTTTCTGCGCTCTGCTGAATTTAATAAACCCCACCGTGTTGGTGTCAATCAGCGCTGGAGCAGAAAGCCTCGCTGCGGGGATGGATGCTGCATTGGGAGCAGTCCTGCGCTGCGCGGGACAGGATGCTCCGCTCCCACCCCTGTGATTTTCAAACTCCCCGAAGTGCTGGCCTGGCGACTGTGAACCAGGCATTGGGAGCTGCTGGTCAGTGTGCTGGAGTGGGCTCAGCAGTGAGACAGTATTTTCTTTCCTTTTTTTTTTTTTTTTTTTTTTTAAATTTCCTGGAGCTCTTTGTTCTGGGTGCTGGACAGCTTTTGTCTGTTATTGCTGAGCCTGGCATTCAAAGGCAGGCATAGGATACGAGAGGCTCCCCGGCTCTGCTCAGTAACAGCCTTGGAATTAAACATTGTCATTTATATTTAAGTAGGCTTAACTTCTAAATTATTGAAGCTATAAGCTTTCACTAATTCCTGCTCTGTGTGACTTTGTTGGGTTTTTTTAGATGCAAAAAAAGGATTGCTTTCTCCTAAATTGGTGTAGTACCCCATCTTTTCTCTTAATATACATAGAGGGTCTCTGGTATCATTTTTCCCCAGTAACACTCAGAGACACTATATGAAATTCAAGCCCACGTTTGGGCTTCATCTCTCTCGGTGATTTCAACAGGAGACTCTCAGGACATGGTTTTCCTGCGTGGTGGATGTGGCAGGCGGCCCATGAAATGGGGTGGTCGTCTCACAACCATATACGTGTGCACCGTGTTTGGGACCGGTGCTGGTCACGAAGCTCACACAGGGGTGTGAGCATGCAGCCACCCATGCTGATGGCACTCAAACGTGTGCTGGGGCCATCATGGTGCCGAAATTAAACTTCCCATTGGAAGTACATAAAAGCTAGCTGAGAGAGAATGGAATAGGGCAGGTTGGTCCCCTCCTGACCTGCCCTGCCACCCCCCACGCAGGGAGTTAGAAATTCTCAGCTAGCCTAATTGTGCCTCTTCTTATTACCTGTCGGGCTCTGGACCTTGCACAACACAAGCTTCCACGCTTGCTTAGGAGCTGGCAGAGGGTTCCATATCCAAGATTACAACCCAGTTCCCTGCTCCTTTCCTTCCTGCTCATTCCTGGTTTTGGCCCACATACCCTGGTGCAATCAGCCCGGCATGGGCCAGCGTGGAGCAGCTCAGGAGCAGTACTGCCTGGCGGAGAGCTGCAAAACTGCTCTCATTTTATGTGTGCAAATGAGAAAGCCTCTCTCCCTCTTTTCTGTCTCCCCGAACTTTTCCTTCTCCAATTTTCTTGTTTCTGGAGAACCCCATGTCACAGCATGTGAAGTGCCAAGCAGTGACCCCGTGAAATGCCAGCCCCTTGTTTCACAAACCCTTGGGATGCTGCTCCTCCAGCACCTCCCCATCCTGCTGCCTTGAAACATATTTCTGCCCCGTGCTGGGATGGCTGGACCTGGCTTGCAAGCCTCGCTGTAGCATTAGGATCCAGCACTGGCTCCAGTGTGAGCAGGATGGGGCCCCATCACAGGGCTGTGACACGGGGAGCAGCGTGCAGTGGAGCTCACGCAAAGCTGCTCCTGGCGCCTGGCTTTCCCCCCCAAAGCAGCGAGCTGATCCAGCACGCGTTCGAACAGACCATGTGCTTCGTTTCGCAGCCTGCAACAGATCTGGGACAGAAGATGCTTTTTTCCGTGCCCCCTTTCCTCCCACTGTGTTTCTTGCTTCGTGCTCCCGGGCTTCTGACCCTGGATATTGTCCTTTTATTTGATCTAACAGAACAATGCAGGAGCCCCCCTCTGCAGATTAAGAACTCCCATTTAAATCAACTGAATAATGTTGGGCAGGAACAGGAATAGTCTGATCAAAATTACTTTGAAATCACAAACTTATTTGAACTTTACTGGAGCTTTTAGTTTTACAGAGTTTAGAAACTAATAAATTATGTAGCAGGGCTCATGAAAATCTACCTGAGCCCGTTTATCCAAAAGAATATGCAACATTTTGGTTTTGCAAGAAAATAAAAATAATTGTTTACACATGTTCAGGAGTCATTGGCAAGCATATAAAACTGATGGTTAAGGAGGCGAACATGTCAATAATTGCACTTTAAGAGAAGAGAGAGGCAAATAAGCGAGTGTACTGAGAAAAGCACACAGCATACTGATCTGGCCTTGCTATTATATCAAATGTCACTGTTGTATCACACCCTCCACTTGAGAGGAGCCCAGTCACAACCCAGACCCGCTCCTGTGTTGGTAATTTAAAACCAGAGTTTCAGAACAGAGTCAAGGATTTGCTGCCTTTGTTGTTGTTGTTCTTGTGCATATGATGGTGTTGATGAAGCTAATGGCAGGTCAGGAGGATACGTGTTGTGGTGGGCGATTCTGCTGAGTTGTGAAGATGCTTTTGCAAAAGGATCTTTGCTGCTGAAACCTGAGAGCACGTGAAAAGGAAGAGGAGAGCTAGTATTTCGTTAAAACAGTTCTGGTTTTGGACGAGCAGGGATCGGTGCGGTGCTTGGTTCCTTGAGATGAGTGAGGTGATGCTTTCCTCCATCCTGAATTTCAGGGTGGGAGGTGATAAGGCAGAGGGGAGAGCAGGGAGGAGAGTGCTGTGTTTGCTCTGAATCCCCTGGATGCAGTTAAGAGTTTCAAAGGTTTTCATGTGCACAGAAACTTCTCTTCCTCCAGAAGGACCTTTCCTTTCCTTTCCTTGCACACCATCCAGTCCTGCCTGCCAGTACTCAATCTGAATTTCAAGGGCTGGGTGACAGGGCTGCACTTGCTGGTGGGTTTTGGCACCATGATGCCAGGGTGCTTGCAGTGCTCTCGGCAGCCTCGAGCCATCGCGCTCCTCCCAGACACCATGTCTCTGATCCATGGGCACCGTCACCCACCGCGTGGCCTGTCCATTCCCTGCCGGGTCTGTGCAAGGGACCGGCCATGGGGACAGCCACCTCCCTGCTGCTTTCTTGTAGAGTCAGGGGCTGAAACCAACTCTTCGCCCGTTCCACGTTAGAGCAGCCTTGGGGGCTGAAGCCTGGAGGGACCCCAGCTCTGGGCACAGCGTTTCCCATCTTGGCTGCTGCCTTTGCCGTCTTCTCGTGCGCAGTTGTTTCCTGCTCCATATTTGTATCACTGATGCCCTCTGCGGTGAGACTGTGATCTGGTCAGGGCTGCAAAACACGTGGGGAATGCAAATAACAACACATCCTTCACTCGGCTTGCTGCCATGCTCTCTGGATGCCTCACTGTGGATGGAGCTACTGTGGGCAATTAACTCAAAAAAGATCTTTGCCCTTTCCAGCTATACCAACAGGTTTCACTCTGCTTTCTTCAGAGATGGGGGAGACCACGAGGACTTGGAGCTCATCCTGGAAAGGGTCTTTGTGCTGTGAATGCTTCCAGCTTCCATGCCGTGTTTAACAAGCGACCTCCTGGGATTTGCCCAGTCTGGTCTTGAACATCTGAAAATTATTTGGGGCCACTTCTCTGGCTCTTTGGGCTGTGTTTGCCTTTCTCAGCCAAAATCTGTCTCCCTGCTGAGGGCAGTGATGCTGGGCATGTCTCTGGGCTCCGCATCAGGTGGCTAAGAGGTTGTGTTATCCTCGACAGAGACCTCCTGCAATCGCTTAATGAGTGGATGTGGTTTATGCGCCCTGATGGAAAAATCGCTTTATATAACCTCCCGTCCAAAAGGAAAGGGAATAAAAAATTCTGAGCTAGTAAACTTTACTGCCAGCAAGATGTTGGGCCTGTTACAGCCTATTCACCTCTTCTTTAAATGTAAATTTTTCTGGATGCCCTAAAGAGCCAATTTGCACTTTACTGCAGTGTAGTGCTTTTCTCCTTAGGATCTGGGTCAGCCTCAAGGAGATTTAAAGGGGCACCAGCTGGATTTTTAGGCTGCCAATTTCATCAGCCTGAAACCTGTTCTAATCTGCTGGAGAACATCTTTCATGTCCAGATACCTCTTCCTTCCATATCCTCCCATTTGCAGAAGGATTTAAAAAAAACCCCACCACTGAAAAAACAGGAGCCATTTTTTGTAGGCCTGTCCCAACCTGCACCCAGGTTTTTGGTCCTAATACTCACCTGCATCCCACTATAAAAACCTCTGGTCCTGGGCTTGTGGGACTCCAGAGGCATCTTCTTTTGGCTTTATTGAAGGAAGACTGGAGTGGCTATCTTTGGTGGTGGTAAGACTCACTGGTGGGTCGCTGCTGATTTATGCTGTGTTATGCTGGGAACAAACACAGTAAATCGGGAGAGGGCAAATTTCTGCTCATGAGGGGCAGTTTGCAGGTGGATGTTGTGTTGGTGTGATGAGAGAGAGGAACTGGAGCTGCCTCGGTCTCCCCACTGGTGCTCCTGATGATGCTGTGCCAGGAAGAGCAGGGTGGACCTGACTGCTCCTGCAATATCTCGCCTTGCCATGAGCTCAGACCGGGCCCTTGGCAGGTCATTTCATCTCACTGTGATTAATGTTCCCTGTCTAGAACGGGAGTAATAATATGGGCTTCATCTGTCGGGACCGTGTGCTCCCAGGGCAGGGATGGACCTGCTGGCTGTGGGTCTGGACAGGGTCCAGGAGGATGAGCTGTGATGTGACTGAGGTTCTTTGCGACGGATGTCACCGCTAATTAGAGCAGTGAGATTAGCTGCTGTATTTTTCAGAAGCACAGGAGGGAAAGCCAAAATCGTGTTTCCCAAATGGAAAAGGACAATGCTAGGGTATGAGCAAGTTCTTTCAAAGCTTTGAACATGAATCACAGTGTCAAGTAAAAAATAATTAAACTTATTTTTTTTTAAATGTACTTCAAAGTGTCTTTTAAGCTTCCCATTAATTTGAAGTTCTTTCTCTCAGCACTAAATAAATCTCTTGGTTCAAAAGCACAAGTGCTAATTGGTTTCTCTGAGTATGCCTGTCTGCTTGATCAATAGGGGAAGTAGTTTTTGTTAAATATTTGCACATATAGTCACATATTGTATTGCTCAGGGAGATGGTAATGTTTCTCAAAAGGAGACTTGTAGAATGAGGATTCCAATAATTTTCTTGTGGCCTTTATGTCAGAGCTAATAATGCTTCCTCCCTCCATCCTTTTGCAGAAAGCAAAGCAATTTTCCCTCGCGTGTTCCCTGGCGCAGCCTGCCGGTGTTGAGACAAGCGGTCTGTTCAGCTGCCTGCATAAACCCCTGCCTCTAACTCAAAACTCAAGCTGCTGTGAGCAGAGTTTTACAGTTTCTGCATCAAGCAGAGAGTGGCTGTGAGCCACACTGCCGTGCAGTCAGTACCGGGAGGTACCCGGGATGTTGTGTGGGATGAGCTCAGTTTGGATATGCTTTCAGGCTCCCCGTGTGAATGTGCACGGCCTTGGCGATTTCCTCTCTGTCTCTCATTTAATTGCACTTTTACTGTTTCCATGTGTCTTTGGAGTGTCATTTATTTCCAACTTTGCAGCACCGTTTCTATGCCTCACTGCTAACTACAATCAGTTATTTATGCTAATGGAGTTGGTTTCCCCTCTTCCCTGTTAACTCCTTGCTTTGTACGTGCTCTCCCTCTTGCCTGTCTGAGCTGACCTCTAGAGCAAACACCAGGAGCCTTCCTGTCCCACCACAGAGATTCCTCTGTGAGTGTCCCTGTCCCTTTGTTTCTCATCCTGAGCATCCAAGGGAGGCAGGGCTCTGTGTTCAGAGTCTGCCTTCAAGATCTGGAGCCCCACAGTGCCAATCTTGGAAGGCCAAATCACAATGTCCCTGTTTGAAGCTGGGTCCTTGAGAACCATTTTTAATATGAATAATCCTGTGGTTACAGCGAAATGGATGAAGGGAGGTAGTTAGAAAGGGATGAAGAAGATGTAAGGTGCCCAGTTTCTACCATGCCTTGCACCCAGTTCTCTCTAGAGCAGCTGTGCGTTGGCCATGTGGATCTTTGGTTTTGGCTGGGATAGAGTTAATTTTCTTTCTAGTAGCTGGTACAGTGTTATGTTTTGGATTTAGTATGGGAATAATGTTGATAACACACTGATGTTTTTAGCTGTTGCTAAGTAGTGTTTAGACTAAGTCAAGGATTTTTCAGCTTCTCACGCCCAGCCAGCAAGAAGGCTGGAGGGGCACAAGAAGTTGGGAGGGGACACAGCTAGGGCAGCTGACCCAAACTGGCCAGAGGAATATTCCATACCATGGGACATCATGCCCAGTATATAAATGGGGCAGAGTGGGGCTGGGGGGGTTCGCTGCTCAGGAACTAACAGGGCATCAGTTAGCAAGTGGTGAGCAATTGTATTGTGCATCACTTGGTTTGTATATTCCAATTCTTTTATTATTATTGTAATATTATTTTCTTCCTTTCTGTCCTATTGAACTGCCTTTATCTCAACCCATGAGTTTTACTTTTTTTTGATTCTCTCTCCCATCTCACTGGCTGGGGCGGGGGTGAGTGAGCGGCTGGGTGGTGCTTAGTTGCCAGCTGGGGTTAAACCATGACAGGCTTAGGTTGGGCTGTTTGTGGGCCAGTTTCTCATATCTGTTCCTGATGGTGTGCAGCATCCCAGGGCCTTGTTCTTTTTTGAGAAAACCTGCAGGAACATGATGGCCTGTAGAAGCATGGTATTGAGAGGGGTATCCTTCTCAACAAGCCCACTCTGTGCCCCCAAATTAAGCCATGAAGCTGAGGGCCATAGGGAATGGGACTGGCTTCAAGGTGACCTTTGGCTGGAGAAGAGCCTGTGGCTGCTTCCTCAGAGCTTTCTGCATGCCAGGGACCTGCTGTGCTGCAGTGCCATGGTGGTGCAGAAACAGGTCAGCTTGCCAGCTTGCTTCTTTCCGACCGTGCCACCGATGACTTAACCTGTTTGCGAGACTCAGACATTTACCCCATGAAAGACGCAAGTCTGTGGTTTTTGCAGAGTGGGATACTGAGGCTCTTGAGGACCAAAGCTCATTTTTTTTAAGGCAATTTCAGATTTGTCTCTTTAACGATGCAGATAGGCAGCTTTAGGATGTCTAATGTGTCCATGGTGCCAGGGAAAGGCATAGGGACTTTTGAAGAGCAGGAGATGCCTCCCTGCATCTTTCAGCATCTACGTATCTTGGGAGAAGAGAGACTTTTGGCTGAGTTTGCACTGAAAGCCCATGTCAAGTTGAAAGATATAACTTGTCTTCTCCCAAATACTCAGATGGGGTGGGCTTGCTTCTCCCCATGCATCCAGTTAGTTGGTCACCTGGCCCTGAAGCCCCATGAAAGTGTCAGTGGGATTTCTTCAACGTTGGAAAAGCATCCCATGATAAAAGCATCCATTGAGGAGGAATTTGTTTTTTTCTGGACACTGCGGGGTATTTGTAGGTTACAAACCAGTTGCACACTGTCCACTGCACAGTGTCACACCTTGAGGCACAGTCCTGCTCTTGACTGCAGACCGAGGAGACCCCAGGACCAGCCAGTGTCCGTCCTCACCCCGGCGTGTGTCTGAGGGCACCAGTCCTAATTATAAGTGTCATCACTTCTGCTGCTTGAGCAGCCTGGAGTTAGGACGCAGACCGAATGTTTATGGAGGTAAACATCATTATCTCCAATCACAGGCCTTAATGATGGTTATTATAATGACAGCTATTGTGGGAAGGGCATGTAATTATGTTGATTCTTTCTTTTATTGTACATATAATAATAAGCTGTTTTATCTAAGAGTACAGGGGATCTGAGGGAAGATGGGACATTTATTTCATTAGGGATTTTTTCTGATTGCCTGTTAGGCTAAATCCTGAAGTCTTGTTCAATCTTTCTGGAGTCAGAAGTCCCCCTTGGTTCAGTGTCAGGACATGAGGGTCCTTATCCTACCTAACTCCCCGGAGTGCCCATGCAGGGAATGGGGCCCCAGCATGGTAGGTGCTGTTGAGAATCTGGCCACTTTACAGAAAAATGCAGAGCATTCATCTAATTCCTTAATTTTCGCAAAAAAAAGTAATTGATGGGTTTGTGCTGGCTGTAGTCTAACTTGCTGAGAGGACCCCAGGGCTATCTCATAAAAAAGAAGTCACAGTGAGCGATAGATCACTGAGATGGCTGGAGCTAGCCTGACATTTTAAGACTTAATGGGTTAATAAAGTGTGTGTTTTAGGTGTCTGTCACTAAGCAGAGTTTGTCCATTCCCTGCACACACATTCATACCTTGACAGCAGTACCTTTGACCTGCCATGCACTACCCCTGCCTTCTTTGTCTGCTCCGTCCATCTGCCTCGGCTCAGGTTGCACTCAATGTTTATCCCCCGTAATCCAATTTAAGTTGCCGTAGAAAGCAATGGGGATTTACAGAAAGAAAGAAAAAAAATCTCTCTGGGTTTTCAGAGCAGAAAAGACAGACTTTTTTTTTCTTCTTTTTCTTTAGGATAACTGCCTCTTCTCATCTCTTTTATTTTTACCACAAATTAACGATCTGCCCTCCACTGTTTTTGAGTCTACTGCGGTGGGACCCTGTCCTTAGTGGGGTCTATATTAGGGACAGACGTTACAAAGATTGTGCTGTGGTTGGTTTTTGCCAAGAGAAATTGCCTGTGTGTGTCTCAACTCTGCAAGCAGCTGTGGAGTCGGTCCCCCTGAGCCCATGAAAGAGGGGAGAAGCTGTATCGTAGGTTTGAGTAGCTGGAAACCTCCACCCATTGAGGGGGTATTGCACAAGAAAACTATTAGAAAGGCTTTTCAGATGAAATTGTAGTTTTCTTACTCTGCTTGAATTTCTTCTCCATTGCTCTTCTTTAAAATAAAAAAATATGCGCCTCCATCCCTGCATTTACACCCTTCAAATATTTATAGGACTCCTGTTTCCTGGTTGCTTTTTGTCTTCCATGTCAGCTGTATTTTGGGCTAATCTTTAAACAATAGCTCTATTTCTGTCATCTTCTGTAGCATCTAATCATGACTGTATGGCAAATTATACCCTCAAAAGGTGTGCTGGGCCAAGTGAAGCATAACATGCCAAAGACATAGTGTTTAAGCTTTCTGTTGGCAAAAGAAGTAAATTAGGATGTATCTGTATGACGGAAAGCGAGGGTCTGCCTATTGTTGGTACAAATTCTGCAATAACTTATCTCTCATGGACATCATTTAGCGTAATTGCTTTGCAAGAAACCTTTTGTGTCACTGAGCCAGAACATTGTGCATTTGTATTTTGGTGCTTAACTTCCTCTTCATTAAGGGCTGAATAGCACCATCCTTTGCCTGTTACAGCATGAGAGAGACACTAAAGAGACAGAAAGGCTTGGTGTTATGTGTGAGAGGCAAACAGCCTCCTGGTCTGCCAAGCGGGAGAAGCGTCATGAAGATGCTGGTGGCAATATGGTCTGAATTGGGAGCTGACAATCTCCCTCTTCACCCCTGCCGGCTGTGCTGCAAAGGGGACTGGGGCATGGTGCAGCCCCCTCTTTGCCTGGTTACATGGGGAGAGGAGCGGATTTCTTGAACTGGTGTAAACTTCTGCTCCTGGGGTGGGAATGGCTGGAGTCTCCAATGGGAGCCTGGAAGGTCTGTACCCGTGTTTGTGCCTTTGGAAACTGCATCCTGAGATTTTGATAGCAAAGCCTTGGGAACCAAAGCATGCCCAAGGGTTTCATGTTTCTCTGAAACACTTGCACCCTGTAGTCCTATCATAGCCCACTCCATCCCAAATGTTTTCATCATCCTGTTAGCTGCTGTAGCAGTTGAGTCTTGTTGCTTCTTGTAGACACGCTGCTGACTCTGTCCTTCTCTCTTCATTTTAGATTTTGGCCATTCCTCCGAACTGGCATTCGTTGTGGAGCCTAGCGATGACATAGCTGTGCAGGAGCAACCCTTGATCCTCTACTGCCAGGTGGAGGGCATCCAGCCGATCACCATCACATGGCGGAAA
Organism: Haliaeetus albicilla; assembly: GCF_947461875.1. NCBI lineage: Eukaryota > Metazoa > Chordata > Aves > Accipitriformes > Accipitridae > Haliaeetus > Haliaeetus albicilla. The sequence goes on along the minus strand of NC_091494.1, from coordinate 25,661,873 downwards.
AATGGCGTCATGATCGTGGACAGCGAGAATGCCTTTATGTTGGCCAACGGGTCACTCTATGTCTCCCGCTTCCAGAGGGTCCGGGGAGATGGGTCCTCGGATGAAGGCGAGTATGATTGCATGGCGCAAAACCACTACGGGCTGGTGGTGAGCCGGAAGGCGAAGATTCAGGCAGCGAGTAAGTACGGGCATCGTCCCACCTGCGCCTCATGGGGCAATGCCACAAGGGGCACTGGCTTTGCCAGGAAGCAGGAGGGCAGTGTGGTGGGTGCTGGGTGTTCAGGGAGGGAGGATTAAAGAGGGGGAAGAGAAAAAAGAACCTGGAGCTGCTGTGGGGATCTGGCTGGCATCTAATCTGTGCAGCTGTCCAGGTGTGAAAGGAGAGCTAATCACTTTTCTCAGGGAGAAAACTAAAAGCCACCTTCTAGCAGTAAATTCCCTGTCTTGGAGGGATAAGTTACATTAAAGTCATGTGGTGAAGTAGTCTGTAGTTTATATATCTCCTGTGGTGGGTTTGGAAGTCCCTTTGCTGTGCAGCTTGGCTGGGCTCTCCTTGGCAGGCAGCACTTCCCAAACCATAGGCAAAGACCTTCTGAAGGTCATGGTTGCTTTCATTTTGTTATTTAAGGCAGGCAGCGTGGAGGCAGCAAGGTCTTATTTACTACCCAGCATGGCAGTGCCTTTGGGGGCAAGGCTAACAACACCAGACAGATTGTCTGGTGGGGGAGCCCGGAGGAGGAGAGATATGAAAATGTCAGTGCGGGAATGAAATTTAAAGGTGGGGGAGGAAGAATTACAGAGCAGGCTGTGACTCCAGCCCTACGCAGTACCCGGCTTAGCCAGTTGCATTGCCATGGCCAGAACGGTTGGTCCTGTTGGGTCTCCTGCCATGCAGGCTGCTGAGTTCCCCCTTGCCAGCTCTGGTTGCTGGTTTATGTTTGTCCCAGGACTGATGGCAGAGCTGAGGTGTCGTGGTGGTTTCTGTCCCTGTTGTGTTGGTGGCCAGCTTTGCCCACAGACTGTTTGTGGGCTCTGGGGGTGCAGCCACTAATCCTTTTTGCATTCAACCAGAAGTTGCTGTTGGGTGTACTTTATCTATGGGCGTGAGGACAGGTGCCTAGTATGGCCCCGAGACCTGGCTGAATGCTGGTTTGTTAAGTTCTACTGAAGGGTTCTTCGACTTGTTTGGGAGATGGCTACTGCTCTCCTTTCTGTGCAAGCCACTTACTACCCGATTCTGTTGTGTTTGCATATTACACTGTGATTTTTTTGGTGCAAAGCAGGAAAAGTCTATGGCAAAGTCTGGCCTGAGGTCCCCTGGCTGCAGTCTCCAAACTGGGGGGCCTTTTGGAGCATTGCCACCCGCTCCCTGCGGCGCAGGGGCCGGCTGGCAGCCCACCAAGGGAACACTCCAGCCCTTGTGTATAACAATTCCTGAGTGCATGAAGTGGCCATCTGCAACCTAGCTTTTCAGTAGTGTAAGAAGTGACATTGTCCAGGAGCCAAGGGCTTTGGGTCTGTGCCAGATTAGCAGCTGGATCTCAAACTTGTCAGTCTTGTGGTGCTAAACCTTGGAGCACTTTTGGTGAACAGCTCTGGCATTTATGAGCTAGGAGCTGGCTGACGCACAAGCACAATGTCAGACTTCTCGGACCTGTAAACAGGAGACATGAGAGCCGGAGGAATTACCTTTGGGATAGTGGATTGTCAATAAACACTGTTATCTTGGCTCCTGCATCAATATGTATGTGATGTGCTGTGTGTCCCTGAATAGCATTTCCTTTTGTAGCCATAGTTTCGTGTGAATCAAAATGAAAAAGGGATCGTGTTGAAAATGTTCTGGACTCCTTTCTGGCTTCAGGCTTGGTTTCTTGCCAGCCCTGAGAAGAGGTCTGGGCGAAGCCAGCACAAAACAGCGGGCACCTGGCCTCGATGCCACAGGTGCCTGTGGATAATGGGAATAAACGGGATGTTGTGAGCAAATGTAACCTGCTGCTCAGGGCGAGGTCCCCTGCTGTGTCTGAACCACAGGGGACTCGGTTTAAAGGTTTAAACGTAGATGAAATCTCCTAAGAATGAATCACAGTTGTACCTTTGAGCCCCCATGTCTCCTGGTGGTTACACACAAGTAGCAGCGATTTTCCTTGCCCCAAGTCCTGATAAGCAAGTCAAACAAAGGAGAAGGGTAATTATCCCCATTTTACAGATGATGGGACCATTGCATGGAAGAAATGGGTGCTGGCTGCCTGGAAGGAAAAAAAAACCCGAGCGCTAAGCAGAATTTTGCAAAGCAGAGTAAATACTGCCGTTGGGTAAAACCTCATCCCAATGCTGATCTCTTCTTCACTCTGAGCTTGACATTTGAACACAAAAGCAAAGTAGAAGTAAAAACCTTTCACAAACAAAAATCTTGAAAGTTGATCAAGGCCGTGCTACTGAGGAATAAAAGGGATCTGACAGACCGGAGCCCCTCGAGAGCTCTGCTGCACTTTTCGCTGTCTTCAAAGGCAGGCTGTTAGTCTCATATCACCGTTACAGACCCTGGCTTTGTATTATTGCTTGGAATATAATCTTCTTGGCTCGGAGGAATGTACATATTTGCATTCAGGAAATGTGGGCTGGATATCATATTTTTATGTTTCAAATTTACTTCAACACTTGGCATTGAGTAGAATTTAACTGGAAGAATATGCTGGTGTCAGCCTCTGTGCTTGTGGCCCCAATGGGCTTGAGGTGCATGCAGTTTCCCCATGGAGCAGGCACTTCTTAAAGCCTTCCTCCTAAAAATTGACTCATTAAATTTATTTAACTGAAATTCAGGGGAATTTCTGTATGTCATCGTTATTAACCGAAGATACTCTGTGGAGGGAAGAGGACCTTGGCTAGTTTGTGGATTGGCAGGTCAGGTGTTAAACACATTGATAATATTTTTGTAGTGTAACTTTCTTTTGACAACAAGTACAAGTGTGCAAGAAGCCTATGTGTAACTGAGTTGAGCAGAGGCGCTCGTCATTTCCACCCTCTGCCTAACACGCTGGTTGGAATTTTTTCTGTTGCTGTTTCTGCGTCTGTTCAAACCCTGGTGTGTTAGTTTAAAAGCTTGTGCAGTGCAGCATGTTTCTATAATCTAATCAGGTTATTGAATACAGATATTTTCTTTTTCCTAATGACAGCTTCATAATTTTGCATGACTCCAAGCTGTCTTAATTAAAATCAGTTTTGTAGGCAGAGTGTTCTCTGGAGGCACTGCTTGGCTGTGTCTTCCTGGGTCTCTTTGAGGAGCTGTATTTCCTTTGTGCGTGCCAGAAGCCGATGCACGCCTTTGCTGTCTGTGGATGGAGATATCCTCTGAGCAATAGTAATGGCTAGAGTCCACTCCTTTGGAAGGTGAGCTCCCCAAAACACAGCTGCCTTCCTTCTCATCACCACCCTTTGCTTAACTTGGCCTTACTGATTGTGTTGTCGTATGGCATTTCCAGCCCTTTTTGCCGATGCTGTAATTTGATGGAGCTGCTTCCACATCATCATAAATCACAGCCCGGCCGGTGCAGTAAGACCCATTGATTATATCACTCAATAATAAGCAGTTACCACTAATTGGAAATCACCATCAAACTGGGTATCGGATCAGGCTCTGCACGCATCCAGCCTGAGAGTAGCAATTTTCCCTGTTTGATCTGGTGCTATTAAAAAAAAAGGAAAGAGGGAAAGTAAGTAAATTGTGCAACTTAGAGCCAAAGAGGTTTCCTGAAGTTTGGTGAAATGGACCTGCCCAATATTTGAAGTACTGTGGGACCTGAGAATAGCTCTGGAATGATCTGAGCTTGTAAAGACGCTTTCCTCATTGTATCTTGCTGTGGAGGGAATGTTTTGTAGCCAAGCGTAGCAGCACACATCCCTGTGCCCTTCTCTGCTCCCTTACCCCCTTCCCTTCTGCATCCTGCCCCAAATCCCGCTCCTCCATCCCACTGTGCCTGGCCATCCATTTCACTTACCCTACCGGCAGGAGGGCAGGATTGATAGCTTGGGCAAGGCAGATGTTTTGTCTCTTCTCTGCATTGATCCCTGCGGACAGCAGCAGCAACTCCTCTTGCCCAGCCTGGGGCCAAGGATGCTCTCCCCGCAAACACGCTGGCCGCTGCAACCTCCAGGCCAAGGGTCTCAAGGTCATCTGCAAAATATGAAAAGGGGTGAGATCTGGTGCATATGCATGCCTGCAAGTTGTTTTCCCTGCCAAGCTGTGCAGCCAGGGGAGGAGATTGGGAATCACGGGGTTTTTAAAGCAGCAAAGATCTTCCCATCGTTTCAGCTCCTCTGCACAGAATATATTCAGGGTTTAACCTGCAGCCCCCTTTCCAGGCTCTGGGGTGGTGGGAAGAGCTGCTGAGCCCAAATAATGGCAGCATTTATAAGAGTGTAGAGACAAGAAGGAAGTCTAAAAGGATTAGGGAGAGACAAAGGGGGCTGATTATTTTATGGGTCACAATACAAGGCATTAGAGTGAGATCACAAAGGGATGTAATTACAAAAGAAGGCCATACTGGGGGGATCAAACCAGGATTAGAGTGGGAAATGTTTTTACACAGTTTTGTTCCACTCATTATGAAGTTAGCATTTTAAATTAAGGTTTAAATAAGGTGGCACCAAAGTTGTCACCAAGGTATTTCCTGGGCAATGCCACTGTTTGGATGCAGATTGCGAGTCTCAGCTCAAAACATGAAGGCAGACCTTAAACACGTGGATTTGCTGTCAGTTTTTCTTGTGCGCGTACAGTATCTGTATAGTCAGCAGAGCCGTACCTATAGCTTGTGCTTAGATCAATTCAACCTGTCTCCGCAGTTGGAGGTGGGATACTTTTGTGATGACATGTTTTAGTGGTGCGAAACACGTGCTGGAAGTAAAGGTATGCTTTTAAAGCAAGTGCCCTGGTGTCGGTTTGCGGCTCTGGAGACATGGTAGTGTTACTCCCAGGAACTTTTGGCTAATGGTCGCTTGCATTTTATTGCAGTTTAACCCCTGCTGTTGCATGCCAACTTTCCCCCATCCACAAATGAGATTCTTTTATTTTTTCAGTTGTGGCTCTGCTTGCATTTAATGGCCTTTCTTCTCAAATGCTGAGTAGAAAGGCTCAGTCCTGATGCCAGTGATGTTTCTTCATTGTCTATGCTTTGAACGCTTACGGTTCTTGGTAAGCCCAGAGCAAGTTCTGGGCTTGTAGCAGTGGGTCTCAGAGGGGAAAAATACCCATGAGGAATTACTAAAGGAAAAAAAGGAAAGAAAAAGAAATTAAGTAAAGCTAAAAGACCATGAGAGGTTTCCAGGGGATGGATATGATGGGTGAGTAGGTTATTTCCCTCCATCAGCTCTTTTGGCTGCCTCTAGGACATGACTGGCTCACGTGATGCTGCCTCTAAAACCTGTACTATTGCAGTATTTGGCCCTGTGTGTGCTGCAAAACAAATGTACAAATATAGGAGTCACTGGTGGGAGACCGGAGAGATTTGACTGGGAATTTTAGTAGATTTGTGTGATTAAAAGAGTTTGTCACCCACCCACTGCATTTCAGTGTCTGCATGTAACAACCAGGATTCATCCTGAGACTTGAGCACATTATAAGACCATATTTCTTTTGGCTGCTCATTTCTTAGCAGTGTGATAGTTATTTAAATATCATCTTGCACTTCTTTGCGAGGCTTCTAACGTGGATGCGCCAACCTTAGCTCTGGCAATGTTATCTCTCATATAGGGGGTTTGCACTGCAGGCAGTAATGTCACTTAGTCATTTATAGAAAGCTCAGGGGAAATATATCAGAAGAATTTCATTAATGGTAGCACTGTTGAGTTATTTGTCTCAATTAACTCTTGGAGCACAGCTGAGGAAGTTCTGACATCTCTGCAGCCTGCACCTGCAGCATGAGGCTGCTCCTGAGTTCGCTGCTTGCTTTTTTAACATGGGGTGACGCTCTGCTGGTACCTGCTCGGGCAGCTCCGTGGAGGCAGCACGGTGCCCAGCCTCACGTGCTTTTACACTGCTTGTCCTTCTGGCTGCTACTTTGCTCTAGCCTCTCCTTGAGGTGTGGGGCCACCCTCCTCTGTTATTTTATTTGGGAGGGCAGGTCTCTGCTACCTTAGTCTTCTGCTTGCAGTCATCACCCCAGGATCTCTTTGATGCTGTCACCTAGAGCAGCTCTTTATCTACTCAGGCTTGTCTCAGCTTAAGGATTTGTAATGCCACTAGTTATACGGCTGTTTTTCCAGCAGGCTGGTGGTGGTGTGATGGTTATATGTGGCTCTCACTCTCATTCTGCCCTATGAGGGTCCCAGCTGGCCAGTAACATCCATGCACCAGCTCTGCCTCTGTTTCCCCTCTCTGAACTCAGGGTGGGTTTACTGTCAGTGCCATCATTTGCACACCCCTGTGAGCACCTTGGTGGGGCAAACTGCTATTTTGTGTTTATTAGGGACCCATGTTAGCTGGGTACGGTGTTTCATTTGCACTGTTGCTTCCCTGCAAGCCTGCCAAGAGGTGAAGGGTACGCAGTGCTGGGGAGAGGCTGGTGCCCAGGTGAGAGGGGCTGCTTTTCTGCCACCATTCATTGGCAAGACTGTGAGTAGGAATTCATTTTCAGGGGCATTTGACCAGAGCAATCGATGCTCTTGATCTAGCAGGTAACCAGTGAGTTAAAGGAAAGCATCGCTACGTTTGCCTTGAAGCTCTGGTCATGGCTGTAGCGCACAGTTACTGAAAACAGCAAAATACGTAAATAAATAAAAGGGCACAGAAGCAGTAGAGAAAGATACCTGATTGTGTCAGGGTTGTGTCTTTTGTGCTGATCCCTGCCCACAGCAGCCTGCCTGCTATGAGACTGGGATTTGGGTACCTTGTTTTGAATGTTTGGGGCCTTTGGGTGCTGTAGTGATATGAGGAAGGGCAGACTTCACAAATCCCCTCTTACGGGTGAGTCCCTGCACGGGGGCCAAAGCTGCTTTCCCAGGGCTGGCAGGATGAGACCTGGGAGAGCTCTTGGCCAGACCCCCCTGACACCAAGGGATGCTGGATGCTAGCTCCATGCACCGCCTCTTCTGCTCCAGTTTTGGCTCTACCTGCCATCGCAGCCCTGTTGCTGGGAAGGGACTTTACTCCCACTCCTCCTAGGCACAGCATATGGTTTTCAGAGAGGTTCTTGCTTTAAACCCAATTTTACAGTTGGGTTGACTGAGGCAAAAGGAGGTCAAACGATTCGCCTGAGGTCACTCAATAAGTGGCTCAGATTAAATCTCAACCCACGACGCTGCCCGTTCCCAGCGCTGGCTGTGCTGGCCAGACCAGATGGCCTTCTGAATGCAGCGTCAAGATCCTCGGCTTTTTCTCTACCTCATTGTTCTCCATTGTGGGCTTCTGAATGCAGGACCTTGAAAGTGAGAGTCGTTTGGATTTGCCGAGTCCAAGTTATTCTGTTTAATGACATGGATTTGCAGGAGAGGGTTTAGACACACTGCTTTGCTATGGAGGTTTGAATTTTGCAGAGATTTAGTTCTTTGCTTTGATTTTCTGATATTAAAACTCTTTCTACCCCAACCAGCTAAAATTGGTCCCTAACCCTTTCAGCTCCCCCGCTGCTGTCTCACTGGCTGCAGGGCTGCCCTGGCTTTGTACCCGTGCAGGTTTGTCCGTGGGGCTTTCAGGCCCTGATCCCTGGGATAATTCCCTGTGTGATTTTGCTGCAGCTTCTGCACCACTCTGGTCTGTTTGTGCCATTTGTGCCTTCTCCCTTAGCTTGGTCCTGGGCTTGCACAAGGGCATCGGTGCAGAGTGCTGTTGGACAGATAGTGCTGTGTGTTTGGCTCTGGGAGCCTGCGGGCTCTCGTGTTAGCTCTGGAAACACAGATGGAGATGCTGACATCTCCCTCCTGATCTGGTGTGGTGTCCCATACATCACTCCTGACAGTAGTAGGGGCCACAGACGCAGTTAAAGCAGTGCATTGGGTATCGTGAGACAATTTCCATCCCCAGCCTCTAAACCAAGCAGCTGCCTGGAAAAGCATGGCTCCGTAACCTCTTTTGGAAAGCAAGTGGGCAGATCCTTGGGACTTGCAGAGCAGAGACCATCTGCCCAGGGAGCAGCAATGCTGGGGTAGCTGCTCCTCCCTGCATGCACCCGCCTGCCTGGGGCAGGCTGTGGTCCTCAGGGTGGTGGGGAGTTCTCCTGCGCCCGCACAGCCCTCTGCATCCAGCCTCCCGCAGGAGGGCCCGCACTCGGGACCGGCACCACTCACATGCCTCAGTAAGTTGGCACCTCTTGAGCATGCCTTGATTAATGGTGGTTTTTTGTCAGTCCTAAGAGGCCCCCATTACGTCCCTTTGATGCTGCATTTCGCACTTACCACTGTCACTGAGCTCAATGACTAATTTTCACAGGTCATGGGAGAGGGACAATGGATCAGGCCACATTTGGAAGAAACAAATGAAATTTTGCTGCAACTGAGAGCACTAATTAAGAGTGAGGATCAATTTGGGTGTACAAAAGAGATAGTTTTAGGCTGCTGGTGTGTAAATGAGTGACGGTGTTGCGGTAGCAGAAAAGGCTCAGTGTGTGCATACTTCAGCTGCAGCATTGTACTCCACTGCATTTGATCAATCCTTCTGTGCTCATTCATGGAGGAAAAACCAAGCGTTTTCCTGCCTGCCCTGCCTAGGAAGGGCAGGAAGAGCAAACTTGATGGATCAAGTCATGGTTGATCCCTGTGAGATGTTTTTGGCCAGGAGCAGGAGCTTGTGTTTCTTCAATTGTGTTGCTCATCTTGGAGCGTGGCACTGCAAATTGGCTGGTGGCTTTTGTGTGCAGTGCATTGCGTTCACTGCCCATCTCTCTGGGCAGGATGATGCCCATCCTCATCTCAGGCCATAGCTTGCCCTACCAGGGATTGAACTGCTTTGCCGAGACTGCAGAGGAACGCTGACTTAGAGGAGGTGTCAAAGAGGGAAGGGGGACAGTGAAGTCTCATCAAGGAGGATGTCATGGATGCAGTAGGAGGGACCAGGAAAAGCCAAGGGTGCGCAAGCTGGGTTCATGGCTTCACTGAGCACTGAAGAAATGTGATTCACGTTTGCCCAAGTCTTCACATACAACAAAAAGTCAGAGCTAATGTGTGTTTGGGATGAGCTGGTTACAAATGTCCAGGTCCCAAGGCTGTGCCAGTTCAAACCAGTTTGCAGATCATTTTGGTAAAATCATGTCTATTTTTGGTTGGATTTGCCTTGGGCAGAAAGGTAGGAGCATCAGCTGGAGCATCCTTTCACCTTTCGCCTGTGGCGTTCCCATGAAGCAAAGGCTAAACGGATTTGAATCCAAGCAGATTTGTGGTACTGAGCAAACCTCCAAAACTATCAGGCGGAAGGGGCAGTACCCTGTTTTCCCTTGTTCCTTGATGTGATTTGCCCACTACCATTTTTTTTCCCCCTGCAGCTCAGCATCTTTCCCAGAGGGCAGTGGGACATTCAGCCTCCGTCCAGGGGTTTGCTCTTGTCCTGAGCTCTATGTGGTGATATTGCCCTGAATGGCCAAGCGATGCAGCTGCATCCCTTCGGTCCCCAGTATGGTGGCTCCATCCAAGGTGAGGGGGCTCTCCAAGACACTTTGTTTGCTTGGAGCAGCATCCATGTCCAGCTCACCATGGTTTCCCATGGCAATGTAAAGGGGTTGGAGAGAAAGTCCTGAGTGTGTCTTTCATTAGTGATCCTAATGCTCAGGGGGAGAGGAGAGGCAGGGCCCCAAGGTGGTCAGTTCGAACTTTCTCTCAAAAAAAAAGGGAGGGAAGAGAGAAGAAAAAGTCTTTGCATGCTGGACTGGCCATTTGAAAGATGTCAACAAAAATAATATTTTCTGGTTCTTTTATGGTAGCCAAAGAGAAAACAGCTTCCTTGTCCATTGGAAGACCCATGGGTGCTCTAGAGCTTTGTGAGGGCTCAGACTCTGCAGGTGCCCAGCACCTCTAAATGACAGGGACTGGTCAACACCCTAACTAGAGAGCTTGGGCGCTAGTCTTAAGGATCGAGACTTGACCGTTTTGGCTGATGCAGCATGGTGTTTGATGCCTTGGGAAGCTCAGCTCCTCTACTGCCATCCTGTGTGACCTTGGGCAACTCTCCTGATGCCCTTATATCTCCAGGAACTGGGGACGGAGGCATTGGTGCTCTCCAGCTTCTCCCAGACTTTCTGGGTTTGGGGACCCATCGCCTGCAGACTGTCTGCATCAGCCTGGTGTGGGGGGCCCTGACCCCACTTGAAGCTGTCAGAGCTCATTATCAGCACCAGCAGCTCATTCCCACTGCAGCGGGTCTGGAGAGGCCGATTCTTGGCTGGTTCCCTCCAGGCGTACTGCTCAGCGCTGATTGCTCTGCGGCTAATCGGGGTTGAGGATTTGGGGCACTGAATGTACCTCACATCGCTGCTGGCTGCTGATTTTCATGAGTCTTGTGGGTCTGGCTTTTCTGAGACCTTTGAGCCTGTAACCAACCATCCAGGAACCAGCCAGAGGGTTCAGAAGTTCTTTTAGGGGAAGACACAGGTCCCTGCTTTGTATATTCGTATGCAAAAGCCTCTTGGACAGCCAGCGTGGGTATAGGTACATAGGAGGTGTTTGTGTTTCTGTGCTGGGGAACACGTACAAGCCTTTCTGTTTTAAAGTGTAGTTTGCATACGTTTGAAGCACCTCTGTGATTCATGTTGCCGCGTCCCGCAGGGGAAACAGGATTTGTTCTTGTACAGCTCCCTGCCCAAGGGGAGCCTGCTTAATTTTTCTTTTGCTAACTAGGTTCCCCCAAGAATGAGAGATTACCTGATCTTCCAAAAGCATTTCCAATGTGTGGAGAAGTCTGGATGACTCACAACTTTTAATTAGCTCTCCTGACCGAGGCAAGGATCCCTCCCTTCCTCCCTCCCTCCCTTACACTGAGGTGGTGATTAGAATTACAATGAAGATAATCCAAACTGTATGTGTAGGGTTTTCTGTAAGCGGAGAACAAAGCAGGACATCCATCTGGTGAGTGTGAGCCCATAATACCTTTCTGCTCATTTCTCCAGTGCAACAGGAGCTGCTTGGGACGGAAGCAGGCTCATTATTTTGGAAAGGCTTGCTGACACACAGAGCAGGGCTGCCTTGTAATCTCTGAGGCACTGAAACCACTGCTCAGGAAGGAGCATTGCTTTTATTTTTAAGTCTACCTTTGTATTTCTGCTTGTTAAAATCTGCAGCGATGAGGGATACCAACCTCTTCTGAGCCTGCCATTAATTAGTGTATGAATGAGAGATGCCCTTAGTTTTAGTAAGGCTAATCAAAGCTGTAAGGGAGTTTTAAAAGGCACTACCCAGCAGCAGAGCTAAGCCTGTCCTGCGACAAACATCCCAGCAGCAGCGAGGAAATGCATTAGCTGGAAACAACCTCCTTTTCAAGTGATGCTATTTGCCCTCACTTAAAATTTTCTTCTCTGTATTGGACAGATGTCATGCCTCAAAACTTTGGCATCTCTTTACGTCCTGTCTTTGCAGTGGGAGGCTCCCCTTGTGCTGTGGGGTCTGCTTTCCCATGCTGTGCCCTGCAGCAGGCAGGAAAGAGGCAGAGTTTGCAGCAGAGAAATGCGATGTTGGGCCCTCAACCACGGTGCTACTTGTGCTTTCCGGTCAGCTGGATTTTGCCAGGCTGCTCCAGTGTGGCAAGAGGATGGGCGCATTGTGGCGGGGCTGCCTTGGTGAGAAAGGAACAACAAAAAGCCGTTGTGGAGGAGCAGCCGGCGCTTCGTGCTGCCGCTCGCCGCCATGCCAGCAGCGCAATGCATGCTTTGACTCCTGCCATGGCAACAAGTTCATCCTTAGGCCAGTACAACGTTTGGCCGCAGTGTGGCAAGGCGGCCACGAGCCGGTCCAGCCAGTGGCATCCCCAGAAGGACTCAGTGAGGCAGGAGGGATGGGGTTAGGTTTCATGCCTGCAAGATGCTCTGTCAGCTGCAAAATTCAGGCTGCTAGTTTCCTACCCAAAAAGGACAGGCGAGGCACTGGGTGATCCTTTTGGGATCCTGAGCTGAGCAGCACCGGTGTGCAGAGTCATGATAGCTCTTGCTCTCCAATGCGAATAGCTCGGGAAGCAAGAAGGACAGCCCAGATCCAAGGAAATGTTGGTCAAACACGAGGAATTTGTTCCTCTTATTAGTGCTTCAAGCACTAAAAAAATACCCTCTGCATCTCAGAGCTAGGTGCAGCCTTTGCTTTGAAAGAAATGTCTTTTCAAGCTGGGATCCTGGGTGCCAAACTTGCCCAGCAGCACCGTGCGAGCCAGGCGTGCCAGTGGGGTGCAGGTGGTGCAGCTCAAAGGGAAAATATGATCAGCTGTTGAATGGCAGAGATTTGAGACATCACGCCAAGGCTTTGCGTTTTGATTTTTTCAGTGCATGCTATGAAATTCATAGGTGGAGTATTTCTAGAGAGCTGCTTGGCTTCCTGTAGGAAAAGGGAAAAAAACATGGAAAATAAATAATGTACTCTATTGACAGCTTCCAGCATTCAAAACCTGAGTCGAGCTATCTTTCCTCTCCCAAAATCGTAACACTTGTTCTGAATTCTTGATATTAAAAAATAACAAATTATTAGTTCCTTTAGGTCATCTATTGACTCTTAGCTGTTATGATACACTTAAGTCATGTTTCTAGCATTTGTGATTTGTGGAGAAAAGAAAGCTTGAAAACATCTCGCTTTTAACATAATGAGAGCTAAGGTTGACAGAACTGCGAAACGCTGAAAGTTGGGGCTTCATGGCATTGCCAGACATCACAAGGTCCTTGATGACATGATGAGAGCTGGGAGAGCTGAATAAACTGATGAGCTTCTTCCATTCTGGTCCCTTGTCATGTAAATAGGCTCCAATCTGCATGTCAGATCTCTTGGGTAATAACATTAAAAATAAGGCAGCAAAAACCCCAAGGTGTGTGTGTTAGCAATCTTTAAACAGGCAAAAAATATGCTTGGAGGAGTTTGGATCAGGTGAGAGGGCTCCTTGTTACTGCTGTGCTTCTAATGCAAAAAGGTAACTGCCGTGGCTTAAAAGAAAGTACTTTAATGCTACATAAATATAATTGCTTCGATGAAATGTCTTTAGCCTCCTGAGGGAAGTTGTAGTCTGGTAAGCCTTTAGATATGAATGGACGACTCTGTAATTGCTATTGTTTCTGAGACACATTAGGAAGGCCTAATGCTGATCACTTCTGGCATGTTATGGAAGCAGCGTAATGGCAGTCCCACGCAGTGTGCAGGGGAAGAGGGTATTAGTATGCATTTTGCAAGATGAAAAACTGACAAACGCTTCAGGACTGGAAGGTTTTTTTCCTAATTAGATTGTGGGCTTGTGAATTTTATTCGATTTTTTTTTTTTTTTTTTTTTTCCTGCTGGTATGCAGAGTGAAAGTATCTAATTCTTTGCAATTTAGGCTTTGGATAATGAGCTTGAAGGCAACATCTCAGAGGAGTGCAGAATTGATGGGTTAGTACATCAGCTCTGGTTAATGCAGTCTCCTGACACTGACAGGGTCCAAACCAGCTGGTTCACAGAAAAGGGCAAGACATGGGTATTGGGAATAAGTATTTTTTATTTTTTTAATACTGATTAGTAAAACATGGGATGTTCTGATACATGGGATGTGCTTCCATCTCTGAATTGGGAGCAGCTATCTTTAAAAATCAGAATCTGGGCTTAGAGATAATTTCTAAGAGATATCTTGGGTTGTGTCCTGCTTTTAGATACTGTAGGCATCATGTTTTCCAGCTTTTCTTCACAGCATAGGGCCCAGAAAAGCTAGCAGACTGCTCTGGCACAGTAAACAACTAGGCAGGAGCTGGAAGACCTTACCCCATTCTAGCAATTCTGGCTTAAGTGGCATTTTTCATGGAAGCTAGCAAAACTAGGGTCCTGAGAGGCAGCAGTGTAGCCAGGAGGATTGGCACTTCCTTTGGGGTATTGATATAATTCTCGTGCTGTTGGTCAGACACAGGGTTATTCCTCATTTTCTGCTGGGCAATGTTTATAAGTGCTTCTCAGTGCTGTTTGACTGCAGTCTTCTTCCCTGCCAGAGACAGGGGCCTGTTTGCAAAACCAGGGAGGTTTCCAGACCTGGGTGGAAGAATTAAGGCCAGCACTACAGCCGTGTATGACAGGCAACTGAGATCTCCCATCGTCGCGGCATTCACTCATTACAGATTAAACCCTGCAAGTGGCTGGATGGTCTGTAGAGGTTAGTCCATCTCCTGTGTCTTACTGGAAGTGGCATTACTTGCCAGCTTTGCCATTGTTTGCTTTGCTTTTCTATTAATGTGCCTTATTTCCACGTGTGTCCTCTCAGAGGTAACATTACTCAGACTAAGCAAGACATAGTCCCTGTTTCCAGAGACTGGTCTGCTGATACCCAGGGTGCGAACCTGGCCAAGCAAAAGCTGCGGGGTTGCCCACTTTAGCTCTTGCCTCTGTGTGCTGACCTGGACCTTGTCCATGCCATTGGGTGCATGCACAGCCTGACTACTGGATGTTTCTTCCTTCCATCGGCAGCTCATATACTTTGTCGTTGGTGTTCAGAGCTGCAAATCTCTTTTTTTCTAGCTTTGTTAGCACTGACTTCTGTTTAGGAGTGGTATCAGTTTGTAGTTATTTTGTTGCTTGATCCTGCAAGAATATCTATCAGGTAGTAGCCAAAAAGGAGATGAATTTCTACCCTTGGGTTGCAGGGGTGTCCTCTCTAAAATGCTGCTGTCCTCTCACCATCCCGTGTGCAGCTCTAGCTTGTTTTCTGAAGTTGGTCCTAAAATGTTTGGGACCTGCTACCCAAAAGGCCTGAGGAGAGAGCCTAGAAAGAGCTCTTCTGGGGACAAAACAGAAGAGATGGGGTTAGGTCCTTTATCATTGCCCTGTCCTTGTGTAGGGACTGATGTAAATGTAGTCCTCATCTTCGCTGCACCATTAGCATTCTATTACGAAACAAAAAGTAATAACTTACTGATGCTTTCCCTTGAATGTTTAGCCTCAAGTGGTACATCTTGGTCTTACTTGGAATTTATTTTCATTCTGGAGATTTTTACTGCCTTCAGAAACTTCACTTAGAAGAGTGGGATTTTATGGCTCTAAACTGTTTGGTTTTAAAGACTGTTTTTTTCCCCGTGGGCTTTTTTTTTTAAGGAAAATGAGGAGTCATGTAATCCTTGACACACAATAGATTGTCCCAGATTAATAACATACTATTTTTCACAGTGAACACGACACTGGCCTGCTGTAATTTACTCTCCATCCTGGCATGCTCTTAATTAGGATGAACACTTATGTGAAAACTCCACATATGGCCAGTGCTGGCTTTCATAATAAGCTGCCCCAAAAACGTGAGGAACGAGGGGTAGTGAGTCAATGAAAATCCTGACATAAATTGACTTTTTGTGTCCTGGCAGTGCTTGGCTGAAAGCCAATGACAATAAGAGCCCGGCGTGCCAGAATTCACAGGCAAATAACACTTTTCCACTACAGCATCCTTACGAGACACCCTCCCAGCAGCCGTCCTTCCTTCCTGCCACTCATTCGCTTGTGTCCAAAGAGGCTGCCGATGAGGGGGGGGAAATGTCTCAGTGTTGTGATGGGGTGCAATGAAAACATGAGTGACAGAGTGACATTTTGACAGCTTGACTTCAGGTTCCTACTGCAAATGTAAATATGTTCATTTGAATCCAATTTACACAACCAGGAGTTTTTAATGGGAAATAAATGGAGGATTGCTTAAAGGTAACTTTTGGGGATTTTTTTTTTTTTAATCCAGGATATTTGTGGACTTTTTTATGGGTTCAGCTGCAAATTTCCATAATATTGTGGAGGTTGAAGTGGTGTCTGTCCCACTTTGCTCCAGTCATGTGTTTTTCCATCAAATTGCTTTGTTTTCTCCGGTTTGATGCTAATTCCCGTCTGAGTCAAGAGACCGCCAGCAATGTAGTTCATTAAATGTACCTATTGAGCAGCTGATAAAATTGAACCACAATCCCATCCTCCTCAAATCAAGGACTTTTAAACAGCCAATAGTCCATTTTATCTTTTTCCTAAGGGGTCTAATCTATTGCTCTTTCTCACTTGAAAACTTGCTGTATTTTCACTGGAGAAAAGTCGCTGAGTGTCTTGTCAGGTGGGAACAAGAATGGCTGAATCACGTTTCGAAGCATGATTTATTTAGGCAATCTCAGCACCTTGGGGATTTCTTATTCCTTATTAGTCCTTGTAGTAATTCCTCCCTGAGATTTGGGTGAGTGGTGCCGGAAGATGCAAGCTCTGGTTTGCACTCCTGTTACAGGAGCAATACACCTGTGGCTCAGTAGAAGGTGGCATGAGATGACGGCCAACACAACCTTCTTGTCCTTCTGGGGTCTGATTGCAGTGCTGCTCTGGTGCCTTCCTTCCAGGGTCCCTTTCCTCCTGGCTTACTCGAAGAGATACTTTTGTCTCTTCCTATCTTCCTTGGAGAAGCTGGATAGCTCCTGACAGCTACAGTATTTCGGGTAAAGCAACTTGACCAAAGAGTCTATGGGGACAAGGTGGACCATGGCAAGATATGACAAAAGCGCAGGAAAATGAAGCTCGCTGGAGGCCAGACTGTAATCCCAATGTCTGGCATAGCAGAGCAGGATGTGAAGCCTGCTGACCCACACAAATGTGGGTCCGAGTGGGCAAACAGACTGGGCTTGGCACCAGTTCCCAAAAGGACCATTTACTCAGGAGGGTTTAAATGATATTAGGAAAAATTTCTTCACTGAAAGGGTTGTCAAGCATCGGAACAGGCTGCTAGGGAAGTGGTTGAGTCACCATCCCTGAAGGTATTTAAAAGACATTTAGATGTGGTGCTTAGGGACATGGTTTACTGGTGGACTTGGCAGTGTTAGGCTTACAGTTGGACTTAAAGGTCTTTTCCAACCTAAATGATTCAGTGATTTCCCTGGGTGCTGCAAAATGTTAGGAAAGCACAAGGGGTGCCAACAGAGCTTACAGGAGACTGGCTTTTTGTGTAGTTGTGTCCTTGGACCAAGCTAGCATACCTGCAAACTGCTTCCCTGTGATTGCCTCCTAGCTGAGAATCTGTCTCTCCTACAGGGAGAAGGACATGGGGAGCTCATGGTTGTGTTAAATCCAGCTTGTCTTTGTGGGGTTGAAAAGAGACTGGAGCTTTCCACTAGTTGTATGTATACACATCATTTATTGTTTGGGTTCTATAGACTATGTCAGAGTCACCTTGTAGCTGTTGGCCCTCAAATGAGAGGCTTAAACCCTGGGTATTTAAAAAATTTTGAAAACAGATCTGGGTTTTTTAGGTATTTTTGGTTTGGAGTTTTGGATTTGGTTTTTTTTTTTCTGTTCTTTTTTTCCTCCTGAAACCTTTCAGTGCTCCTTGATTTGGAAGTTTTGCAGTCCATGGCAGGAAAGTCTCAAGCAATAACAAAGAAAGTGCTCTGTAATGCAGCCGATTTAGCTTATTCACCACACAGCCTCTCCCCAGCTAATGGGAGTTTATGCATTTCTATTAGCATATGGGGACTGTACAATTCTCCATTCCTGGGTCCTTAACTGGAGTGGATGAGTTATCTTGGCTCAGAGCTAGAAAATCTTTACGCTTATCCACAGATATGGAGATCACACAGACCTTGTAGCTGTAGGCATTTGACTTGGGCATCTGGCTGCCTTGAGATGTGGAGGTGAGAGATGGGCTCCTAGCAAAGCCCTAGTTTCACACCTGGAGTTTTGTCCCTCTGTCCCTCCAGGGATTTCAGCAGCATGCGTCGCTGCAGGTGGATGGAGGATGTCACCCAGGATTTCTAAGAAGTAGCAGATTGCTTGCTCCTTACACCGAGACCTGTGAACACCCATGATGGATGCTAATTAAGCATCTGCTTCCTTCTCAGTTTTAAGTGAAAGGGTGGCAAGGTAAAGTGACAGTCGGACCTCATTTATCTTAATGAGAAGGGTCAGGAGTTTAATGGAGTTTTGCTTAGTGAGGGTGTTTCAGCCTACCCTGTGTTTGTTTGGGAGACGTGTCTACATTTTCGGTCCACAGGGCTTCTTAGCTTGGGTGATGTGGCTAACTGGGATTTAATGCTGATGTCCTCTGAAATCTTTCCTAGGGAGATAGGTTTTAGAAGAGATCCAGGAGACTTTCTAGTATGTCTGCTGAGACTTGGTAAATGATTTTGGTAATGATATAGTGAATTTTGCAGACAACTTTTCCCTGGCTAGCATGGTGCATGGGGCTGTGTTGCACACATCTCCGAGATGTGTGCTGTGCTAAGCAATAGTCACTTTGAAGCTCTTTCCTATAACAGTTTAGACATTTAGCCAACGTATTTAGCAGATACCAGCAAAAAATGGGATTGTTTTTACATCCCAGACTCTCACCTTGTAGTTACTGCTTCTGACGTTTGTTTGACAGGATGCTGACGTATTTACATTGTAGCCTTACTGTATATAGATGGAGTAATCAGCCAGTCACTCAGGGCTACATCAACTAGGCAGAAGTAAAGCTCTTCTTACTAGTTCACGTGCAGCACCATGCTGTGTGCATAACCTCATTTCTCAAGCCTGTTTCCTAGGTATTGAACACAGACCCCAGCAACACCTACCCCTTAATGGGGCAGACCTCCAGCTGGCCTATATCAGCACAGCTCCAGCTGAGAACAGCCCTCTATCTAGAAAGGACTATGACAAGATTAGCCAGGGAATTCTTGCAGGGCTGGCGAAGCAGGTGAACGCGCTCACTGTCATTTTTTCAGAGGGGACACGAAGGAATAGGAGGGGTAGGATGATACTGAAACAGTCCAGAGCTCTGTTGCAGAGTTGTCGTGGAGCATGAAAGTCTTCAGTCTCTTGTTGGGGCTGCATGCCCTGCCCAGAGAGGAATTCAGACCTGCTCTGCTGGAGTCATCCGTGCTCGTTCAAAGCCAACATCTAAAGGTCCCATTCTAATTCGATGCTTTTTAACACACAAAAGGTGGTAAAATCATTAATTATTGCACTTAACAAACTTCAGTGATTAAATGGTCTGTGTTTGTGAGTGTCAAGAGCTGGTGAAATCTTTCTGGCACTGTAAGTGAAGAGCAGGGATTTTGCTGGCTGGTGAGGTCAGATGGTGCTGCAAGCAGGCAAGAGCTACCTGCTCTCCAAAGAGGCACATCTGTGCCAGGGTATAAACTACATTTGGCCCAGAATATTTTCATGTCATGCTTGATGGCCTGCGAGTGGTCTATGCTCCTGCCTTGCTGCCCAGGTAGGTAGGCAGGGTCATGGCTTTTGGAAGAGGGAAGCCGTGGTGTGAGTATTTTGTGCTGTGGGAGTGTGGAGCACCTTGTCTCACCAAGACAAATGTCTCTGAGGTCTCCTGCAGATAAACCTCTGTTGGCTTCTTGATTTCCAAGGTGTTCAGCAGCTATAACGGTGTTACTTTTTCTCCATCAAGCACAATGCGGTGGGGCTGGAGTAAGGACCATCCCCTGGGGAGGTCCCCCTCCGCCTTGGGAGGTGTTGGCTTGAGGCAGAGATATGTTGGCCTGAGCTCTTCCCAAGCTGAGGAATTCTGCAGACAGCTTATAGCTGTTTTTGCAGAACATGGCCAGTGGGCAGCTAGAGACCCCGGTGGTTATTTTCCGTCCAGCCAGGTTTTGTCACCTATTGCTACCCATGGGGAGAGAATTTTTTCCCCCTCCCTCCAGAGTGTGAGATCTCATTGTTCCCAGCACCTGAGGCATGCAAAATCCCCCTTGCCATCCTGGAGGAAGGGTCCAAGGATAGCCATGGCTGATTAGCAAGCCCTGAGAAAAACATGGGCCAAAAAGCTCATGCACATTACTGTGCAGGGAGAGAAAGTGGACCCTCCAAAAAGGGTGCAGGTCCTGCCCTGGACCTCAGTGGCTGCAACAACCTCACTCCTGTGGGCTGCGAGCACCCCATGGGGCTGCAGCATTTGTCCCCAGAGAGAGCCTGTGTTCAGCAGGGCTCTGCGAGAGATGGAATTCGGAGGCTTGAATTGGACCTGGGATAATCATGCTCTCTGGCTTGGCTTGCATTCAACACAGTGGGGGGGACATGTCCCTTGCTGGACTAATGAGACTAGGAGTATGTGACACTTTTATGACTCCTTCCCAAGCTATTTCCTCCAAGTTTTTAGTGTTAAATTGGATTCCTTCCCCCAGCCCCCCAGTGTTGTTGGGAAAGCCATCTGCAGACAGAAGAGTGATGCAGAGATAATGCTACTGGGGGTGGGTCTGTCTTGACTTTATGGCTCTTGCATCTTTCCTTTAGAGTTTCTCTGACTTTTTGCCAGGCATAGATGCATCTCTCTGGGCATCTCCCATGGTCCTGCATTAAGGGCTGCCCAGCCCGGCACCTCATTGGTGTCGCTCACCCCACAACCCTCCCAAGGCTTTGTTGCAAGAGGTGTTTTGGAGCAGATGTCCTAAATGAGCATTTCCCAAGTTCTCACCCCACTAGAGATAGTCTCAAGAGAAACATGCTTCAGTTTTATAATGTAGATGAGCCTCTCTCCCCCCCCCTCCAGTTTCCAGCCCCAAAAGTAAGCGGTGAATTCTAAGGCTTGAGGGAAGCAACGGCACAAAAGCCTATTACAATCCAGTCGCATTGTGCAAGGTGGGGATTTGCAATTTTAAGCGGAGGGAGGGGGAATCGTCATGATAGTTACATATAATACCTAAAGTACCTATAAATACAGCTGTATATTTATATAAAGCCTCTCCCAGCACATGAGTCCCCTGTCTGGCCGGGGTTGCCAGACCACCCTGTCCTGCACAAACAAATGAGTTAGAAAGTCCGAAATTCCATCCCTGCCTTTCGGGGCTTGTCTGGGGAATTCCTGAGTAATGGAGGTTGAATTGGGTCACAAGGGCAACGGGGAATAAATCTTCAAAGGTTAGCTCTGGCATGAAGTCTCCTTTTTTAGGCATGTCAGGGATTCTTTTGTTTTGCTTTGTTTTCCAAAGGCCCCCCCGGCCGAGGAACAATACTTTGCTGGGGCCAAGCCTGGCCGGGCACAGCCCCGCAGCATTGTCCGGGGGGCCAGGGAGGGGGCTGGGGGGAGAAATGACATCTTAAAGAATGGTGCTTCTTCTTATGGACACTTAGTAGATCAGTGTGCATTCAATTAACCCTATAAACCGTGCAAGGTCCAGGGAAAGAGCCTTTCAGGCATTATGGATTGAAAGTATTAAGGGGGGTGGGGGGAGAGCTCTTGGTGAGTCCTGTTTAAATAAAGCCCGTTAGGCAGGAGCAGTGTGGTGGGGGTGAAAAGAGGGGATGGGTTTTTTTCTGAAAATTAAATTCAAGCATGGTCTCACGTGCTGGCCTGGATTCTTTAAAGAAAGTTAGGAAATCATTGCACAGCTCAGGCTGGGTGTCTTGGTTAGAAAGTGGTGTTTGGTCCAACCATCTTTGGGTCTGCTGGCTTGGGAGCAAAGGGATCCTGTAGACTGTCTTGGGTGCAAAAAACATTTCACAGGAGTATTTTCTTCCCCCTCAAATTTCTCTTCAGCCCTGAATTGTGTCCTAAGGCCTCGGCTATAATAGCCTGTGGGACATCCCCAGCTTTCCTGAGTGCATGTTTGATGGTCCCCTGGGTATGAAGACATCTAAATGCTTCTGTGAAGGACCAAAACACCTTGATTTTTCCAGTTGTGTGTCTGACATCTTGCAGGCACACTAAAAGACCCTGCCGTGTTTTGAACATACAATATTTATTCCTATTAATATTCAGAGGACAGTCAAATTTTGTAACTTTTGTGTGCTGGCAACTCTACCCCCACCATCCACCCCAAAATTCCAGTGCCAGTTGGGGCTAAGTAGCTCCTCCTGGATGAGAGCAATATTGTGAGCAGAGAGATGGAAACAGCCAAATTTCTTTTGCTGCATATGGCTAATATTCACCTGGAGAAATCCAACCCATTTGTAGATATTAAACTAGACACAGTAATAAGTTCAGTATGTATTTCAATTTACTTTGCTGCAGATAGATTTAATTTACCAACTGCAGGGTTTTAGATGGAACTGCCTGTATTCCTGCCATTTTATGCGACGTTCTGAATATATTATACATAAAGTTGTAAATTAACAGGCCTGTTTCTGATTTGTTGCACATATGACATGGACGTGCAACTAAATTAACAGTGAAGTCTTAGTGTTGCAGAGTTTAATTATATTTGCAGATGAATTAGCATCTAATTCTTCTATCCCTTCCTTATTGAAGTACACTGGAAATGTTTTTTCCCTAAAGACATTGGTATTTTGTATTATTTTGAGAGAAGGTCTATGAGATCTGCTGCTTTTCCAGCTTACCTTGGAGCTGCTCTTTGAATTCACAGCACAACCGCTCTACATACATCTATGTCTATTGATTGTTGAGTGATAAGTGGCATTTCTGGTGATGCTATTGCTTTCTGGACATGGTATCACCAAGAATCCCATAGTGCTAGAATAAACGATGTGTGTCCCTGGGACCCTGCAACACAGGTTGGTTCCTGGCAGGTTGCTATGGTCATGGAGAGCTGGTGGACTTCATGTGGGCTGCAAGTGCAGGCTCATGACAACACTTTGGAGGTGGCTAAAGCACAGAAATGGCCTCAGCCTTGGGGAAGAAGGAAAAGAAGTAGCTGGGAGTCATGCAAGTGGTTTGAGCTGTCAGTCCTTCAGCTGGGAGAGTCCCACAGCCCACAGTAAAATGGTGGTGGTGGTGCAAGGTGAGATTTTTTCCTGTGACGATGGTTTATGGAAAGCATCCCTAATCAGGACAGCACCGAGGTATGGTCTGAAGATCCTTTAAGGCCAGGCTGAGCCTGTTACTTCGCTGTTCTTACATGGGATGTTTCCCGAACTGGGCTCAGATCAGGCAGTGCCAGCTATATTAATTCACTCTTGTGAGGTAACTCCTAATTGCTGTAGGCACCATCGTATTAGTGAGCCAGGAACATGAACTTCTGGAGCTGCTCTGCTGATGGTTGAAAAAGTAAAATGCAGTCTGATTTTGAACAAAACACGGTAAAACAACAGTGAAATGACAGCAGCTATGGTGCTGCCTGCTAGTGAAGTTTGGTGGTGCCTAGCTTGATGTCAAACTAGGAGGGCATCCTCCCATTCTCCTTCTGCTCTGTATTGGTTTCCTAAGGAAATAGCACCTACTTCATCTTGGGAAGAGCTCCAGAGCTTGGCAATAACAGCTTTGTACCCTGTGCTCCTGAAGATCTGCAAAACTGTTGGGCTTCCTGCAGAAAAGAGCTGATGCTGCTGGGCCTCATAGTCCTGCCTCAAATTCTTCCTTAAAATGCCCTGTTCCCTCAGAGAACACAGCTACCTCTGGGGCTGGAAACTCATTGAGAAGATGTGACTGCGGAGAGTGACATCTGTGTGGGTTCCTGCACAGACCCTGTGCCAGGGTCCCCCTCCCTAGCATTGCTTCCCCATGTTCACAGAGGACCTCCATAGTGTCAAGACTTGGTTAACATGATCTGTTACTGAAAAAATAAAACCAGCAGCTCTTTTCTCTGCTATCCTTCATAGGCTCCAATCCAACCTCCTTGGAGGAACATGCACAGCTTGGCTTTCCAGAGGGCTGTAGTACCTGTCTCCTTGGAGTCTCCAGGAAAGACTTTTTCTAGGATCTGAGCCACAAAGTCAACACTTGGTGGCATTACTTTCAGCTGTAAATTGAGTAGGTGCTTTACTGCTCCACTGGATTGAAGACTCTTTACACAACATCTTTGAAAGCTCCATCCTTGGCATGTTAGTAGCATCTGTTGACCTTTTTTGAGGAGCAGAGATGAGATAATGGTGTCTTGCTTTATTAGCTCTTTTAAAAATTATTCTGACAAAACTAATGGCTTGCTTTCTCCCTGCATTGCGCTGATTAGCCTTTTACATAGCACTGTGCCCTTCCCTTAATTTAAAAGTAGCTTGTAAGTGTTGATCAATTGCAGTGTTGATCACATCTTAGGAATAAATACTTCTTCTTTCTTGAGCGAATATGGGAAGAGTCAGCAAATATGAAGCATCTCTTTTTCCTATTGTCACAAAACTCTGGCGTTCCCAAGATTGATTTGCGCTTGCTCGAGGGTGTGCTTTTAGCAGGAACACATTTGGGATATAAAGTGGGAAAGGTTCTCAACAGCTTTTAACTGGAGTTGTTGCTTTTGACGGGGCTACACTAATTTCCAGTGGCTTCAAAGCTGGCAGGGGGTGAGGAAGGCTGGTGAAATCCCGGCTCCATCCATGGGTGGTGGCAGGTTTGCTGTTGCCTCAAAGGGATAGCCACAGGTGTGACGCTGCTGCATTTTGGGGAAAAATGAGAATTAAATCCAAACGACACCAATCCACACACCGGGGCTGTGTGTATGAACTGGAATTTCAATTTGTGTCTGTCACTGCCTAAAAACGAAATCTGGGCCATGATGAGAGTTTGTAAGGGGAAACCGAGCTATTCCCCCCAGAGCTGCTTTCCTAAGCCATGCCTGGTTGCCAGTAGCTTCCTGTCTGTTGTTAGTTTTTCTTTTCGAATACAGTTTAGTTTCTGCAGGCCCGTGGCTTTTAATGATTTCCTTTGAGTCCATGCATCCTCTGGAGCAGCCTTCTTCTCCCTTGACATTTGATGTGGGAATGTGTACATCAGTATTGTTACTTAAACAATACCCTTCAGGCACCAATGCTGGGCCCTCAGATAAATCACAGATTAAAATGAAGCAGAATTGCTTGATAAAAAGTCTACAGTGTTCTGGCATGCAGGGAACAAACTGCACAGACTTCAGGTAATGGGAAATTGTGTGTGTTATCTGAAGACCCATGTAATTAATGAACAAGAAACCTGTTTACTTTGAAAATAAATGGCAGAGTTACTATAATGCTTTTCTGTTTTGAATGCTGAATGAGTATCTCTGGAGGAATAAAAGCCCTAGCAGCTCTAAGTCACTTCTCAACCAGAAAGGCAGTTCGGAAACAGCACTGAGAATCAGAGCTGTTTTGCTTTTATGAAGAATATGAAACCAGCCTTCCTTCTAATAAACACCTCATTTATTTTCTCTCGGCTCCTAAGTGATCTAGTTTGCAAATCGTGGTGCGGATGGAACAATTAGCAGATTCGATTCAGTGCACATGCCATTGCCAAGCAGGAAACAAGCATGCCGGGCATGAATAGCATCAATCTTATTTTCAGGCATGTGCAAGTAACTGGCACTTCAGAGAGCTTTGCAAACAGGCTGTACTTCTGTTTTTACCCTCGCTTTCAGCCTGATCATCCTGCTGCTGTATTCATGTGTATTGCACCAGGATCCCAGCTTCCCTGTTCGAGCTGCTGGAGTGCTGATGGCTTGGTAGGCTTTTACCATGCTCAGTATTTCATCGCAGCTATTTTCCACGCATGGAGAAACACGCTCACGCAGGAGTCAGCATTGCAGCGGGCACTGGGAAGGGGAGAAGGGGAGAACTGTCCCTTTAACCGTGCAGAGCATGTGGCTGGTTTTAGTTAGAGCTCTTTTAGCAAGTTGTCTCAGCACATCAGGGCCCCACTTTCATCGTGCCTGGCTTTTTTTTTTTTTTTGCTTTTTTTTTTCCCCTTTGAGTCCTAGAAGTCAGAGGCCATGGAGGGGGGGTGACAGAAAGCAGTGACCTCTGCATAAGCGGGGGACCAGATGGCCACTCCTCTTCCTCTGAGCCTTTCCCCCCTGCCCCCAGGGCACAGATCTGTGACCTTCGCTTTAACTGAATGCCCAGACTGTGTGACTGGGGCTTTGACATGCTCTTTAATAGGCATACATTATCCCTCCATTGCTAAAAGCCCAGAAAACTGGGTTCATTTAGATGGAATTTAAGTAAAACTGTTTGGATTGGTCTTGCTATCCCCTAGCCGCCTCCTGCTAAATTGTTGATCTTGGTGCTAATGAAGGGAAATGCACTCACAGACAGGCTGAGAAGCATTTTATTTTCAAAGCTTTGCAAAACCCAGTGTTTTCTGATGGATGAGGTGTGCGCTCACGGCGTGAGCCTGCTTATGTGCCCACCCACGGCACAAGCAATGCTCTGGTACTCGGACCACGTCAAGCCCTTGCCCTCTGCCACTCTAAGGTCTGTCTTTCCTAGTTAAAGAAATCTTCTGATGTTAAACAGGGGCAGAACTTGGGATTGTAGCCTCTTGCAGAGTTTGCAGGCACAAGGGGGAGATCTAATCACTAATACTTCAATAACTCTCAGTTCCAACCATAAGCGTTGGTCTGATTTCCAAGTGTGAGCCAAGCTAGAGCATTGCAATGTGGTAGCACCCCATGGTACTGAGCACAGGATCTGTAAGAATGGGCAAAAATTCCCCATGAGGAGGATGGCTAGTGCTAGACCAACTGAAAATGGAGAAAATACTTTATTCTCTGTGAATTAGAAGTTATTGCATTTTTCTCCAGTACCCCAGTAACTGAGAAGTTCATCTGATATTTCTGTCTGGTCCCGTAGCTGTTATTAGAGGCGGCCAGGCTCTCGTTAAAGCAATTTGCGTAATGGTAGCTGTGCTCTTCAGGAATGTCCTCAGGAGAGGCTGGAAATACACTCTTTTCCAGCAGAATGGAAATGCGGAGGTGTGTTTTTCTGCTAATGACCAGAAAACATCTCTGCCGATCAGGCACGGATGGCCTCCAACCTCTGCCAGGCAAGCGGATGCTGAGGAGGGGCTTTATTAATGCCTACCATTTCCGAAGGGTTAAGCACATGAAAGTTATTCCAGGAATTTCCTTTCCAGGGCAGACCTAGGGAGGTAGGTATAGGCAAAGGCCAATTCAGCCCTGCTGAAAGTGATGGATGCAATTCTCTTTGAAGTTCCTGGGAGCTGCACTTCCTCGCTGCATGGCTGAATTGAATCCAGAGATCTTCAACTGTGAATCCGTAGCCACAAAACACGGTTTTGTGACATCTGCCGTGGTTCACCAGCTACTGAAGGTGGGAAGGGGAGAGCAAAAAAACTGCCAGGAACGCTGGTGTGGATGATACCAGAGGTTTTGACTGCTTGCAGCTTGTGTTCCTGTTTTCAATTAAATTAGAAAGTATTTGTGGATGAAGTGACCCATTAGTTGGGTAATAACACTACCTTACCACGCCTGCTTATCGGTATTAGTTATGCACTATAAAACCCATACCAAAGCCCTTGGGGGAATCAATTAAATTGAAGCGGGCAGCTTTGTGTATGTGTGTGACGGAGCTGTCATGAGATGCGTAGCACATTTGTCCACCAAACTGTTGCAGGTTTGGGCAGACGATATTTCTGAGCTTCCACACCAGCCCTGCCTGTAAGCTGTCAGCATCACACATCTTTTTTGCCTCTACCAATTCCTCACTGAACAGAAGAAACAGGCCATAAATTTGCTGATTATGTGCATTTAGGCAGACTAGCTCCCTTAATGGCCTTTACGATGGTTGCAGCCGCCAGTGATGGAGTTTTTGCATCCCCAGCTTCTAATAGTAGACGGTTGCTTGTTCATGCTGTACATCCCATTAAATAAATCTGAGCCAATGGTAACTGATTGCCGATATTAAACTGCAGAGGGAGAGATTAAAAATATTTTCCCTGTCTGCTTGGAAAGCTTGGGAGGGCTTTGTTCAAGTTTTGTGGTGTTTTGTTTTTTTTTAAAGAGGAGATAGGAAACACTTTAAGAAATAGTCTCATCTGTCTTCATCAGTGACGGAGCTGAGAAGCAGGTAAGGAGAACCTAATTTAAAGACATATCAAATAGAGAGCTGGTTCTCATCTGATCCTGCTTTGAAACACTGCCCAGGAGCGATCTGTGCCCCATCTGCATCAGTAATTAGTCCTTATAAAGTATTTAGACTCTGGTGGCACAGGGAACTCTGGTGGCCGATTGCCTGGAGAGGGCTTGGTTTCGGGTAAAAACTCCCAATGTAGTGATTCAATCTGCTAACATTTCAGCTGGCAAAAAGGAGCCAGAGAAAAGCAGCCTTCTGAGTCTTTCAGGGTCGCAGTGCAAGGAAAAACGTGGTGGTGGTTTGCAATGTCCATTAGCGTTGCCGCCCCTGGGGCTGCAAAATGGGCAGTTTCCTCTCGGCTGGCGGCGAGGAGCAGTTGGAGGGGAGAGCCAGAGCGCGGGGCGATGCGGGCCTCCTCCTCCTCGCCACGGCCCCTTCACCCCCCGCCGCCAGCCCCCTCACCAAAGGCAGCGACACCGTAGCCGGCTGGGGCTCAGCTCCGAGCATCCTCTCTCTGCTTTGAACCTGAGGAGCCGTCACACCTTAAGGTCAGGCGAGGGGCCCCGTTAGCGGGCAGGGGGAGGTGGAGGGAGCAGGATGTCATTTTGTCATTAGCCGGGCTTCAAAGGCAGGCAGGCACTGGGGAGGGGGGAGAGGAGCTGTGGGGTCACGGGGGGCTGTGTGCCCCTTGCCCAGCCTCCCCACGGCCGGCTCACCTGGTGCACAGCTGCTCCGGGAGGAAGGAGCCCAGGGAAAGTAGAGGGATGGAGGAGGGAGTATGGGGAAAGCCACGTCGCCGATGCCTTTTACCCCTGTAGCCTGCCAAATTCAGTGTGCAGGTTGCAGGCTGGGGGCACAATCTTTAGCGGTGCCGGGATGACGGTGTGAAGCACTGCCTGTGTGTTAGAGCAGCTCTCAGAACTGTAGCCCCCTTGGAGCAGTGCTGCCTAAAATGATTTAATGGAGTCCTGCACGTCTCCTGGAGTGAATTTGGCTTGCTGGGGGTGCTTATGTTGGAGGCTGGTCACAAGGCTCTATGCTCTTGTGTTCATACACCCCGCTTTGGATAGCCTTAAGCTTTCCTGAGCCACATCCAACCCCCCAAAATCAGGAGAGTGGGTTAAAAATTACAAGATTGCCAAAGGAGAAGAAAATCTCCCTTATTTTGGGATTCTGTGAATTTGCGCTCTGGGCCTTGAGGATGCTTTGGGGTCCCCTGTCAAGGCTTTTCTCTGCAGTCATCATGGATGGGTTTGTTTATTGCAATCCAAGCCAAGATCCTCCTGCAGATCCCCATAAGCGGGGTTGGGGAGGAGCACCAGCCACTACGAGGCTGGAGATCAAAGCACATGTGTTGGCAATACTGGGAGGCTTCTGGGATCAGATGCTCTTTGACCTGAGCCTACAAAAGCTGAGTGCCCTGATGCATGGGGCATGTTGGGAGGTGATGGAGGAGCTGGGTGATGAGATGAGGGGCAGCAGCTCTGGGAGCAGCCAGGCACCGCATGGAGCAGCATTCGGTGTAACCCAGCCAGAGCCAGCAAAAACATGGCACAGCTCTGCTTCACAAGCTGCTTCCATCCTGCAGCCCGATCAGGCTTGTGTGCTGGTAATTAGGATGTTTGCTGTCACTTCTATGGGTGCGACAATGCATATTCATCAAATATGTAAATTAACACATTAAGCTATTTGCATAAATCTTCTGGATCCGAGAGGATGATGGAGATGAATTGCTGCGAGATCAGCTCTGTAAACGATTCCCTGATAATGCAAGTCGCACTAGGGTCCTGCACACTCTCCGTGGGTGCTCTGGTGATGCAGAGCAGGAACTCGTTTCGGTTAATTAGTGCAAGGAGTCCAGGCATCATTACCTCTGGAGCAGGATTACAGCTGTGTTTGCACAGACAGCTCTCAGGTGGCCTTTCCTCCTGGGGGAGGATGGGTTGGAGGGGTAGGCAGGCAGGTGAAGAGTTATCCATGGAAAGAGCAAAGCTGCCCGTGCGCTGGATGTGCCGGAGGTCTCTGGTGAACAGTAACACACAAAAGTTTGCTTGGGCTTGCTCTGAGCAGTGAGCTTCCTAACAAGCCTCCGGCACAGCCACCGCCTCCAACACATCTGGTACTACCAAAAGGAAAATACATAAGACCTGTAACCCTTGCCTGCAGTAGCTTAACAATACCTCTGAGTATTGCTTCAAATACATATAATAAGTCTGAACTAATAAAGTAACGAGTTTATGAGCTTTTTAAAGATTTTACTAGATAAATGGAGGGCCTAATAACATGATTCGATTTCTTAATATAAACAACGTATTTGCTGAGGCCTCTTAAAATATTCCTAACTTTAACTGCAGAAAACGCAGCGTATGATTTATATTTCTGGCTGCTGGAAGCTCTGGCTTTCATTATCTGTATACACCGCAAATCCAATTATGTAATATCATTGAGATAAGGCATGTAATGTTTCATGTCTAATTGTTCTAACATGCAAATTCTTTCCGATGCCAGTGTACGTTAGGATGAAAGGAAGGCAGGGGCTGTGTTTCAGGGGCATGAGTGTAATCAGGCACTCTGCAGGCAGTTGGATGTGTCAACCTGTTTCTGGCTGGGTGCGTTGTGCTGCAAGGTCTCTGAGAAGCTCTCCAGGAATCATAAGGTGATGCTAAGCAGGATGCTGGGTTTTGGGTGAATAAAGTGCTGGTTAAATGCAACCGAAAAGCAGCCCTTGCCTGGATGGAGAGACCTGTGCATGGCTGCAGAATATTTCACTGACCCAAGCATTGTGATGCATTTTTTTCCCTATGAGGCCCCTACCATGGGGCTTGATAATCCCTGTGCTTCAGTGTGAATGGGACAGCTTGAGTCTACAGCCTCCTTCCCCTCCCCAGCAAACAGTTGTGAAACCAGTGTGTGTGCTGAATGTACCCCTGGCAGACAGACCGTGCCTTGTCTGACTGGCAGTCCAGAGCACCTGTTGATTCACTGTATTGGATCCAAATTTCACACTTATTTTCTAGGTGGTTTTCATCCATAGGCAGTAAAGAGACCACAGACCTAAGGGAGATCTGGTACATCTTGTTAAACAGCAGCTTACGCGCTTTGCCCCTTCTTTCTGGCCTTGGGTATTATCATTGCTGTCTCTGAACATCTTTGGACCTGCGTGCGCTCATCCAATACTGTGTAGACTTACCTTTTGAGCTGGCTGTGTCCTTGTCCCTTCCCATGATGGGGTCCCATGTGGGCTGCACACCAACGTTTCACAGCCAGGGCAAGCGAGAAGGCAGGCAGGGCTGGAAGACACTAAAATCTCCCCTGTTGCATCTTCAGAATGCAACCAAGGAGCATGTCTTGACATGGGAAGAGGATCTTGTAAATGGATGTCACGTGGGAGACCCCAATCTTCATCCTTGGGACCAGCACAGACACTTACATTAACACTTGCCCGCATTAAGTGGGAGGGCTGGTAGCAGCATGCTGTAAATTAGGGGTCTTCATGCAGTCTGCTGATCTTTGGTTTGTGCTCGAGGAGTGCTTGGTTTCTCTGGAAGGGAGTGGAGAGGGGAGGCATATGGGTTGGTGGCTTTTGATGGCTTTGCTTGTTGACCACAGCACAAGGGCACATGCAGATGTGTCAAAAAAATAGCTTTTTTGCTAAGATTTCTATTGCCTATGGTGGACCTGACTGTGGGAATTTAAAAGAATCAATTTAAGCAAAATGTTGGGTGTTTTTTGGCCTGATCCACTTGCATGCATGAAATTCTCCTACACTTTGGATGGGAAGTGCAAGCAGAGGTTGCTTCCTCCCTATCAGCTTCTCAGCCTTCGCTTTTCCTTTTGGCCATGCACACTATCCCTGCCGGGTGTCAGTGCTGCAGTGGTGTCAGTGACACCATCCAGCCAGTGGTTCTGGTCCTGGTATCTGGCTCTTTTGAGGAAGTTTCCCACTAGCTATCTTACAGCTACTGGGCATTGTGCTCTGGACGTGAATAGGTCCCATTCAACCTTGTTTTATTCATCATCAGCAAAGCATGAAATTACAGTGGAAATGCTAATAGATTTCCTAACAACTTAGTATCTACTTGGGTGAAACAGTTATTTGTTGACTAATTAGTAAGTTAATTGTTTTATACTTTATTGAGGTCAGGTTGCTATTTTAATGTAGAGGGAGGTGGTGTGTGCTCTTCTAAACAAGACTCTGCTTTAATGAGCAGTTATTATCATCGCTTGGGCTAAAGAAGTATAGGGAAAGGGTAATGATATCTCCAAAGGGAGCTTTTCCCCAGCTGTTTGCCATGTGCCAAGCCATGATCTGAGCAAACTTATGGTCCAGGCCAAGCGTAAAATGCACGGGTGTCACATGTGTAGCCTGCAAATGCCTTGGACCTTTTGGCAGGTGAAGTGTGCCCAGTTGGACCTGCAAACAGGTATTTGCTTTTGGAGCTCTTAGCAGTGTTCAGGCACGTGCAGAAAGCTCTAGCCTGAAGCTAGAGCACTGGGTGAAATACCTGTTAGGGTCTTTGTGCTGACTTCTGCAAACCTTCCAGAAGCAGAGAGGAAAGGGCTGGTGTTGCTCAGAGCCATACCTGGAGTTTGCTGCAGAGCATGGGTGTCCCAAGAAACAGTGAGGGCCTTTGGAAACCTGACCTTCTCTCATGACATGAACACCTACCTATTCTCCATTTTCCTGCCCGCTCTCCCATTTGGAGCCAGAGGGATGAGCTGTCCCTGGGAGCCTGGACAAATCCTGCTGGGGTACTCAGCTTTCTCTGAGACCATTAACAGGGCAGGCTTCTCAGCTCCCAGAGCTGCTCGCAAGCTTTGGGCATGCTAATTAAAACCACTCCTGGCATAAAAAAAAGCATTTTGCAGAAAGAAAGGAAAGACCTCTCCTTCCTGGAGTTTATGATTGAATGTATGAGTAACCTGGCCTTGGGTTTCTGGGGCATGAAGTCTTTTCCCTGGCATGACTTATGTGATCTAAAAAAAAAAAAAAAAGTTTCCTGCCCTCCTCCTCAGTAGCTTTCTTCCCCCTTTCTTCCCCCTTCTGACCCTGTGCTATGGCCAGGAGAAGTTTTCTGGTTTTAGAAACAGTCTTAAACGATATCCATGTGTGGATGGAGGCAGTAGTGGACTGTCAGGGAAGGCTGCTCCAGGGTGGTTAAGACATATTGCTTTGGATATTTTTTTCCTCTTCCATGTTCTTCCTCTTCATCCTCCTAATTAGGGCTTTGTGGTAATTATCTGCTGCGGCCAACCCTGTCCTTTCTCAGCACAGCCCCAGAGCTGTGATGTGAGTCAGTGGGTTTGAGCCTCTTCACGCTCATCCTGCTGGGCTTGTCTCCCATGTGGGAAGGGATCATTTATAAAGTATTACGCTGTGTTGGGCAGCATCCCAGGGAAGACCGAGAAAGATTATTGCTTGGAGACAGCCTGTTTTGTGCTGATTCTTCCTCCTTCCAGCTGGAAATACAGTGTGGAAAATACTGATACCTGTTGGGTTTCTTTGTTGCACTCATGACCCTATGCTTTTTGGAAAACTTGCTGTCATCTTCTGCCTCCAGGTATCTACAAGCCTGCTCTGTAGTCTCAGCGGTTTTGCCCCTACACTTACACCAGTTTGGCAATCCTGGAAATGCAGGGATACGGGTCAAAAGAGCTTTGTTTCTGCTGTCACACAGTCTGTCCGGTAACCAGAGCAGTTTGTCCTGGCAGCAGCGCCAGCGTGGAAGTGCAGCTGCAGGCAGTGCTGAGACCTGTGGTTGTACAGAGGGATGTGCAGGTAGACTTGTCCATCCCATGGCCAAATTTGCCTGTTTTTGACTCTTCCCCTAATGTAAAATCAAACTGAAAATGGCAGGACAGCTGCCAGGAAATACAAGCTGGTACCAGACCATTGGGAAAAAAAAAAAAAAAAAGGTCAGACAAAATAGGACTCAAACCAGCCAACAAACCCCATCTTAGTTGCTTTTATTTTTTTAGTTGCCTTTATTTTTTTTTACTGGAGTGGCCAGATAGCTTTCAAATCTTGGCAGTGGGACTTTTGCTGTGCTGTGTCCAATAAAGCCTTCTGCATGCATTGACTGGCAAGAACAATCCCTGGGCAGCCGGTGAAGGGGAGTATTTTTGCAGCCTGCATCCAAGTGTGACTTCGACGTTTCATGCCACCACCTGAGCTAGGATGGGCTGTGCATACAGATCATGCCGCTCCTTTCCCTGCTTATCCCAGGCTTCTCATTGGGAAAAGGGCCCTTGCTCAGGGGCTGTCGGGGAAGTGGGTTATAAAAGTTTTATTAGTGAAGAAGAAAGATGTTTCCAGCCTTATTGTTCCTTGGGAAATAAGAAGAGAAAAGACAGATCATGTTTTGCCTCTTTATTAGATTAGGAAATCATCTATAAAGCAGAAGTGTGTTTGAAACCAAGCCCCTGTGTCTCTCATTAATGCTGAGTCAGCAGCAGCCAGCTGGTCAGACAGAGGGTTTGCATGATGGGGGGCTTTGAAGGGGTCCTGTTACAGTGAGATGGGTGCTGGAGAGCCCTGAAGGAGCCAGATGTGAGGCAAGAAGACCAGAACCACCAGCCCGGGCAGTCCTGCACTGCGCCCCTTGCAGTTTCTTGAAGCAATGCAGCCAAGTGCTAATATTCAACTGTGACAATCCGCAGGCTGGAAAAACTCAGCCTTGGGGGAAACTACTTGCCTGGCGGGTAGATGAGAGCTTGTGCATGCTCAGGGGTTGTTGGTAGGACACTGAGCGGTAGCAGTGAACTGTAAAATGCCCTTAAAAGTAGCAAGTCCAAGTAAAGCTACTGGGCTTAAAATGTTTTATCATGTTGTATGCCAGGGCTATTAGTCCCCTTCTGTGCTTCCGTCAGGCAGCATGGCAACCAGCAGTGAAGTTTTATCAGATATTAAAACCTGCTTTTGAAATTTCTCCTAAAGCAGAATGCTAAATCAACCTCTTCACGGTGGTGTTTTTTGTTTGTTTGTTTGTTTGGTTTTTTTAATCTTCTTGTGCTGTTTCCTGCCTGGCAGCTTTACCTTTACTTCCATTTCTCTCTCATTTTCCGTCAGCTCTATCTGTAACCATTTTGTGTTTTATTGAGCATGAATGAATGGTGATGCCTTTTAGATGAATGATATTTTCATCTGAACATGCTTGTTTAATATAAGCCTCTGCTCAGCTGTTATCCCAATGGTGCTTTGTGTTTACCAACAGATTATTTCAACTAGCTTGAATTTGGAGGCAAATTAATTGTGTAGAGAGGTTTTCTCCCATTCTCCTACCCCAGCAAAAATACTGCTTCTCTTCTGGTGGGACGTTACAGACATGAAACGCAATTTGGAGGCGGCGTGAGCTGTGTAAGAGCTACAGCATTGCTCCTGGGGCTGAGTGTAACCTACGCTTACCATATGCTACCACCCTCCCCTTCAGGTAAAATGGGGGTGTTTCTGCCTCCCTGCAAATGATAGCAGCTCCACAGAGCAGAGACCGTAATCACTCACGCTGCTGCCGTGTGGGTCTCTGTGCATTTGGGAATAAAATTTTCCATCTGTGGGAATAGGTTATGAATCCAAAGTCATTAGAAACGGTCTGCATTTACCCTTGGTGCTGTAAGCAGGAGCTCAGCTGTCATGACAGTGATGGATCCCCAAATACCTGCTTGTTGCAAGGCATCGCTGCCACGCCGAGAGGTTCTCTGCGCTGTGCAACAGCAGCTGTACCTAGGGATGCTGCAATGTGCCTCAGTTGTTAAAGATTTGGGTTTTGTTTGGCCCAAGGTTTGTCACGGCGATTCCCTGGAGGTCTCTGCTGGTTGAATTCACCCTGGAGAGGTATATGGCTATTTTTTGGCACTGGCAATAAGCATGCTGCTGCTTACAGCCATGGCAAAGGCATCCAAAAAGCCAGCGAGGGCATCGTTTGCCTCTGTCATGCTGGGGTGCGAGGCAGTGCAGGGTGGACCGGCTGCGGGCAGGAAGCGCTGCTCGCCGCATGGCACGTGCCGTAGTGAAACCACAGGAGTGAGAGCCGTCTGGTGTGCTGCGCTTGTGCGATGCTCTTTTGATCATCCCAGGCTTTTCTTTGCCTGCATCTGAATTAACCTCGCTGCCTCTGGTCCTTGGCTTGGGCCACTGCGGAGCTGGGTTCCCATCAGTTCTCTGAAGCTGGTGATGGAGGAGAGAAGCAAAATCCCTTCCTGAAGGTTGACTTTTCTGTTTGTGCCCAGATGGAGGGGGCAGACCTTTTTGCATGTTCCACCCAGAGCCGAGTCCCTTCAGAGAGCTCTGACCTTCATCTTACACCATAGAAACAGCATTAGATACCGATAAGCATATCCAGACATCCCCAGAGTAGCACCCTGGGAATTTTCAGAGGCACAGGTCTCTGCATTGGCCCCAAAGCCCACTGCCATGTTAGGAGCAGGGGAAGAGGCGGGATCTTGTGTCCCCCACAGGCTGGAGATGGGCTCTCCAATACACATTTCCATGCCTGGGGAGTGTTGAGCATCCTTAATTCCCTGTGGCTTGTTCTCTTTTTGCTCCTCATGCAACAGCGTGCAAGAGAAGGGGCTGGAGCTGGACATAGTGTCCTTGACAACGTGCTCAGCCGACCCATTGCTTCACCAGGACAGCGGGCTCTGGCACCCTTATTCTGTACCATAGTGCTTAGGGAAATCAGATATTCGTGGCAGTAAATGTTCCTTTGGGGCAATGAGTCCTCTGGGGTCCACCCTGCCAAAGTCAGCGGGGCTGCTCCTGGGGAGAGGTACTGCTGTCGAACCTGGCCCCGAGCACTCATATCAACATCTTCATCCCCTTCCCTGCGTATACCCCATGCACAGTGATTTCCTAGCTGATCTGCTCCATTAGGGCATTACAGGAACATTAGTTAATGAGGCTGGTTTTGAGAGTGACGTATTGGGCAGGCGGTGTTAATCTGGGCTGTCCCTGCTGCTGCAGGATTTGCATCTGGCCAGCGTTGTGCATCTTGCAGTTGAGCTGCAAGCGCTTGGTAAAAAGGGTTGCGCTTCCAGATCCCCTCACCAACAATTCATCTTGCAAATGAACAAGGGTGGCTCGCGCCTGCCCCGGCCCCACTTAATACGATGGTTGGACTGTAACTTGGGGCTGGCATGGGGTTCGTGGCACGCTGCAGCCAGCTCACGCCGCTCTCTTTGCCGCCGTTCACCAGCCAAATTTCTCGTGAGCGGGCCACGCATCTGCATTAATTTAGACGGCTTAATGTGGGGAGCTCGTCAGCTTGATTTCCCCCGTGGCTCTGAGAGTCAGCTGGGGCGCCGGGGCCTCCCATTAGCGGTCCAGCCCAGTGCCAGATGGTGGGTGATGGCTTGCGGAGGCTCCAGAGCTGACGTGCCCCATTGTGCGAGAACACAAAAGCAAGCTGGGCTAGATTTTTTTTCTCCCCCCCCTTCTGCTTTCATTTTCCTTCGGCGCTGTCACCCTTACAGCTAATTCCTGGAGCTCTCTTTATTTATTTATTTTGTTTCACAGTGGGGAAGGCTGTGAAGTTGCTGGCGATGTTTTCCACGTGGATGCTCCTGCCCTGTCCCACGCGAGTATCTTACAGACTTTGCTATTTCCCATCTTTTATTCCCCACCTGAATGTGCATGCGCACCCACACAAAATCTCTTCTTGAACAGTTTTGTCGCATAAACAAGTTATTAGGGTACCATAGTGGGTCTCCTGGGGGGCTATTATGTGCCACAAGGTTTTGTTGAGATAGATTTAATCGCCGTCCTGGATATTTCACCTGTCCCAGCAGTTTTTCAGGTCTCTAACAGTCTGTGCTACAATTGCCTGTTTGTTACTGAGTTTTCATCTCCTTTGTTAATACCAGAGAGGTGCCTGTTTTGGGGTGCATGTGTTTTTTCTGATGAAGACGTGCATTTCAGTAGAGAGAGGACTGATTCATTAGGCTCGGTACAGGAGGGGCTGAACATCCCTTTGGAGGCCTCCTGAAGATCAGGCTTATGGGGCTTTGGCTCTGATTTCCCCAGTGTGCTGCAAACACTGGGGCAAAGCTCAAGTTCAGAGCTCAAAGTCAGTAAAAATGCCCCCCCTGCAACCCGTAGGTTCAGGCACAGCATTTGACCTCTGCCTGCTCTCTAAAACCCACATCACTTTGTTCCTTGATGTTTTGCATCACTCCAGCCCAGGCAGGTTTCCAGGCAGATT
This sequence comes from Haliaeetus albicilla, assembly GCF_947461875.1. Classification (NCBI taxonomy): domain Eukaryota; kingdom Metazoa; phylum Chordata; class Aves; order Accipitriformes; family Accipitridae; genus Haliaeetus; species Haliaeetus albicilla. Next base: position 25,623,893 of record NC_091494.1, on the reverse strand, counting down.
TCCACACTCGTGTGTGCATCCCAAACCCTTAACAAACCTTAATTAAAATGAAATTTCATGATGACAGGGAGCTTAGGTGGCTAAATGTTGTTAACCCTGGCATCTGGATGGGGAATGTGGCTGGGAAATGAATGGGGACAGCAAATGTGTGAGCAGGGATGGGGACAGAGGAGTCCCAGGTGCGCAAGGTGAGATCACACTCTCCTGCGGGTGCACCCAGCCGGCAAAGCTGGGGAGCCTTTGCAGAAGAGATGTGGCCGCATCCCTCCTCTGCTTGAGCGTCCAGCCTTTCTTCTAGCTCTTCTTCCTTTAGCAGGAGCTGTGGTGCTGAGCCCTTCTCCAGGCTGGGCATCGGGTGCTGGGTTTCTTTTCAGGATCTCCTCTTGTCTTTTATCCATGACACTGAATTTTGCTGTCAGGGGTTGTTTGGAAGCATGAGTGGGGAGTGATGGAGGGCATAGGGGCTTGGTGCATTTGCAGAGGGCTTAGCTGATCGTAGCCACAAGCCTGCAGGAGAATCTGTGTCTCCTAGTCAGGGGACTGCTGCTTGGGAAGTCTGGCAGCCTGCCCACCCCAACACACCCAAATGAGTTTCATGGTGCACAAACACATGAAGAAGCACAAATATTTGGGTAAAATATTTGCAAATTCCACAGTAGGAAATAACAGAGGCTATTCCCATCTCTTCTCCTCCCAGCAAATCAATAGAGTCCCTCCTTGTAGCCCTGTGAGCTAATAGTTATCCCATCCAGGAGCACCCCTTGGGAATTATGCTCTTCAAAGGCTTCCCGAGCCTCACTGCCCTCTCCTCGTGATACCCCCGGCTTCTCGTCATATCCTGTTCCCATAAATAGTACAAAAGGTCTTTGAGAAGAGAGGAGAGACACCACCTGAGGTTACTGGTGTTTGTCTAATCTGTGATAAAAAAAGCAAAAATATCTTAATATCTGAAGTATATATCTGAATGCCTTAGCAAAGTGTTCAATGCTGAAATTTTGTTTTGCTTGGTTGATCATTTTAAAAATTCCCTGTGGAAAGGACTTGGTTATTTCTCCTTGCCAGTAATAGATGCATATATGCAAAACACTGTATTTGGTTGTGAGACGGTATGGAGATTGGATGATGGCAGATCACCGATACATCGCTCTCCCATAGGCAAGACGATGTTATCTTTCTACCATATAGAAACCTGCTGTTGTGAACCATGTTATAGGCAGAAACCACACCCAGCAAGTGCAGCCTTGGTGTGGCAGTACGTACAATAAACTGCAGAGCCATATGTCAGCCTTGCAGTAAAACAGTGCATCTCATCTTTCTGATCTCTGTGGTTTTTCTGCCTCAGTGTGACACTCTGGGATGTTTTGGTGCTGGTGGTGATCTCACAGGCAGTGTTGTCCAACTGGCCACCACTGCTGGGTATGTGCTGGTAAGGATGCGCTGAGCCAGGAGCCACACAGCAGGCAGTGGGAGCGTTGCCTCCTTGACCCACCACTCTTCTGCAACCTGTTTTCAATGAGTCCTCAAAAGTAATGAGTTTAATTTGATAAACTCGGCCCAGGGTGAGGTGTCACTGTGATTTTGGGAGATAAGCCTCCCCGCTTCTTATCAGCACAAAGCCAGTCCTCCCTGGAGACCTGTGTTTCTGGAATGTATCCATGCTCTTTGGGTTTGGTGATGGTCTGGTTATAGTGAGAAAGATAAGGATGGTGAGATTTGTGGTTTGTAGCTCTGCCATCACTTCCTTCCTCTGTGTGACCATCCTCGACATCCTTCTTATCTTTATCTGGAGAGGACATCTCCTGTGTCCTCACTTGTGTTTGTCTGTCCGCATGCTTCAGGATGGTGATGTGTCTCCCAGTCAAACTTAGGGCGCTGTGGGGTATGCAGGGAGGTGAGAGGACCCGCTGTGGTTACAGCAGTGCTTTCGGATGGAGTGGCTGCTTCACGTGGACCCGGTGTGAAATATAAGCTCTCACCTTGTTGTGGGAATGGCTGTCTGGAGGGACCCTGGCTCACGGAGTCCAGCCTGTGTTACCACCCGAGCTGTGTCATACATGCACATATGTGCACGTGTATGCAATCCACTGCGTATACGCTGACAAGCAATGCTGGGGTACAACCCCAAGTACAACCATCCCAGCAGAGGCACGGGAAAGGAGTTAACACTCGCTGGCTCATGCACAGAAATACAATCCCTGTCTCCTCCGAGCTCTCAGAGAGAAATCGGTGAAAACATCAAACCACACGTCCTGTACAGTGGGGCTGATACGCCGGAGCTATGAACTTTCTCTTTGAGGTGGTAATAGTTTGGCTAGCAGCCAGGAGCGGCAGCCACGAACGGAAAGGGGGACTTCCAGAGATAAGCTATTTTCAGCCAACGGGGCTTCTTGCTGTGAAATAAATAGAAAAAGGACGAGCTCTACGTCTGCGGTCATGTGTCCTGCTTTCGTGGATTTGGCCTATTTTCTGAAGAATGGCTGTAATTCAGCTTGAATTTGCCCTGGATCGCTGCCAGCAAAATAGGAAGCTGTTGCTATTGCCAAGGAGCGAACAGGAATTTATATATGTAACTCAGCCACAGGGATGAGATGACAGCTAACGGCTTAGCCACTGCTAGGAGGAAAAGCAGACCTTGGAGGAAGCTGGATTTTCTCAGTATCGCAGTGGTTCAGTCCTTTCTACATCTTTGACATTATCACCTTCAATCGGATCAGGCAACTTCATAACACAGTATCTGTGCTCACCACCAAGGGATGGGAGCAGAGGAGCACTCAGCATTTTGGAAAATCACCTGCATTTGAGTGAAATTCAGTTAAAATGAACAGAAAGGACTTTTAGAGCAGTCCTTTGTAATGCTAACTCTGTGCCCAACTTGCTCTGCATCTGTGCTCGGGTCCTTTGGCCTCTCCTCTCTCCTCTCCATGTGCACAGGGGATGCTGAGTATTTCCCTTGCAATGGTGTGAGACAGCTCCTCTGCATCAAGCAATGGAAATCCAGCCTTTCATGATTGTTTTTCTATTTGAATAACTTCTTCAGTCAATGTGTGCACCAATTCCACCTCTATTTCATTCCTTAATAAAGAAGGGGGCAGTTTACCATGCTCGGCACAGAGTATAGACGTGGTGAAAGACATACTGTTCTGAAGGATTTAAAGTTAATTTCCGTTGGACAGAGAGACTGTTGTTCGGGTTACTCCCTCTTGAAGGCAGGGCAGCCGCCTTTCTCCTGTGCTGTAGCTGCCTTGGGTCTACAGGGAGCCTTTTCCTTGTGTCTTTGCGCAGCTCTTCCCCTGGCTGGACCCTGTGCTGCTGGGAGGTTTGCAAATCTGTAATGTTTTAGAGTCCAAGGAATACAGCTGGGACTCAAACCTGCCGTCCAGCCCATGCTGTGTCATGGGACGTGGCAGAGAGATGTCTCTAGGTACCACGGAGTCCATCAAGTCTGACTGCCGGCTCCTTAACAAAAGCCTGAGTCTCTCTCCATGCCACACTTGGGGTTTTGTTTTACGCACTGCAACACCTTGGACCACCAGATTTGATCAAGAGATGCAGGGCATCATCTTGGAGGCAGTCCTACCTCCTCCAGGCACTCATCCAGCCACTGCTCAAGGGAATACCTCAGTCTGTACAGCTGACACCATGGTACACAGGCAGAATGGGCTGCACCTCAATTTTCTATGGACTCGGTCATCCCAGCCGTGCAGGAGCAGTGTGACGGCCATGGCTCAGCAGCACTGGGCACTTGCTAAGCTCCCTTGCCCAGGCAAAACTCCCACCACGGCAGGGCTCACCCCACTGCAGCAGAAGGGAAAATGAAGAGTGAATTACTAGCACTGGTGCTGTTCACTGTCAGCCTGATAAAAATGGCACCTTGCCCAAGTCTTCTATAAATCACAGGTTCCATTCAGAAAGGAGTTTTCTGTGGTAATTAATGAGCCAGTATAAAGACATTAAATGGAGAATGTGTGGTGATAGAACGGCTTGTCATTCACTGAGCCATCTTCCCCCATGTGAATAACCATGAAGGAACAAAGGCCAAACTCCTTATAGACTGAAGTGCACTATCTCTGATAGCTGGGAATGAAGTAATTCTCTGAAAATAACAAAGGCGCAGTGAAATACATTAGTAAACTAATTACAAGAGACCTGGTAAAAACAGATGCTGAAAATTTAAAGCTATTATTGGAATGATTGCTAGCAGAAAAATGGGGGCTGACAACAAAAAATTAAAAAATGCATCTCATTTAAAATTCATTAGCCTGTAAATCAGGACAGCTCCCTTTCTGAAAGCGGGGCTGATGGCATTTCCGTGGGCAGTCATGATGAAAAGCTTCCTTTCCTTCACCTTTCTGGATTCCACCATCACCTCCGGAGATGCCGAAACGAAGTGTGTGCTCATTGGCGAGCACAAAAAACCAGGAATGGCTGCTGGCTTTGTAGACCGGGAGGTCTGAGCAGGGATGTTTCTACCTAGAGGTGTTGCAAGGCTGTGGTGAGGCAGGAGAACGCCTTGTGCTCGGATGGCTCGCTGCCTCTCAGAGCTGATAAAAAGCAGGATTGCTCATCTGCGCTCAATATCAGAAGCAGTTGGCTGCAAACAAAGTGGTCCAGGGCCAAAAATGGCTGTGTGGGAGCTTCCTCTTGTACCATCTCCATCAATATTTGGGAGAGGGATGGAAAACAGTGTTATTGTGCAACAAATCAAAATGGTAACTATGTAATTTGTCTTAATTGTGTGTGTCAGAGTAGGAGAAACACGAGGAGCTCTGGATGGGAATCTGGCAGGAGAGACTTGCCTGCTGGCAGCGTGCTGCATGCTTTTCTTTGCCCTCGCTGAGTCAACCTCTCCTGGAGGCTGGCGGGACAGCTTGCCCTTCATTTTCTCATTATTTCAGGGGTCTGCAGGGGCACTTGAGTAGGATAAATCATAGGTATTTTGTGAAGAGCAAATGTGTGTTTCAGAGGAAAGCCTGGGAGGCAGTGGGGTCCTGAAGAAGCTGTTGCCCGAAGCAGGGTGAGCTGTGGATGCAACAGGAGGGAGCATGTGGAGGGAGCATCTACTTGCAATGCTGGAGAGGAGCCCTGCTTTGGGGTGGAGGAACCTCGTGTGATGTTGGTGTTTCTTAAGAAGTCACCCCACAGAAACGCAGGAGCCCTTCATGGTGACCAGTGCCACTGGGCAGGTGTGACAGCGGCCAGTGTTGCCCGGCCAACATCACCCTTGGTGCCGGAGCATTGTAATGATGATGGATAACCTCCTCCTGCACTGCAGAATCGCTAGCCCCGTATGCAGTCCACCCAAGTAAATTAAGAGTTGTTTATGACATTTAATACTCCCCCTTCCCTCCAGCAGTAGGGCAGCAGGACCACAGGTTTGGCTTCACAAATGGTTGCCTCAGGATACACTAAATGCTGTCATGAGCCAGAGAGCAATTTCGTCTTGAAAAATTACTGCAATAGCACTCCCTGATAAAGGTCTCTCCCAGTGATGCCTCCCTCTTCACCAGAAAGTTCTTCTCTCCCTGAAACGAATTTGAGATCACTAAAGGGGCTGTTTATTAGTTGATTCCCCTGCAAAACAAGAGGGTGCTGGAAGACGAATAACCACATTGGGCTGTCTGCTGTGCTGCTCTGCATAGCAGGTAATGCAATGGGATGCTGCCGCATGCTCTGAACATGGAGGGAAGTGAGGAATTTGGTCTGTGAGATTGTCAAGATGCATCTTTTGAAGTGATCTATAAGGAGCAGCATTGCCTTGTGGGTAGAGTGTGCCATTGGTACTCAAGGGATGATGTTGGATTTGCGTTGTGACCATGGATGTCACTTTGTGTCCCCTGTGCCTGTCTCTGTAAAATGACCGATAGGTTTATGGGAAAGGTTTGAGGATGCTCAGACTGGCTGCTTGCTGGCTTCAGAGAGGGCATTTGTGCTGATGCAGCGGGACTCACTGCTCCTTATTTCCAGGCTGGGATGATTTCTGGCTGCAGCCATGTTGCAGGAGGTCTTGAGTCTGAGCAGGCAGCATTTGGGCAGTGCTGCTGCATGAGGGAGAACATGGCGAAGGCCAGCTGCTTTCAGGGGTTTCCTCTGGCATGGGCATCTCCCCTGGCGCTTTCTGTCCTCCCACGTCAAGATAGCGAGGGTGGTGAGATGTCGGATGTTGGGGGTGCTCCTTGGCATGCTGTATTGGGACAGTGTGGGTGCAGTCTCTCTCCAGAGGGATAGCACTTTGTGAGCTTTATAGAAATTGTGAGATACTTCAGTATAAAACAGCCCTTGGAGTGTATGGTCCCTCTTTATTTCCATGCAGGGTGCAGAGATTGCATTTATCCAGACAAAAATCTTTCCCACTCATGGGAGAGTACCCCTGCATCAACAACTGATGGTGTTGTAGTTATTTTTCCAATAAGTGAGCTATAATCAATACCATAAATATACTAAACGTTCTTAGGACTGGGAGACAAGCTTGGAGGCGCGTGTGATTGTGCAGGAAAGGCTGGGTGTGCTGGTGATGGAGAGCGCTTTCAAGGGAGCCTCAGGAAGAAGAGTGGAGCTGCAGCACAGGCATTCAAAGGTTTTCCAGGTGCCACGATAAAGTCCCTGCAGCGACCTTTGCAGGGATAACCCATCCTGCCCCTCCCAGCCCTGGTCCTTCGCTTGTGCAGCGTGGGTAGAGCAACCAGGGACCCCCGAGCACATTCCCTCTGACCCCTGGTCTGCGTGCAGTGGAGATGTGTTCATTACTTTTGCAGGATATTTATCATCCCTACGCAGAAGCAGCCCCCGTAGGGCCCTGTGCTTTTTTCCTCTTGCTTCTCAAAGCACCAAAACAAACAGTAAATCATGGGTCGGTAGAGTCCATTGGTCTTGCTCGTTGCAGTGCGGCAGGGAGGTGACCTGAGCTGGATTTGGCTTGCAGTCATTTCACATGTTATGCAAAAAATTAAGAAGCCATAGTCCCAGATCAGGCAGCAATTTGCCTCCTGGTGGACTTGAGTCACAAAGTGGTAGATTTTTTTTTTCCCCCTCCTCTTGTAAAATATCTGTTGCATGTTCCCTCCTGTGGGCAGCTGCTGTGTCCCACTGTGAGGCATTAGCTCGTTTATCTCCCTTTCATCCCTGTCCCAGTGGCTTAGGGCAGAGGGAAAAAAAACAGTCCAGGTGGAGACTTTGTTCCTCAACCAGAGAAGTCCATCAGATGGGGCGTCATCTCAACCTTGTTTAAATTATTTCACTCAGCTTTGATTGAGTGTGACAACAACAGAGACATGAGGATGCAAAATGCAGAGGGCAGAGAGCCTGAACCATCTTCCATCCCTGCTCTGAACAGTCATATTGGCTCCAGGGGGAGAAAACGACAGCCAAAGCAAAAGAGGAATAAGCACTTGTTTGCAAATATTGCAAATAAAAAGCATGCAGGACTGACCCTCTTTTGCTCTATGTCTGCCCAGCACAGAGTGAGATGGAGCTTCCTCCCTCTCTCATCTCACCATGTATTTTGGTTCCTCTTAAATGAACTACATTCCTCCAAAATGTCTTCCTTGCTTCAAACTCTCCTGAGTCTTGCAGCCCATTTTCTTTTGAGATCTGAGGCTCAGCACGGACAATAGAGATTTGGGATTTTCACCCCTATGATTAGTGGGCAGGGGCAGAGGGGATTTTCCTCTGTGCTGGGAGAGGCATGGCTGGTCTTTAATATTTCCCTCCCTTTCCAAAGCCAAGAGAAAGGCCATTTTTCTTCCCTTTAGATGTGAGCGAAGGCCCCCGCTCCTGCTACTCCTGGAGAATTAAATAGATAAATGGGCGGCGCTGTTGTTCACGCTTCACTATGCACAAAGCAACTTGCATTCAAAATTGGGCTCATGGCAGTTCAGCAACAACCTCGCACAATAGCATCATTAGACACGCAGGGCCGGCTCACAGGCACAGAGGCTGCTCTGCAGCTGGAGTAGCCACCGGGCTGTTGTGACATGGGCTTTTTTTATCTTTATAAAAATGCATCTTTAAAAAAAATGTAGAGAAAAAAGATGCAATGTCTTTTTCTTAAAGACTTGGGAAAGCATCCCTGTTTGAAAGCAGGGGGAGGATAGGAGAGGATGGGATTTGTGGTGTCCGTACGCCCCCCATCTTTCGTGCTGGCTCTTTCTTGCAAGGAAATCCTCCATTTCCAGAGTATGGAGAGGAGCAAATATGAGACCTGTGTCTGCTAAGCCTTCACCTGATGACGTCCTTGAAAATACTCCCTGGCAGGTTGCTAACTTCGTGGTGAAGGTCTCCTAAGCCAGGAGGGAATGGAAGAGGATGTAATCCCTCTGCTTGCTCTGGAGCAGGGAAAGAGTTTGGGAAGGAGTTGCAGTGCCAAGGAGGATGGGTGTTTAATAAGTCTTATGGATACCAAGGGTTGGTTCTGCTGGGGCTGTCAGCCTGATTTGGGAGTGGTTTAGGTCTGGGTTTAATTGGCACGGTGGTCATTGTGTTTTAAAAATGACCCTGACTTCTGCTGACCCGAGGGAAAATTCAGTTTTATTAATAAGCTGGAAAATTCAGTGTGAAAATCAGCAGCTGTCACCAGCATCAGGATGGAGCCACTCTTGGAAGGGGTTGGCTCTGCCCATGGCTTGTTCTCTTACACTGGGCAAACCATTTGCCTCTCAGACTTCACCTTCATCAGTTGTAATGGAGCTGACGGATCTTGCCCTCCTTGGCAGGGATCTCTGGGAGCCCAGATACTAGAGGCATGTCTACATTAAACTCTTGTTCCTTGTACTATGTCAACTTTGAGGCATTTTAACCGCATGCCTGCATTGGTCTGAATTTGACAGGTTGGTGGCAGAAATGTGGAGAAAGGGTCTTTGCTTCTGGACTATCATTTGTGGACTGCCTGGCTTCAATGGCGGTGAGGATGCTCAGCTCCTGCCCAGCGTCCCTTTGTGTCAGAGCCAACTTGGGTATCTGTTTCCCCATAAGTAATTTAAAAGCAAAAAGCGATGTGATTGCAGAACTAACTGGGCTTCCCAAATACTCTCCTAACACCAGGCTTGGCACTGAACCTTTCAAGTCTTCTTCCTCCCCTTGTGCCTGCAGTTCATAATAATGTTTGCGTTTTAATGATTCTAACAGGCCTGGGATTTGCTTTGACATACCAAGTTAATGTTTTCTTTTTCTATATCAAATCTAGGTCAATCTCTGGCTTAGCACTAATGCTGTACTGAGCAAAAAAGGATTGGCCACTAATGGTTTCAATTTAGTTTTTCATTGAGTAAAGAAAATTTCACTCGATACCTATTTTCATTTTTATTCCATTGGCCTTTCCACAGGGCCCATTAGGAAGGAGAGAGTGTTTGCGCTTTGATTAGAGGAGACCCAGCAAATTCATTTGCCAGAACGAATCCTCTGTGAATATGGGTGAGGATAAGAGTTGCTGCTCACTTGCGCTGTGTCCATAGGACATACCTTCGGGGACTGCATCCCAATGGGGGGTTAGATGGTGGGAGATCCCAAGCATGGGGTTCTTTTTAGGGAAGAGCCTCGTCTGTGATCCAACCTCATCCTAGTTGGGGTCCTCCATGATACAACATGGGGGAAGGAGAGATGAAGTGCAACTCCTCTGCTTCATGTGTCAGTGTGGCTGTAGACAACTCAATCTGAATCTAGCCTTGGACAACACCTTTGGGAGGAGATTCACCCGTGCCTGCAGTGTGGGAGGGCTGCTAGGATCATTCCCCATCTGCTGTGAGCCCATTTTGTTTTGTCTTTCCCGGCCCTGTGCTGCTCTGTGTGTACCATGGCCAAAATCCAGGTGTGATGATAGCAGAAGCACTGAGACACCATGACTTGGAGCATCAATATGGAGCAATGAGTGTGCATGTGATTTAGGTTGATTTTATGGCTTGATGACTACCCCACATTCACTATGTATGTGGACAGCACGATGCTACGCAGGGAGATGGCAGAGGGAAGTTTAATGGGAACAGGGTTGCACTCACCCCATCTGATGACAGCAAAAGGGGCCTGGAGCAGCACCAGTCCCTCTGTTGAGAAGTAGATGCTGCATTGCTGGACAATGGAGACTACGGGCAGATGGATTAGAGGGTGCCTCTCCTCTTAAGAGCTCACGGGTGAATATCGTGATTGCATGTATTTATTTTTAAAATTATTATGGCCATTAGCATAGAAATGAGATGCAGCTTCCTGGCTGCTGGCCAACCCCACCTGGGCTGGCTGGCATGCAGCTCTTCTCTGTGGCGGCTGAAACAATAGCGCCCGGCTGATAACAGGGGTCCTGGCGTTTGCTGCTGAAAGACAAGTGACAAACAGGAGCAAGCACTCCACTGTATGAGTTTGTTCCAGTCAGTTGGGATGTATATAAAAATCTCACATTGGTCAGCAGAGATTTAGCCACTCTGAGCAATGCCCTGTAAAGCAGTTGTGCTCCTATCCCTCTCTTTCCTTACACCCAGTGATTTATTTCCAGGCTGAAAACATCATCCCAGGTAATCACTCGCGTTCAAGTTTTGTTGCTGTTTTACAGGAGATGCTACAAAAGCTTTTGTCTCTGCAACTGTAAATAAACTCGTAAACCTGTTTTAAAAATAGCATTTTGTAGCTCAGTGCATGAATTTTTAATGCATCTTCTGCAAACCAGCTGGTCTTGGCAAGGGTCACAGTATTTCCTAGGCATTTAACATAAAACTGTGCTTCAAAGCCACATTATAGGGTCGTTGAAGAGTAATATTTTACTTAACATCCTCATAACTGAATTATTTATAACTTTCCATGTTTTATTCATGATAAATATTAATACTAGTGTCTTTAAAAGTAGAGGTTATTGCTGCAGTTTTACCTATAAGAGATGATATTATTGAAATAAAGGAATGGCAATGAATTCTGTAGCCAACAGAGCAAAGTCTGTGCTGGGGCTGTTCTCATTCACACCTCCTTCTTCTTATCAACCCTGTCAGCCACTGAAAAACCTCAGCACTGAGCATCTGTACATTTGAAAGGAATTTTCCTGCAGGCATCTGAATCTGCTTTTCTTTTTTTTGTTGCTTTTTTTTTCTTTATTAAAGAGCTTTGTGTCATTCTCATTAATTCTTTGATTCATTTCTTGGTGAGAGTTCGTAAGATTTGGTTGCAAGATGCTCACCCTGGCCTAGGTCTTCAAATGGCAGCCTTGAAATACTCTGCAGACTCCCTCGAGCTCTTCTGCCATGGGCACCCCTAAACACCCCATTTTTTGAAGCATCCCTTGCCACCTTGGAAGGGGAAACATCCGGTGTGGGAGACCTCTCAGCAGCCTTCGGGCTCCTTCCACATGGCTGAGTGCTCTGGGCCACGAGCAGTCTCATTTCAAGGCTAAATCTGTGTGAATTGGGTAAATTGCCATTCCACCACTGGGCTCCATTGCTTACCAGGGAGGATATTTGCATTAGCTTTCATCTTGGGAAAGGGAAATATAATTTTGCATGATCTTTTGCTTGTGCTGATGTGTTCTCATCTGGCTGGAGCATTGCACAGCCACCTCCTGGTCCTGCTCTCATCAGTGCATCCCAGTGTGGGGCTGGCTGCCCATCCCAACCTCACGGCTGCAAAACCTTCCCAACCCTACAACCGTGTGGGGCTGGGGCTTTGCTCTATGTTACTCAATCAGCTTAACAAATCTGCAGTCAGTGGGTTGAGAGCGGTGGTTGCGGGAGCAGTGCGGGTTAATGCAACACATATTTAATGTATGATTGCTAATGGCCATCTCCCATCTGCCTGAGCCCAACTGGAGTTTGCAGATGAATGATTAAGCTGCCCTGACACATAGGCAGCTTGTTCTTTAGCAGAGGTACATTCATTACACTTGACGCATGTAAAAGGGGACAAGGCTTTCTTGCTGGCGAGAAGGGTATTATCGGGCTGGGGTGGCAGAGCAGGGGGCTCTCTTGGAGTTTATTTTGTATGACAATGTGAGAGATCTTCCCGTGGATGCGGCACTATAAATGAATCATGAGCTAAATAACCACTGGGATGTTTATTAGCTTCGAATATGTTTATTGCAGAGTCAACAGGCAGCACCTTCCAATTAATTAATGGTAATAATTACTGTATTATTTATGTAGCTCTAACAGCATGCCAGAGTCTTTCCACACAGTGGTTACAGCTGTGGCTGTGCTGAAACGGGCTGGTCTGTATTCATCCTGCGTGGGCACACTGAGGTTTGTCGTTTGCTGTTGGGTGGTCCCAACCCCAAAAGCCTCGGTTTGCTGAGCTGCTGAGATATTGGCAGCTGCTTTTTCTATCGGCTGAAGCCTGTTGCTCCACAGTGTGGGGATGTGACTGTTCCTTCTGCGGTGCTGGAAGGCAGAGTATGCAATGAGCTGGAGCACCTGTCAAACAGAGATGGAAATCAAGGGCTGTAAGTTTTACTAGGGTATCTGGGAGCTCTTTTGGTCAAGGTATTTAAACAAAATTAGTTTAGGAGTCAAGCTATGTACATCAGAACTATATTTACAGCAGATAAGACATTGGCAGCAACAGAAAGGATAGACATCTCTTTTCTGATACAAGCTTGGATTCGAAGCCTGCTGAAGCTGTTGAGAATGACCTCTGATAAGTGTCAGTGCAGTGTCTGTGTATCTCGCTGCCCCTGTAGAACTTGCTGTGGAGCATGTGGGTCATGGTGCACTGCCTCCTGTCCTGGTTGAGCCAATCAGTTCAATGTGCAGAGGCAGATGTATAGCAAGAGCTTGCCACTAGTCATGTTTCTCCATGCAGGAGGTTAGGCTGCAAACAAGTCTTCCGTTCTTGCATTACAGTCCCATTTGCTAGGTCTGGGAAATCGTGGTGTTTCTAGGTCATGTGAAGATGTTGGATCTCTCTTCATATGTGAATATTTTTGTTTCACTTTATGTCTTCCAGCAATGTCTGACTTCCACATCCATCCTCAGAATGCAGTGGTGGAGGAAGGTGGTGTAGCGAGATTCCAGTGCCAGATCCACGGCTTGCCTGAGCCGGTCATCCTCTGGCAAAAGAACCGCATGCCTGTCAACACAGACAACGAAAGGTAGGACATGTCCAAGCTAGCTACTGCTGTCCTTTCTCCAGGTGGAAAAAGGTGGCTAGTCTTGTTATTGCTCTCACAGTTGTGCTAGGACACAACTAACCTGGGCTGAGTGTCTTGGCCAGCATTTCTGCCATGGAAGACTCTTTCAGTTAATGTTGTGGGTTGTCTGGGCTCCTTCTGGCCAAACACTGTGCAGAAATACTGCATCTCCCAAGACAGCTAGATAAAACCTGCTAGCTGATTTTGGAGAAAGCAAGGGCTTGCATTGACCTTCCCTGCAAAGATCAGCCCTCCTCCAGGTTGACTTTCCAGCATGAAGAGCCCACCCAGCAATCCTAGCAGAGCCAGGTAGCTTTGGCATCCATCATCCCTCCATGGCTCCATTTTGTGCAACTCTTGCCAAGCCAGATCCATGACTGAGGGTCTTTCACGTGGGTCTTGAACTCTTGCAAGCACCGAGTTACTCGATGGCCTCTAGGCTTTCCTTCCCAGGTGGACTCCCATGTGTGTGGCAGCAGGGGAGCTCTGCAGAGAGCATCCCACAGTGCCCTGGGCTGCTGTTTCCCATGCAATCCTCCTAAAGAGAAACCCCAGCTGCCCCCCTTCTCCAGCCTAGACCTGGGACGGCACGTCCTCACTTCCTGTGTTTGACAGGCTGCTCCCATTGCGTCGGAAACGTCCCTCATCACGCTTTGATCCTCCAAGCAGCGGTGGGGCCCGGCGGAGGACAGGTGGCAGGAAACATGTGCTCCATGCCGGCAGCCTCCGGTGGTCCCAGCTGTGGCTCAGGAGCCGCATAGCCGATGGTGGGAGACAATCGGTCGCAGCACACCTCAATCGTGAATTGACATCCGTGCATTGGGAATAGGCGAAACCAGGAAGCTGTAAATATTTTCCTGAAAGCCCCTATTCTTAAAAATGTCAGTTGTGCAGCAGAACGTGGTTGGGCTCTTTGGAGGCAGGAGAAAACACAACGGCTGGAACAATGCCTGACCTTTTCAGCGTTACGGTGAACTTACAGTAGAAGGACCCAAGAGGCCCAACCCTGCTGTGGAAAACTGCAACTGTCAGGTTTTGTTTTTCCTTGTGTTTTTCATCTGAGTTTTTTTTAGCCCAGCACAGGGTTGATTTGTTAAACTTGATCTCCTCTGAAGGCTCCTTACTCACACAAGTGCTAAACTGGGGACGTGGTGGAGCTGGGCAACTGGTCCAAGGTGGTATCAGTAGAAGTAAGGGGTGCAGAACTGGGCCTGATGCCTTGTGTGCATCCCAATGAGACATTGCAGGACAGGTGAAGTTTCTTTGAAGTCCCTCATGCATTATTGCCAGTTAAGCCCAGGGTCACAGGTGTGGAGATAGTTAGAGATGTGGCAGGGATTTGAGTGTGACTAGGACTTCTATCCTCCAAGACTGAGGAGCCGAGTTTTCTCCAATGCAGAGAGCCCCAAGCCGTACTCATCCCCGCTGCTTCTCCACCAGGGAAGGGAGCTTGCCCAAGCCCGGGAGAATGTGGACTAGGAGCAGTTTCCCTACATTCAGTGTCCTGATTTTGGCTTTTTGTAGGAGTAAAGTTACTGGGGAAGGTTTTTATTGCAGCTCAGTAGATTAATCTCTGACACCAATGGGCCTGGGTTATGAGGGTTGCTTCTCTAACTGAATTGGATTTCTGCATTAATCATGCTTTGTGCATTTCTGCGTATAAAGTGTATATAAATTTGTATGCCGAGTCTTGCACTTGGAGGCTTTGAAGGCAGAATAATAGCTTTGGAATTGAATCTCCTAATGCTGTGGGCAGATTGTTAACAAAAATGAAAGCTTCTTGTGGTATAATTCATCCAAAACAATGGGCATTTTAAAATCCCAGAGAGATTGCAATCAACTTCGGGACGTGTAAAACTGATTGCTGTCATGCTGCCACTGACGCTGAGCTGCGGGTTTGGAAACCAGCGCAGGGAGCAGGTTATAGGCACTTAACCATATGCTGATATGGAAAAAGATATTGTTCATCTTCCAGACGGAAATGGATTATTAACTCATCATAGTGTAATGACTTACTACCAGCCAATTTAAACACATGGTTGCCAAGCAACCTGCAATGTATGTATACAAATATGTGTGTATGCAAGCACGATTTAAATGCAGATATGTTTTAAATATATAAAATATTTATTGATATTTATGTATGCCCACTCAGTATCTATTTTAAATGTGCTTTTTCATGCATTTGAGGTTTTAAGGTCATGTGGATTTGAGTCCTGGACCTGGGAGTGTGGAGCACACACTTCCCCTCATGCTTGTCCATGGTCACTGTGCTTCAGCTGGTGAGTGATAACTCCCATGTCAGCTGTGTTCAAATGCAAATGCACTACGAAAGCTTTTCCACAGGTTAAATAGGAAGCATCTACTTTGTAGCCTTCCAGCAAAAGTCATCCTTTCTCAAGGATGCATCAGAAGATACAGAAAGGGAACATGCCTCCCTGTAAAAGAAGACCAGAGGCTCAAGTATCCAAAAAAATAAAGCAGTGATGCAGGGGTAAGCATGGGCGCAGCCTGCCAGGGGCTGCATCTCCTAGCTGGTGTTGATGCCTCTGCACCGGGATGCAGGGAGCCAGCCTGCCTCACCTGGATGGGTGTGTAGCCTGCTTTCACATCATGTCCTGCTTTGCAAGTTTTTGTTTCTGCTTTTCTCTTCCCGCAGGTACACTCTGCTTCCCAAGGGGGTCCTCCAGATTACGGGACTGAGGGCAGAAGACAGTGGGATTTTTCACTGTGTGGCTACCAATATTGCTAATGTGAAGTTCAGCCGGGAGGCCAGACTCACTGTGTCAGGTTAGTACCAGTAAACACTCTCCTGACTGTCTTTCTGTCTTCCTCCCACTGCTGGTCTGGCCCAGGACTGTTTAAGAGAGCTTTAGGCTAACAGCACTGAGAAGCATCCCTCTGTCCACCCATAGCACCTTCCTTGTTCTGGATTGTTATTAGTTCCTGCCAGATCAGTCTGTTTGATAGAAGATAAATCTGTCTCTTTGCCTGTAAATTAGTGCCAGTTTCTGGGTAGAGGGAGGATGGTGAGAAAATGAGTTACAGCAGCTTTACAATAAATAAATTCTTTTGGAAATGTGGAAGATTCATCATTTCCTTATGAGACCTGCCCACTCTGGAAGTAATTGCAGCACACAGGGTGATCAATTATTTATCTAATAGGGAAATTATGTTCTGTAGGCTGTTAGCATTGCATTGTGACTGAAGCAGGCTAACCTTTCTTTGGAAGATGAGAAGGAGAAGCCCTGAGCACCCCAGGCTGAATTTTGACTTGGTTCTCCATCCACATTTGAAGTCAGTGGCTGAAACAGGTTTTCACCTCTGAAAGCTCCAGCTGAAGAAATGACGAAGCCCTATGGTCTCCTCTCCAGAAAAAAGGGCCAAAATCACATACTTACTGTTTCATTTCATGCTGCCGGAGGTAGGATGTGATGAAGCTATAAGGGCAAACCAAAGCAACCCACATCCACTCTTTGCATGTGCACAAGTTTGGTCTGTTTGTGAAAGCACACAAAATGGCATGTGGAAGTGACGACGTCAGGCACAGTGAAGGAAGGATTAGGGTGCAAATACACTATCACATTTCCATAGCTGTGCTGCCCTTCACTGACCTGCCCATTGCTCATCCTCCATTAGCTGTCCAGGTGGGACCCAAGCTGATTTCTTGGAGCCCCTTTGAGCAATAACTCATCAGCCAATTTCTTAACCTGATGTTAGATTGTCACCTTCTAGTTAGGCTTTCTTTGTTTGTCAGTCTTTTTAATTTAAAACACTTTTAGCTTCAGAAGTGTCCCTTGATGTTTCAGTAGCTGCTCCTAGTATGAAGGAAGTGGGATGTATTAAGTCAAATCATCCAACACAGCCTGATCAAGCAGCCAGGAGTGAATAATACCTTTGTGCCCCCTTAGAAATGCCTTTGATATGCTCAACCTACTTGTATGAAAACAGGACAGCTTGCTTCTCCTGGACTTCAGAGCATTTGTGGGTTACCTTCAGAGAAGATAAGAGTGCCAAAGAAGTAGTCACCTGCAAATTGTGGCTATGTCCTGCTGGCAGGGTGGCCTCTGAGATACAGGACTCCATGCAGGTCTGAACCCCCTCTGAGATGCTGGGTACCCACTCTGGTCCCCTGTGACAGCAGTGGTGATGCATCTGTGGGTCTCCAGTAGGGGACCATCCCAGATTCCCTGTGGAAATGGAGATAGGAGGCAAGGGAAGTCTGCACAGGGCTAGTTGGGTGTGTGTTTCTCTTTTAGCTTTTTTTATATGCAGCAAAGGGTCTTTCCCCTGTGAGCTGTGATCCTCCTGTCCATCAGATACACATAATTGCTGGTACCTGGTGGCTGGAGGCTTGCCAGCGTATGCTCGTCTCTCACAGCCTGCCTTCACCCTCCAAAAACAGCTGCCTGGCCAGTGGTTGTGGAGTAGGAGACATAACGCCTGTACCAAGTAGCAGATTAGCCTCTGCCAACTGTAAAAAAGCAGCATGTGTGAAATGGGGTGAAGCTGAGGAGAGAGTGATGCTGTGTATATCAACTCTGATGAGGAAGGAAAGCAGGTTAACTGGTTCTGAAAGACTGGGAGCTTTTGATGCCTGTTACTTATCCGTTTTCTTGATCTATGTGAACAGTAGCCACGTGGAGGGAGAAAAGAACAGTAAATTATCAACATGGTGAAGTTCTTTGTGTCAGTTTACCAGTCTGAATTATTATTTCTCACAGAGCAGAAAGCACTAGTTGTTCTCATCTGACCATCCCTCATTTCAGATGGATATTTTCCAGGTTTCCTGTCTGTGAAATGTTTGTGGTTTTTCTCTTCCTTAAAGCAGTCAGATGATGAATACGGGCACCATGTGTAAGTGTCTGTTGAAGGGCTTGGACCATGCTTCAGTGACTGCATGGCAGCAGAGCTGCTGTAACGGGACGTTTGCATGCTCTCAGTCCATGGAAAACCCATTGCACTGGGTTAAACCTCAGTGAAGAAGGTTTAGGCTCTGTGGTGTTTGCTAAGGGCTCACAAGTATCTGTTAGACCAGGACAGTTGGGTATGTGCTAGCATGTTAACCCTAGGCTTTGGCACACTGGCAGATGCTATGGCGTGCCACAGAGATAGCACAGGGATGTTGCTTCACTGGTGTGGGTGTTTTATCAATAAATACTGAACTAATGTGAGTGCTGTTGTGCATGTCATTAGGCATGATGGGGTAAGCAGTAGTCTAGCAGATCTTTCCATGGCCTCCCTCTTTTGTAGAGGGGTAAAGGCAATGATGCTCTCTGCTCTTCATCGTGGCAGGAGGGTTCCCTCTCCTCTTAACAGGGCAGCAACTTCAGCCATTGCTTCACCCACAGAGAAGCATTGGGTCTGCCTCGCCAGGATTTCCAAACCGAGCCCTGGCTGGGGAGGGAGGAGGGAGAGGATGGAGATGGGCTCTGGGAGCCCGTGCCCTGCTGGGCACTGCCACAGCCTGGCTGGAGAGGAAGAGGAGGGTGGTTGCTTGTGGGGGACGAAGGACCCCGCTTGCAGCACTTTCCTTCCTCTCCCTGGCAGTGGTGGCAGGGCTGCCAGCAGCGAGCAGCACAGGTATGTCTTCCAGTCCTACTGATTGATTATTTTCAAGTGCCTGCTTAGTGGAGATGCTCCCGAGAGGCTGCCTGCATCTCTGCACTGACACCTTTTCAGCACAAGCTGCAGCTCTCTCTGCTGCTGTCCTTTTGATCAAGATCTAACAGCCTGGGCTGGTGACAATCCCGTCCCTGCTAGAGTGCCTGCCACTTCCAGCGGTGCCGGGGACCTCCCCATCCTCACCGTGGTTGTTGCTGGCAGAGTCCCTGGGGACCATGTGCATCATTAGAGCCTTTTTCCTTTTCAAAATAAATCCCTGCCGTGTTGCCCTGAACCCTGTTGTGCTCCAGCAGCACTCCCTTGCCACGAGTCCCTTGTTTTGTCACTCCTTCCTTCCCAATCCCGCATCAAAGAGCTTTTCTCGTTGGGGAAGGAAACCTCCTCCTCAATGGTCGGCCACGGTCAGCCCCTTTGCATGGCGCTGGCGTCTGACCACTGCATCGCTGCTGGGTCACCATCCCTTCTGGCCCTGGAGCTGGCACTGCCGTGGGCATTGAGCTCAGCATCGAGAAGGCAGCAAGGCCGTAAGGGACCATTGCGTGGCCTTTGCAGGGGAAGGTGAGTGGTGGTGGAAATGCCACTTCCAGAGCAGGGCAGGGTTTTGCCAAACTCAGGGGGCTGAGCCCACACCTGAAAACCTGAATGCATATTTAGGAGTCAGAGCATAAATCAAAGACTGTGATTTTTTTTTAATTTATTTTTTATTGCCAAAATAGAGTGTTTTATAAATTCTGATTTCGTCTCAGCTCCTGTTTACTGACATTCTTGGGTGACCTTGGACAATTCATTTAATTTCTCTGTGTTTTGAAATATTGAAATCACTATATAATATGATGATAATATTGTATTGTTCTAAGCGTGAACATTTAGTATTGTGATTTAGAACAATAAATCTACATGGGTTTTAAAGGCACTCCGAGGTACTGAGGGGGAAGGTATTGTTTTTCAGATCTCTTGGGGTTAACCAGCCGGTCATATGAATTTATTGCGCATTCTGGTTCTCATCAAAAAATCTGCATTTTATGGCTTGCAGTGAAATGCGTTTAGTGAGAAAGTCAGCTCTTAAGTCACACTGACACGGTGATTTTTCTTGGATTTTGCCCATTTAGACACAACCTCTGAGTCGCCTTATGGCTCCGCGTTTAGCCCCTGTAGGAATGATTAACAAACGAGCTGCTCTGATCTGTGCTTGCCCTTGGACCGCTGCAAAATCCCAAACTAATGCCCTGACCTCAGCCCCTGAGCTGCTGTGAAAGGGTAATGCTAAAAAGTGCCAGAAGAAAAGAGTTTTTTTCCTTGGGGAAAAGCCCTTGTAGATGGATTTTGGTGGATCACTTCTCTTTGGCAAGCTTTTTGGACATCGGGAATTCCACGTACAGGAGTCAGCGTGGGATGGCCCCTACACCAAAGCGCGGCCCATGGCAGAGCTCAGCTCCCCAGCCCTCCCTGTGCCCCTCTCCTGCTCAGGGGCAGATGACCACCCAAAATATTTCTCTCTGCAGGTGTACAGAGCATTTTTGCCAGCAACAGCTGTTAGATTGTTGAAATTCCTTAAACACTGCTTGACCTCAGCATATCTGGAGTATAACCCAGCTCTGGTTGGAAAAGGGGAGAAGGCTAATGCAGAGATTATCAGTGTTCCTGTTTACTGTTGGAGAACTGAGAATATCTACTTTTTTCCCTCCTTTCCTGCTTCCAACAGATGAGAGTGAAGGCTGATGGGACCTTTGGCCCAGGGATAAGGCACTTTGTAGGGACTCAGGAGATGCTGGTTCAGCTGTGATATACCTTACACAGGATGATGATTTTGTCCCCTGGTCTCCTCCTGTCTGGTGAAATGTGGGTTCTTTTGCTTGTCCTGTGCCTGTCTGGTCTCCAGAGTCCTTGTGCCAGGGCTTGATTTTATTATGGGTCTGTGCATCATCTTGTACAATGGGTTTCATTCTTGGTTGCTGCCCCTTGGTGCTACTGTAGTGCAAATAAATGATTAGCAATTGCATCGTGAGCAATGATTGTATCATGATTATATCAGAGCAATGGGATGCATCCTCTCCCTGCACCCAGTTACACCAGAGTGGGCCAGGACAGGGGTGCTGTAAAAGGCAGGGAAATGACCACCCTGTGGGCTGCAGTCATCAGAGGAGTTTCCTTGAGTTTCCTCTCAAAAAGATCCTCAGCAGGAGTCAGGGACTGGCACCTCCGTCGCTTTCTATGTCCCAGGACAGGACTTTTGGAGCAAATGACACCAGCAGCAAGAGAGAATGCTCACAGAGAGGCAGATTTAGGCATTGTGGACTGCATGGATTACTTTATGGCTTGAGATGCTGAAAGATAAAGGAACTCCTTCATTTATTTGCATTCCTGTCTGCGCAAGCTGTCCTGCAGCTTGTGTCCTCCCTATAAACCATGTTTTTCTGGCACTTCTGCTCTCTGCAGTTCACAGCGTGGTTCCTTCTTTGTGCTGCCCATATCTGGGTGTTAACCGGGCTGCTTTTGGCTGGGACAGTTGGCTGAGGGGTTTTCCCCAGGAATATTCAGTGCACACTTAAAACACATTCAGACAATGTGACTGTCACACAAACATTGTGCTCCTTTTGTTTCATGTACATCTCAATTTTATTGATGATTACACCAGCCACATCATTTGTACTTAGAGGATGCATGAAGCCCTTGGTGTTTCCATTAAACAAGAGAGGATCAGATGCCTTTTAACGATGATGCTGTCCTTGCAGGCTCCCACTCCACCGTTTACAAGGATCCCATGATTCTCGTTGGTCCAGAGAACCTCACACTGACGGTGCACCAGACCGCTGTGCTGGAGTGCATTGCAACAGGCAATCCCCGACCCATCGTCTCCTGGAGCCGCCTAGGTAAGCCCTGGTGGTGACCAGGATTTCCTCCTCCTCCTCTCTATAACTGTCACCTGGGAAATAGGTAGGTGCCACTGACCATTTTATGCAACAAGTGATTCACCCTTTCCCTTCCCACTGAAGTTGTAGGCTTGAAGTGCTTTGCATCCTCGTGTCTACACTTTGGTTTTTCTTTCTGCCAAGATCCTGTTATTATCTGTTAGAGAAATGGGTTGGTTAAACCTGCAGACATTTCATGAAAGGTGATAATTTTATCTTTCCTCGAGTGACAGCATCTTCTTCAGCTGCATCAAAACCACCACCATTGTTGGCCTAGAGAAGCAAAATCCTACACAAACACATCTTTTGCATAAAACAGACTTGAAAGAAACTCACTGCCTGTTCAGGGAGTTTTAAAAAAATTTTGAGGGGAAGAGAGTGTTTAAAGTAGCGTGTCTGAAGCTGTGAAAAAACAAACACTTGCTGCTGGGGTCCATGATATTTTTTTAATCAGCATGGAAACCAGAGGCAGTGTCTGATGGCATCATACAAGCAAGGAAGGACAAAGTGCTATCTTTCTCCCAGTCTGAAAGCAAGGGTCATTTTAGGTTCTAACTTTGTGATAGAAGCTCAGAAACGATTTTGCTCGGAGCAACACTTCCATTGCCCTACAGAAATCTGTGCTGAGCAAAGAGCCAATGGCTTTTGTTTTATCTTCCGGAGCTTGTAACAACTGTGTGCACTGTGGGGTTGTGTTCAGTTAGTATTTCCCAAGCCCTTGTGGTCTGCGAGGTCACGTCATTTTGGGGATGCTAATCTCCCCGAGTCCCCCAAGGTGGCTGTGAAGCACAAACAGGGGTAATCCGGCCTCATGCAGCTGTGCTGGATGTGGGACTTCACCCCCATGACTCTCCAAGGGTCAGGGTCCAGCTGCCAGGGGACGAGGACACATCCAGCATCAATTGCACGATTTCTCCATGTTTGCCCTCCTGCTTGCATCCTCTGGTGGCTTGTAAAATCAGCTTGTGTCTGCCACTAGCTGGGTTTTTTTTTCCTCCAGAGCCATAACCGTCAGATTGATGCTGTTTTAAAAATTCCCCAGGTACGCTGTATCACTGTTTTGGTTCTCTTGGACACAAGGCGGCTCTACATTAGCGCTCCACTATAATAAACTACTTTATAATTGCCTTAATTATAAGTGCTTATTACCTTCTTCAAAACACTTGTCTCTATAGAGCAGTGCAATAATGAAGATGTAATAGCTTCATGTGATGTTTGTCTGGATGGTCTGAGCTCAGCATTGCCTTCCACCAAAAATAAATATCCTCTCCACACTGCTTTGCAGCACAGCAGCAGAATTAGAGATATTGAATGGGAAAGAGATGCCGTTATTTTCCCTCCCCTTCAGCAGGAATGTTTCCTGTCCAAAGCATCACAAGATCTTGTTTAGTATTACACCGATCTCAACAGCGATGTGGTGTACAGGCTCTCTGATGTGTTGGTGGGTTTGTCATCTCTTTGTAGCCATTTCGGAAGTGCTTTCATGTCTCCATGTCTGTGTGATCAGGAGAAGGGAGAGGGGTTTATGCTGGACAGGGAGGTCCTCTGAGCATCTGTCATCTGTAAATGTGGTTTCCTCCTGTGTAAAGGTGGTCTTCCTGAAGGTCCTCCTACAGAGCTGGTTTAGCTTAAATACCCAGTTAACTTACTCAACTTAGAAAAAAACCCCTTTATCCACTCCCAGAAATAAAAAAATCGTGGCCACAAAATCTTAGAGATGCAGCTGCTTTAGCAGTAGGCCTGACTTAATTTAAACAAAAAAAGTCAATTTTATGCGAACATCTTTCTTGCCTGGTCAAAATAAAGAAGAGTCGTGGCATTGCCGTGGTGCCGGCTCTTTGCACAGGGATGCTGCTGTTTTGGAGTGTCTGTCTGAACCCCATTGCTCACAGTTTTGATGTTGTGGCATTTCTTCTATCAGAAAGGAGCAAAAGAACAATTTTGCTTTCACGGCTTTCTGGCGCAGGGGAAAGCAAGCCATAAACAATATTTGCACTTTTTGCTTTGGCTTTGCTAAAGCCTCGGTGGTTTTCAGTGGGAAAGGCATCTATATTTTGCTTGAAGGAAATCATTCAAATTCTGGGCCAGTTTTTGAGTGTCACACAATCAATTTTGAATTTCATTTCCTTGGGAATATGTTGTAGCCCCTGACCAAAAACAGAATTCCTGTGTCTCACCGTGCATGAAATGTCAACATTCATTAGAGAGCAGGCTCTGAGAGAAATGTAAAATCATTAAGGGTTTGTTCAGGGAAGATAGGGCTTTTCCTTTCAGAGCTACGCACTTCAGGCTTGGACCTGTATGTGTGCACAAATGAATATCCTGGGCACTTACTGCAAAGCCTTTTGAATGAATGACGATTTTAATGTATCCTTACCCTTTAACTGACAGGCCACTGAGCTGGCCTCCATAAAAGGTACCAAGGCAGAATAATAAACTATTTAGAGAGATACAGAAAAGTGAGGCGAGAAAGAAAAGACAGTGATTATCTGATAGCATTATACAGAAGTTGTCAGAAAGGATCGCACAATGGGAAGGAAATTACTAAAGAGGGAGCCATTCAAGAAGTAAACTATACAACAATTGTAGGAGCCAATTAATTGGTAACTTATTGGACACAGAAGCTTGCAATAGGTGGCTGACTGGTTGACAGGAGCACCGTTCCTGTAAGTGTTTAGAAATAATAGAGTAAATTTCACCACTTCACATACTGAATAGTCAACTGTTGCAATGTACTCTAAATATGCTAATCCACAGTGCCCAGTGTCCGCCAGAGCAGGAGACCCATGTGTCTAAAAAGTGGAAGGCTACTATGGCACAATACAAAGAATTCACAAAAGACCTAAATGATCAACATTAGAAAGTTGTTACTTTCTTTCTACTTGCTACTTATAAAAGAAAGGCGTTCGTGTTGTTGCATATTCATATCGCCTGGCACGTTTTAACAGGTCTCCGTAATTGGTGCTGGTGTGCCAATCACTTGGTTAGCAGGCGGGAATGGACTCCAGAAAGCATCACATACACCTTGGAAAAATAAATAATGCGGGTCCCAAACCACAGGCATCTTTCATCCAGACTTCACCCCAATGGGGAACCTGGAAGCCTCTACTTGTCCATAGCCGGAGTATCTTTTGGGAGCATCTCCCATTTGGAGAACAGTCTCCTTTATTAATGGGTTGCCTGGCTGCTCTTAACAACCAGCTGAACCTCCCCCTTCTGCCCTCATCAACTGAGGATCGACAGAGAGAATCTGTCAGACATTTCCACCCAGACTGGCTTGTTTTCAGCCCTCAAATTTTCTGCTTTTGACTTCGTAAAAGGAAGTAGAAGGTCACGTTAAATGAGCAGCAGTTTCAAGCCTGTGTGGGTCCTGAGAGCTTTGGGAACTGAGCAACAGTGTTAGCTTTTGCAGTCTTTCAGATCTCCTCCATGGAGAGATGACTTTGTGATGGCAAGTGATGCCAGGAAGGTGGGTTTTCAGGGTTTGGATCCGTTGATCCAAGCCACTCTTCAGGTCTCTGTGTAAGGGAAACAGGGTTAAAATAGATAGCAACCTTTGCAAAGCAGGTGTGAGACATCAGTCCCCCTGCACAGCACTTCTGCAAAGTGCTGAGCTTTCAGGATGCAAGGAATTTCTTGTGTAAATACTCTGTATTATTTATATGTGTTGTCAGTGTTACTAAGTTGGACTTGATATTAGCTGAAGACCTTCTAACTGAACACAGAATGGCTCAGGTTGAGTGAGGCACAATACAGTAAGAAGGATGGAGCAGGCTGGGAAAGTAGATATATTTCTCTAGAAGCCCTTTTTGGTGCTTTTTGGAAGGGACGAATAAGAGGCATATAGGATGATCTGGCACAGTGATCTTTGCTGGCTGTTAGAGGTGGCCACAGTCTCTGAAACAAATGGCAGATCTCCTGAGGTTTCTGAGCTGGAGAGCTTTGTTCTTCAGGGAAATGAAGGATGCTTGGTTGACAGGAGATGTTTCTTTAGACCACCACACCTCTAATTAATAGTTGCAGCTAGTGAGATAACTGAGGACGTATCGATGCTGGTATTTGGACCCAGCTGCAGGCTGGGTCTTTGCATGCTTAAATTATGTAGCATGTTATAAATAATATAGTAAAACTACTGACATTCAAGTCACATTTCTGTGGTATTTCTTAAGGCAATGATGTGATGAAGCATCCAGGTATGGCCACTTTGCATCTTCACTGGTCCCATCCCTCCCTCGAGAGAGAGATATTTGATTTTTACGCCTGTTGTAAATATGGACTTCCAAAAGGTCTAATTTAAAAGATGAAATCAAGTTCAATTTGAATTTAATTCAGACCTCTTTACACTTCAGTTCAAATGATGTTTGAAAGGAATGGTTCCTTCTTATTGCTCATTAAATGTGGGACAGGTCATGTTTTACTGTCCTTTTTATGGCTGAGCCATTTACCGCTGCAGTGGCTTGGCCGGCTATGTGATCATTTAATCATTTAATGACATTGTTTTTCTCTCTCTGAAAGACCTGAGCATTTTTCTTCGCAATGCAAATAATGAAGTGGTCTGGCATTGCCTGCCTAATGAAGCAAGGAAACCTTTAAGTTTAAAAATTTCCTGAAAAACAATATATAAAGAGCATAGCTGGAGATATGTTTGTGAAGTGCTTTGTAGCTTTCAGTCCATGTTTTGCCAGTGTTTCCTAGCAGGATGCTGCCGTTAATCTGAAATGAGATCCCTCACTTCTATGGCCCAGGCTTGAGAGCTGATGAATGTGCGCTGCTTTCACTAATGCTGCCAGAGACACTTGGTCTCCGTCCCATCACGTGCCTTTCCATGGGGATCCAAGCACGTGCTGAGCAGCAGGTTGCAAAGTGGCTTTTCTGGGTTGATGGTTATTTTGTCCCTCTCCTTGAATGCTGCTTTGCCTTCACGTTTTTCCAATCTATCCCAGAACCTGTTTGTTATGAATGGCCCAAATCCTCATAATATTCTTTATTATGCAAAGCATGATATTACAGCTAAAGCATACGATTGCAAGATAACTTTTAACTAGCCCTGCATGCCTGTCTGTATTGAAGCATGAAGCCTGCCCAAGGTCAGGGATGAGCCAGGTCTCTGTCAGGGGCTGTGTTGTTGTAAAGCAGAGGCTATGAAGGAAATCCTTGGGGATAATGGGGTGTCTCAGGGTGACTGCAGCAACCGCATGGCAACTTGTGTTTCCCTCTGTGCTTTTCATGAAGGTTTCCTATTGCTGGATTACACCAGAAGCAGCCACTGAAGTGGTTCTGTGCTGTAAATATTGGTAACCAGCCTGAGTCTGAGGTCCTTCAGCACTAAATGTCCTTGGAAACTGTTCTGCCCACTGGATGATGATACATTTTAAAGCAGGTTGAACAGCTATCACCTAGCATCTCTCAGGAGGTGGCCTACAGGAGTGGAGACCAGCTAGAGCATCTCAGATCTTTCCCCATGACCCACTGCTTCCTACAGAGCAGTTCTGGTTTTATTTGGCTTCTTCCATTTCCTTAGCAAGATTATGGCACAGACCAATATAGCTCCAAGGAGGAATTTTTCAGATTAATTTTTCCTTTTACTAGCCACAACTCTGAAGCACAAGACACAGGATCTTCTGCTGTTGCGGAGCACACATGTATGGAGGGCTTGTGGCATGGTCAGGTGGGGAGATCACCAGGGCTGGTGCTTGCTTATCCCATTTCTGTATGTTCTTTAGCCTTCTCCATGAGCAAAGGCAAGAGAGAAACTGGATTGCCATTTCCCATCTGATGAAGTGTGCTCCTTTAACTGCTCCTCCAGTAAAACTACACCCCTGCCTTGCCCCTCTGCTCAGACACCCTGACACATGCTAGGACTGATTTAGAGCTGCCTTTGTCAGACAGTGTCTTAGAACACAAACCAATGAAACAATAAAAAGCAATAGCCTGATACTAATGAAACACATTGTAATTAGAGCTGGCTGGGAATTTTCCAGTGAAAACAGGCTTTGTTGGAAAAAGGTGAATTCACTGATACTGAACAATTTCACATTAAGCGCTTCAATTTTGAAGACCTTGTGCTGGAGCCCAGGCATGTTTTTTTGGAAACTTTGCTGCTCTCCAGCCAGCCTGCCTCAGACCCAGCACTCAGGATGGAGGCAGCCCTTTCCAGTTGCTCTTCCAAGCCAGAGCAGCTGAGCAGATCCAACCACCGGCTCAGAGTTTGGCTCCTTGGCCCTGAACTCTTGTGTGTTCAAAAGCTAAGGAATCGAAAATCCAGTGTTCACCTAGTTTCCAAAGCCGCAAAAATCCATCAAGGGTTAGAAGGCAAAAAGGCATAACTTCTGGCTCAGGAAATCACCAAGTCATAAATTGCTGCATCAGGGAAGTACTGCTGTAGGTTGGCTAGTCTCCTCCCCAGAGCACCTCTGTTTGGAGCAGGCTGTTGAGCTGGTTGCATCCCTGATCAGTTAAATGTAAGAAGCTGATATGATTTCACTCAGTTTACTGTTCTGTTGAAAAGTGTTCTGGGTGCTTCATCTTGATCTGAACGGGTAGCTGAAAGCTTTCACATCTCCTGTGATGATGCCTTGGTTTTCCAAGCAGCACAAAGTGTGGGTTTGGGCAAACACCTGAGGATCCTGGTTTTCTCCAGAAGGCAGTTCTGCTAAGAGCATCAGCTAAACCCCACTGACTTTACTTGGCAAATCCCAGTAACAGAGCATGGCACCACTCCATAAGTGCTTAGATTGGACCTCACCGTGGACCTCACTCAAAGGTCCAGCATGTCACTCTTACTCTTTTCCCTTTCTTTCAGATGGCCGACCAATTGGCGTGGAGGGGATCCAGGTGCTGGGGACAGGAAATCTCATGATCTCAGACCTCACCGTGCAGCATTCTGGCATCTATGTGTGCGCCGCGAACAAACCCGGCACTCGGGTGCGAAGGACTGCGCAGGGCAGGCTCGTTGTACAAGGTGAGCAAACCCGGGCCTTGGGGAGTGGTGAAGCCCACTTCGCTGTGCCCTCTGCACAGGCCCTACATGTCACCTGGGCGCTGTGATGGGTTGGGCAGATGCTGACTTTGCTTCTCTGATGCTATCAGACAAAGGACTTCTTCTCTAGACACATGGTTTTCCAGGTGGGTGTATGTCTCTGTGTCCCACACAGATGAGTGGCAACCAGGTATCAATCAACTGAGGCCTCAGCTGCACGGGTTGCAATGGTTTCCCACCCCATCACAGGCATTTATCTGGCTTAACAGACACCAGTTGTTACTTGTTATCTTACTTGTACATCTCAGCAGAAAGCCTGGGCTGAATTAATCAGCCAAATTCATCTCTCACCTCTGCATGGTCCTTAGTGATATGGGGACATGGGCACTGCTCTCGTATTGGATCCTTCTGCATGGTAGATATCGCTCCTGCAGTGATATCCAGGAGTGGCTATCACTCACAGAGTATTGCTCTCCAACTGAAATGGCACCAGTAAGTCTAAAACCATTTCCAAAAAGTCAGTGAGAATGTTTTCTTTAGCAGTCAACACTGTATCTGAGCCCCTTGCCATGACATGAGTAAAGCACTGTTTGGGGGCCGTGCCCCAGAGATGCAGGTTGCTCCCCTTCCCCACAGCAACTGTCCTGAAATGCCACTTGTAAAGGGTGATTCAGACCAGAGTAGGGGTCAGCACTCAAGAAACCAAACAAGTCCCCTCCACATGCTCCGTGCGACCAGTCTCCATGTGAGGGGAGCCAGGCAAGTATTTCAGAAGGCAAGCCCAGCTGGCAGTGTGCTCTGAATGGCAGTAATCCGCCCCTGATTACAGGCACTCACCTCCTCTTCAAGCTAGTCCACTTAAAGCACCTCACGCTCTCATCAGTTCACTCATTAACCATTGACTGATGATATCCTGAATCTAAAATTATACACCTCCTGCCGGAGCGAGCTAATTGAACCTTTCATGCTGGTGATGGGGAAAGTGCCCTGCTCCAACCTTGATGCTCACCTGACAGGTCCCGGGAGTCACTGGCGGTGATCTGGCACCACACCGCTTGTGCAGCAGCCATGGTCCCTGGGTGCTGGCATCCCTTTTCCCCTTTGCCTTGGGAGCAGCAAGGAGCAATGTAGAAAGGGTGCTTATACAGGGCTGCTCATGCCTCCTGAGTCCCAGGTGCTGATCAGACATGAGAGGAGGTGAAAACTCACTGTTTCTTTTGCCGTTGGATTTCTGGGTGAGCAATGCAACGAAGGGGCCTCCCAGCTGACTGGGGATGGGCACACCTATAAGTCCCCTTATTAAGAAACACCAACACAGGCATTAAGAACAACCTTACTGTACTGACACAAGTCCTTTAGAGCTGCTGCAGGACAGCTCTGCGTGTGGTACATGTAGCAGAGGTCTACTAAACCCAAATGCCAAGCTGATGTCCAGGAGGCAGGCAGGCAGGCAGGCCTGAAAGAAATTACTTGGAAAATCTATGAAGTTGTAAAAATAGAGCTATTGAATACTGTTGACTGCTCCTGTTAGCAATTGGATGAGAGGGGGAAAGGTAGCACAACTTCTCGTTGCTACAGATCAGCAGTTTTCAGTCTCTTCGGAGATTTGAACATTCGCTCCTGAGCAGCTGATCTAGTGCTGGAGTTCATCTGGGGTAGAATTACTGTGGATTTTCACCCAGGGAACCAAGATGAGAATTTGTCCCTAAAATGGTAGTCACAGGGCCATTGGAGCCCAGCCTCGCTGTGGAATGCTTCTGCATTTAGCATTAGCAGAGAAGTTGGCAGTGGTATGGAGGAGCGTGGCCACTGCATCCTTGGTGTAGCCCTTAGATATGAGCTGCAGCATCCAGGACCCCAACTGGTGTTGCCCATCCATAAAATGCTTCATGTTTTTCAGGGGGCTGCCATTTCCCACGGAAGGTAATGGCAGACCCTGGCCAGGCAGCTGGGCTCATCTCAGGTTTGTTCAGTCTCCCTCTGGAAGCAGCTTTTCCTTCCTCTGAATCTCATTTTGCCTAAATTTTCCAGCTGAGAGGTACAAATAATTGCTGTTCAGGTTTGGGAAGAAAACAGCAATAATGACTGACATGGGAGACTGTGGGTTTTATCTTTGTCAATATGTCAGGGATGCAAATTACATCCGTAAAGAGAATAAAAGCAAAGAGCAGGCTATCAAAAGCCTGGTTGGAGAGGAAGTTAGCACAGGGCTAGGACAATACAGCATCCTCAAAGCACGCCAGGCCAGGTACTTGCTGCCTTTATGCAGGGGCCCTTGAAGTGCCTGGAGGCACAAATTAACTTGCCCCACGTCTTTTGAAGGAGGCTCAGTTTTATAGGTGGGAAACTGGGGGAGAAAGGGCGATGTTTCCTGTTGTAAGGCCAGGAGTTAGCGGGAGGCTGGGACAGAGACCACGTCCTCCCTCCTGCTGCCAGCGGTGGTCCTCGTCGCCATCCCAGCAGCCACATGGGCAGAGGTGTCCCAGCACAGGGCTCTGCTCTTGCTCTGGCAGTAATGTCCTTTCCCATTGCAGGCTCTCCTTCAGATCATCTAATGCCATCTTATTATCTTCCTGGGAATTCCTCCTCCCTTCAGAGGAGAAGGCATCAATCCCCCGCTCCCTCCCTTCCTGCCCTCCCCTGGCCATTTAGGCTCCTTTGATCTCTTTTGTAAGGTTCTCACACAAGAAAGTTTCCATTTTCTCTTCAGATCCCGACACAGCCATTTGAATATTGCTTTGTGCCGGGCTGCAAATGAAAGTCTCACGGGGGGAGTTGTCGAAGGGCCGAATGCGTCGCTGGCTGAAACGGAGGGTGTGCGTGCGTGTGGTGCAAGGGAAGAGCAGGCTTCGGTGGCAAGGAAAAAAGAAAAAATCAAAGCGCTTTCTCTCTACCTCCTGTGCAATCTTTTGTGCTTTATTATGTGTTTGGTGTCATAACAAACTGATGGGCTGTGAATGGCCAGATGGTCACCAGTGTTCTCCACTCCACGCTTCATTTCCTCCTGAAAGCTATGCAGAAAAATGAGATCCCATCTCATAAATGAGTGCCCATCTTAAGGACATGTTTTTGAAGGCTCTGCTGACAATGACTGCCTTGTTCGCCTTGTTTTCTGCCAGCAGAACTGGGCAGCGCTTTTTGGTCCAGCAGATCCGGGCACCGCTGCGTTTCCTGATGTTTCTTCCATCATTCTTGCTCGCCGGCATTGCAAACCTTGGCTGTGATGTTGAATTCATCAGCAGATGTATTGCAGTTGCTGTGTTTTAGGCTTGGCTCTGTGGTACTTGGTTTGTCCTCGAGTTTAGCCCTAAACTCATGCTGCAAAAACAGCTTCAGTACATGCTGCATGGGTCAGTGTGCCCCATGGAGCAATTCCCTTCCTGCCTATGTTTTCCTTCTCAAGAAAAGCCACCACACAGGGACAGGTGGGTGCTTGGATCTCATCCATTGGGATGTTGGAGTGAGCTGGGGTGCCTGAGCCCTCTGGAGCATCCTCCCAGGAGCATGCCAGTAGGTGACATAGGAACACGTCCCACTGCTGCAGAGCTCCAGCCTGCACCTTGCCAGGACAAGAAGTTCATGATACCTACTGAAGGCTGATGGACAGCCTCCATGATGGCCTCCTTGAGTGGTCTCTGCCTGTTTCCTAGCGGACACAGTCATGGGTTCCATCTTTGGCCCCAGCAATCCCACCAGCTCTACAACTTGACTATTTAAGTTACTTATGTAAGCATCTGGGCATCCTCTGTAGTCAACGGAGAGAAGCCAAGTGAGCAGCAGTTCTTTTTCTTAAATCTCCTGTCATCCGATGCTGTGCTTGACTGACTTCCCTGTTGATCTGTCTTCTCCTTTATACCCTTATTGTAGGTTCTGGTAGCCTAATTTATGAGGTTTTGTTGTTTCCATGTTATTCTTCCTTCTCCTCACCCCAGCCTCCCTCCCTCACCCTGCCACTCTGGCTACTTGAGAATTAATGTCAGCTTCGTACTGAGGTGCAAAGGGCAAGGATTCGTCTGGCACCGGTGCATCAGCTGTCAGTGCTCCCTGATCCTTAGGACAGCCTTTCTGAGTGAGCTGTCGGGTGCTGCAATAAGCACTGCACTGGAAACTCATGGCAAGGGCAGCAAAGCTCGCTGTTATCTTGCGGGACACACTGGTGGCTGATCACTGCTGAGATGAGATGTCCCTAAAGAGATGGAGCCTGTCCAGGTCTCTTACAACCCACTGTTACGGTGCATCTTCATGCTATCACAGTTTGTTGAACACAGTAAAAGCTATTGAAGCTCTTCATTAATGATTCTGAGAGTGGTATTAAGCATTATTGCTTTTTGATACCAATGTCACGCCTTTAAATATTCATTAAAACTGCATGATCCCCTCCCTCCCATTAAGTCCTGAATAATCAATGCTCTGGTTTCTTCATACTCCACAAACCAGGGCTGGATCCTGCCAACTCCTCCTTGCCAGGTTTGAATCCTCTGCTCTTAACAGTGATCTTCATTAATATCTTCGTTGAGATCTTCTTCACGGAGGACTGAGAACTGCTTCCTCTTGCTGCCTGCGTTGGCCTTTTGGCATGTAGTGTGGAAGGGGGAGAGGCGTTCAGGCCACTGTGCCTCCTTGCAGGGTGAGATGAGCACTGACAAGATGCTCTATTAATTATGAATGACAAGGGGAGTAGAGGGCTGGCAGCAGGCAGGGCTTGGCTGAAGGCAGGGCTTTGCTTCTGCTCCTTTTCCACCAGGCTAGAGGTGGCAAACTCTCAGTTCCTGTCAAAATCATTTGAAAAGGCAGGGAGAGGACCTGGGAGGAGGAGAGCAGACGTTCTTCTGCCCAGGAAAGGAGCCATTCGCCCCGAGACCATGCACCAGCAGCCATCTCAGGGTACCCTGCCTGGGGACGCTGGTACGAATACCGAGTCGGGTACACCCTGGTCCAGGGTAGCAGAGGGGCATCTCCTTGCAACGATGTCTGTCCCCATGTTAAGACCCTGGTGGCACCTGGACCATGTCCTTCCTCTGATGCTGTTGGAAGCTGGTGATGGGGACAGGAGGAGCAGGAACAGCGGAAGGGCATCCCATGTCTTGCAGCAAGGGATACCACCGAGCAGGGACAGCTCAACATAGTGGAGGTGGAAGCCGTTCAAAGGAGTGGCCGCCAGCTCCCCAGAGAGTTTAAGCAAGTTAAACAGGGGCTGGGGTTTTGATCTGGTTGTGTTTAGCAAGACAGCGAAGAGGAGGGACGGCGGAGGGGAGCAGGGACCCAAGGAACCCGAGGGGCCGCGGTCCTGAATAGCATCGCTGGCACCGAGCCAGCGGCCGCAGCTGCACGTTTGTTACCCCCGAGTCACACGCGACACTGCTCCAATTACTCCCTCTTGACACGGGCTAATAAGGAAGGATAAGGAGAGCCGGCAATTCCAGAAGGGTTATGCCGGATGCTTCTTTCCATATTTAAACTTTGTTTCTGCTGGAACAAATGACGGGTTTGAGATTTGGTGAAGTAGGGGGGAGGCAGAGGCAAAGAGCCAAGCGGCAGGATCTTTAATGAAGCTGCAGCGAGGAACTGGAAGATGGCCGTGCCCTTCCTTGGCATTGTGGGTTTGCACCTGCGAGTATTGCGGGTGCAACTCGTGAGCCCAGATGAAAGCAGGGAGGTGCACAGCCACTTGCAAAATAATTGCTCCTGCAAAACTGCGCCAGCACAAAGCGGGGGGCAGGAGGTTAAGGAAGTCTTGAAAATCAAGTCTCTAATGCTCTCACTGTATGCCACAAAGGGACCATTCACTGCAGGGAAGAGGGGTTTTTTCCCCCTGTTTATCCATGCTTCCAATTTTTATTGAACACATCCTGAATTTTATTTAAATTTATAAGTCAAGAGGGGGAAAAATGTAGGAGGGAAATAAAAGGACAAGGGATCGATTGGCACCTGGGGAAGTTTAGCAGGAGGTTCTGGAAATATGTGTCCATTAGGTTGCTGAAATCGGGTTCATTAGTAGGCCTGAGTGCCGATAGAAGTGGCCTGACAATAAACTCTGCCGGCAGATACCTCCTGCCGCTAACATAAGTCAGACCTGCCATGCACCACTTCCCTTTGATTATTAAAAATGAAAGAGGGGGCTCCTTCGAGGTAGACAGGCTCTTCAGTGAATTTCTGTGTCTTTCTGCTTGCAGGACTTCTAATGTGCGTGACTTCGCTCTTACACACAAGCCCCTTTGGCTGCAGTTTGGCCTTGTTACAGAGCAGCGATGCTCTTCCCCTGCATGCACGCAGCTGGGGAAGAGCTTTATCACCCCGTGCTCCTGCAGCAAACCCTGAGGGGTATTTTTGGCCATGAACCACAAAGCTCAGCTCTTAAATAACTGCTCCTGCCTGCAGCCTGGCCACCCCTCAACACAGTTTGCTGGATCAGTTTGCTCCCTTCTCCCATCCCAGCATCTCTCCTGGTGGCAGAGCCCACCAACCCCATGCTTGGAAAATGCCAGCGAGTGGCACTGAGCATGTCTCCCTGGATAATCTTGCTTTTGTCGGAAAAATTTAACACCAGCCATCCATTATGTGATGCTAGTCGGTAAATTCATTACAGGCCCATGCTTCTCATCAGTTTGTCTTCATTGCGGCTGCTGCTGGTTCCACCTGATTTTAGGTTTCAGCACCAACATGGAGTATATTTATCACTTTGCCCTTTGAAGCGTAACTACTTGAATAAACTCACCTATTTGGCAGTGTCTTTCAGGCCCTGCTTTCTGTAGGCTGATACGCTGGTTTATTCTGATAAATTATTTTAAATCTATTTTGAATTGGTGGAAGAGGGGAAATCACTTTCCATTTAAAAATGTTATTGTTAAAGGTCAAAACATTTGGTTACGAGGTGAGCAGCAGATCCAGGCGTGGTGGAGTCTTCTGCCAGGCTTGGCAGGACCCCAAGGGTCCCAGGCTGCAGATCTGGGGTAGAAAAGGCTTCCCAGTCTATTGCTACCGTGAGAGTCTGCAGCAGATCTGATATTTACTGGGGAAAGAACAACCTGACGGATTGCTGTATGCACATCCATACATTTCTTTCCCTTTTCAAGCAGTTTGCTAATGTCATATGGGTCCTTTGGGCAAAGCCAGGGCGTTGCTCTAGCTCTGGCATTGATGAAACAGCAGATCTCCACAACCGCAAATACTATAATTGCTGCATGTAGTTGAAGTCTTCCTTCCTCATCACTCTTCATACTGTCAATATGTGCTGATTTTTGCAACCCTCCATAGTAAAGGGCTTGTTTCTGACAAGGTGATGGCCCTGCATGGTGCCACACGCTATGAAGGGTTACGCACGCTTTCAGTTTTACATGTGTGCAAACAACTGGAGACTGCTGACCTTCCAGCCTGTTCCCCTTAAAGGCAGGATGCATTTTTAAATAACCTTTGTTATTTTGCAGCATTGGGGTTGCTTTCAGTGGGAGACTGGGGA
Organism: Haliaeetus albicilla; assembly: GCF_947461875.1. Taxonomy (NCBI): domain Eukaryota; kingdom Metazoa; phylum Chordata; class Aves; order Accipitriformes; family Accipitridae; genus Haliaeetus; species Haliaeetus albicilla. The sequence goes on along the minus strand of NC_091494.1, from coordinate 25,587,837 downwards.
GAGGTGGTTGGGCTTAGACCCTGTTGCTGTTTGCCTGAACCCTGCAGGACTCACCTTGGCTCTCCATACAGCACTGAGATGACCTTCAGGTGCCTTGTATGAAGCCGTGACTGCTAGGACGGGCAACCAAATTGCAGCATTGCATTGATTACGGACACACCATCCAAACCATAGTTATCTGCTGCCTATGCTGTGAGTTGGCCAAGTATTCCATGTTTCCAGACAGACGAAGTTTATTGAAGCCCAAGCTACGAGGTTGCTCTTCATACCAAGATGAAGTGGCATCATCATGACTTTTCTCATCCTGCTTCTCCTTCCTCCTTGCAGCCCCCGCAGAGTTTGTGCAGCATCCCCAGTCCATTTCCAGGCCCGTGGGGACTACCGCCATCTTCACGTGTGTGGCCCAAGGGGAACCCCCCCCCCAGATCACGTGGTTGAGGAATGGGCAGATCCTGGAGACCAGTGACCACATTAAGCTGAAAAATAACAACAGGTAAGTCCTCGTGCACTGGCCGCTGGCACTGCAGCGCGGGGTGGAGGGCAGTGTGAGACACACAGCTGGGTTGTGCCATTTCCCCAGCGTCAGTCTGGAAGATTGACATCGCCTACCTGATGGTCCAGAAATAACTCTCCCTGCAGGTGTAATTCTGGGGCAAAGAGCAAGTTAGCTCGCGCAGGCTTCAGCTTTTGCGCAGATAGCAGATTTGAGGCAGATGGGTGTGGTAAATTTTGGACCAGCTGATGAAGGCTGGCAGAGAGCAGTGGGGTCTGCAGCACGTCCTTGTGAGCCGTGTAAGCCCTGCTTTTGCTGTAGCACCGTTGCACTGGGCAATGGCTAACGTGCTCGAGGCCAAGAGGGGCATGAGTGATCCTGAGAGACTGCAGCCCTGCTGCTTGAGCACCTTGAGAAGGGAGTGCTTTAGAGCTGGCTCGGCTTCAGCAGGTGAGGTGGGTTGCTGTCACGCATCCCTCAGACTGATGCAGTGCTCCCTCAATCTGCTTTTGAGGGAGGCTGAATTAAAAGCCATTATTTTGAACTATCTGGACTCCAGTGGGAAGGGAAGTGAGAGAGATCCTGGCTTGCTTTCCACATTAGCAAAGAGCTAATGTGAAGATGGTAATGTTCAGAAGCGGATATGTGGATTCGGCTTGGGCTTTGATAAACTAAAACACTGCTCCAGTCCTATTAGTTGCACTTTGTAGGCTTACGTTTCAGCGCTTCGTGCTGTATTGTGCCAGGACATCAGCATTACACTTTGATGATGCAGGAACCCAGCAAAAGTTTGTCTTCAGTCCTGATCATCAGCTGGGTATTTCTGGAAAGACTAAACGTTATCCCTGGAGTTGGCAGGGACCACACTCACTCTGCAGTGGAGGAACCATGCTTTAACCCCTGACCATTGACCTGCCTGGGTGTGCAAATGCAAATACATTTGAAATAATATTTGCGTGGAAGCTGATTTTCACTAAACTTCAGCCTTTTATCTCACTGGGGGAGAGTGTTTTCTCTGAGTACCAAATGACTGCATTTTTGTGCGAGGGGACGGGGATGTTTGTACTGAGGAAATGATATGGTAGGATGCACTTAGTGGGAAAATTACAAGTTGACAACATAGTTTCTATGGAAATAACATGGAACAGTATACTGAAAAATAATACGACCTGTGTCGTACACCTAAATTATTGGTAGAGATTTGTACTCTGTGGTGTCATATAGCTGTTATCTGTACTAACAAATGCGTCTCATGATTGCAACTACCCAACATTGCTGGAGGGTCCAGACCTTCAGTTTAGACTGTTGGGAAGTGCTGTGTGGGCACCATGGCTTGTTCCTCAGGAGATAACAGCAGTTTTATTTTTCTAAGTTTCTCTATAATATGGCTTTTTGTTTTGAGGTTGGAGGCTTTTTTAAAGCTTTGTTATGTGGAGAAGGGAAGGATGTGAGTTGCAAGAAGGATAAGGTGTGAGTTGTAATAAAATCAATCAGTGGAGGTTTTTTCTGAGCTGGAAGTTTTTAGAGCTTCAGGGAACTTTGTGTGTGCACATAGAGACGCCACTCAATCCAGGCTCATGGTCTTCTAGTTCATTGCATGGGTTTCTGAGGCATGTCTGCCCTTACGATATGAACAGAGCAGAAATGGGAGAAGGGAAATTAATGCATCCCCTTTTATTGACCAGGAAGCAAAGTCAGAAGTGACCAAACACTTTACAAATGGTCATTAAATCCATGACAAAACTCACACTGAGTCCAGCTCTGCATCTCGCGCAGATGTCTTGCCTGTGAAATCATTCCTCTTCACTGTTTGAGGAAGGTAAAAGTAGGGTCTTTGGTCATGGTCATGTCTTCTGGCCAGGTTCCTGTGGCTGGAGCTGCACTACACGTGCATGTGAACTGCGACTTGGCGAACATAGCTGTAATCGTTTTCTTATGGCAATCATTTAAGGCAATTTAGCGTCAGCCTTTTCCACTGCGAGTTAAATGATCAGATTACATTGCATCTGGCACAGGCTGGAAGAGCTCAGCCAGTTACTGGGGCTCAGCTGACACGTGGCATCTTCTCAAGCTATAGTAACGTGATTGTAAAGCTGAGCCCTAAGGCCATCGTACTCGATGATGTTGAACTTTTGGCTTTTTTTGCGCTAGTCTTGGTCTACTCTGACCCCCAACTTCAGGCAAGTGGCCATGCCTGGTGGTTTGCAAAGCTATCAGTCTGAAAAATGCCCTTGCTGGTACAGCAGGGCTGGGTGCTCCATGAATTGGAGGAAACAGATCAACGGCTGTTTTTTTTCCTGAGCTTTTCCAAGGTGTCCTTTGTTTCATTCTCATGGGCATGACTAAGTGCTGTAAGCCATTTAGTTCCAGGCAGAATCAGTCTGTGATTATGCCTTGGATTTATCAGTCTATTGCACTTGGAAAATATTTGTCTGTGTAACGATGGATCTTGAATCTACTAGTAATGAAGCTACTAAACTGCACTATGAGCTTTTTAATTAGATTACATGGTTTCCTAGAAAATTCATTTGGATTAAACTCTGCTTAATATGGCAATAAAGGTCTGACTGCCCCCAAAGGGTTTTTTAGAAAAAAGAGTAAATCATCCCAAATCATATCATGTGCTAATTGATTGCAAAATGTATCATTATGAGCAACTTCATTCTTGTAAACGACCACAGCTAGAAGTAAGGTCCAGACCTGCAGAACACGGTGCGTTCAAGATGCCACTCTGCTCCTGCAAACTTGAGGCATCACTCCTGCGGGCAGCAGCATGTCTGCACAAGCCCACAGCCGATGGGAAGATCTGTCCATCAAACTGTTGCTTCACAAAATTATGAAGGGCCCTTTGGCATCTCTGTCACCCCACGCTGTCTCTCATGTGCAGTAACTGCAAACCCAAGGAGAGCAAAACCCTCAAGGTCAGGGGACGTCAGAAACCCATCATCATTGAGATGGGACAGCAGCTTCAGGACTGGATTCACTGCAGGTTGGATGCGGCTGCTGGTACAACATCAGACGATCACTTGCTAAGCAACTTCCAGTCTTTAAGCACAGTAAAATAAGCCTCACAGGCTGCGTCCGATAAATACCTCTTCCCTCGCGGTCCCTCAGATGTGAATTCTCATCACCTGATGTGTTGACAGTTTCTGGGCACATTAGCATTAAAGATCAGCCTTCTGCTGTGCCCTCTCCAGAGGTGGTTGTTATGTTTTGAAAATGCCAGCTGTGTGGGAACAAAATATCCAATCGATGATTAGCAAAAATCAAAAGCAGTTCTGGGATAGCGGATAATTGTTAATGAAAAATGCATGAAGGCTCAGGCGTAGGGAATTGTGGGGTTTTCCATTAAAAGCTGTGAATAAAAATCACTGAAGGAGCTGATGATGGGGCTGCCTTGCCATGCAGTCCTTGGGTTGGGGATGGAGCTGATAGCTGTTGGGGTGATGCTGCACTGAACCATGCTCTCGGATGGAGAAGCTGATGGAGTCTCTTTTACCTTGGTGGAGCTGTCCCTGTGTCCAGCAGCCGCACAGTCTGTCCGTCTCTGTTGATCAGAGATGCCATCTTGCCCATATTGTTCCTGGGGTGATTCAGATCGATCATGATCCAAATGCCTGAGAGGTGTAATGGGCACTTCCAGCAAAATTCCCAGCTGGCATCACCAGCCTGGCCCAAAAGCAGTCATATTGCTGCAGGAGGAAGGGGCGGTTACTGGCTGAGTTAATCATGGGTTTGTGTAAAATCATGCTTTCTAGGTTATTACTTCAAAATTTACAAGGAAGCATGAAATAGTACCCGAATTATGGCTCTGAAAGGTTTATTGCTTTTCTTCCTTTGACCCAATCAGGTTCAGGGGGGTAATTTTCAGCCTAGAAGTATATCACACTATGGGGTTTATATTGCCATAATAGTAAGGAACAAAGGCCAACATCTTCAGAGAAGGCAGGCTCTAAATATTGATTTTCCAAGAAGATTTTATTTACGAAATGGTAATTAAGGGACTTCATTTGTTCCACCGGAAAAAGGCTTCGTTAGAACCTGGGCTCAGGTGGCGTTCGCTCTCCTCAGTGACCTTTGCTTATGAACTGTCTCTTTTTTAAATTCTTCCTCACTGGTTTGCACTTGTTTTAGTGCTCTGGGAATGACTCACTTCAAGGGCCGTGAATGTTCAAGGTTCATCAGGGAAAATACTCCTCCGTAAATAAACTTCAGGACAACTTTGCTTTTCTTGCACTTGTCATGCTGCTTAATCCTGACACAGATACAGAGAGTGACCTTGAAGCACAAACACCCAAGCACTTGGGACCAGTGTCATTGGAAACTAGAGCCTGTCATTCACAAAGTGGCTTTTTTCTATAAAACCCACATTAGCTGGGTGCAGAGAGATGCAGATGGGTTTGTACATCCCTTCATGGTGCACACACCCCACAAACTCTTGAATTTGTAGGGATTTGGACACCTTAGAAGGGAGGACAGGCAAGCCTACAGATTATTTATGCAATGAGTTTGAAGACCGTTGGTGATTATGGGAAAGGTACCATAAAGCAAATCATATTTCCATTCCTGGAAGCCTGACAAATAAGTACTTGGAGGACTGGGATGTGAACCAGCTGCTCCTGATTTAAGAATAATTTATGCATTTGACTTTGTTTGGAAGATACTTGGAAACGGGCTTTGCAAGGACGGTCTCTGCACAAGCGTCCAAAGCCCTGCTAAACAGCGGGGCATCAGCATGATCCTACCTTCCCTGCACTGAGCAGGGATCCCGTGCTGGGATCACACAGCTGTATCCCATGAAAGGGATCTGCAGCAGCCCCAGAGCAGCTGATGGCAATGGGCATCAGTCTCTCCTTCTCATGTGGCTGCGATTATTTTGCTACCAAGTTGCCCGTGTAATTTTTCTCTGTGTGCTGCTCTGCTGAGCTGCTCTTGAAGTGCATCACCAGTTCAGGGTTTTAAGTGTTTCTTCAAACTGTTGCATACAGCAAAATACATCTGCAGAGCAAGGTCCTTATACAGGAGCCTTTGAGGCAGGACAGAGCCCATCACGGAGAAGCCCAAAATCAGCCTCCCCTGGATTAAACTAGCTCTTTTTCCTCTCCAACACCTGTGCCCCTTGCTGGGAACAAGATTTGAGGGACTTTCCATTTAGCAGCAGATAGCTCTCCCAGCTGTCTGCATTAGCAGTCCTACCAATATAGGCATCTGCCCTCCCTTCCAGTAGCTTTTCCTGAGATCCCTTGTGCTTCCCTGTGGTCCTGCAGATACAAAGACTTTTCTGCTCCCTCCCCGGGACGGGATTTGGTTAAATCTGTGATTGCACTCTCTGACTTGTGAAGACAGGTTGAGTGGCAGCCAACGTGTTCACCAGATAACCAGCAAGTCTTGTAACATGGAGCAGCTGGCTCTGGCTGTTGTCTCCTGCCTGTGACAGGGTGCACTTTCCAGCTCTGCAGGGATGGGAGGACACAGCTCCACCACTGTCAGTGCAGTTGGACCCTCCTGCCTTGGATGTGAGGGAACAGATCTCTGAAAAGTCCTTTAATTATACATGGGAAATTGGAGCCACTCACTTGCTGAAGGTCTTCTGCATGGAGCTCAGTGCTCTGCTGGGAGGTGCTCCAAGCCAGGGCTGCCTTGCAGCACCAGTGAGATGTGTCCTTCCTACCTGGGAAGGATCAGACCACCTCTGATGTGGACCAGAACTGAACCAAGGGACCCAGAGCCTCCAATGCTAGAGACTTTGGTGTCAGGTTGGATTGTGGAGCTGAGCCTGCCACTGCTTGTCCCCAGTGTGGTACCTGAGCAGTGGCAAGTTCCCAGAAGGGCTCAGCACATGTCGTGTCAAGACAGGGCAAACCCAGGTGTCATGAAGCCAGCAAAGAAGGGTTAGCATTTCAGGATGAAGTGGTGCCACTGCTGTGCCTCCTGCAGCAAATGTGACGCTGCTTACAACGTCCCATTTGCAGAAAACACACCGTACAGCCAAATCGCCATCCTGATGGACTCTGTCCTCTCCCAGGGGTGTGAGAAGGAGCAGCATCTCTAACCAGCTTTGCAGGCTGAGTGTCTGCTGGCCCTTTCATCTGGCACAGGTGGGGAGGGTGGGGTGGTTCCCCATGGCACCACGCGCCCCACTGGGAGCAGCAGCATCCCTCCAGAAACTGCGCTCGGGTGAGTCTGTAACCACAGAGTCAGGCTGGGATCCTGGCCAGCGGGCTGCAGTACCTGCTAAATATAAACCAGTTTGTATGGAAAGGGTTCTTTCTCCTGCCTAACATGACCCAATTTCACCTAGGAAGCCCTGCATATTTAATTTCTGGAGGTGTAAGAACATGCGCATAGAGGGCTGGGGACGATATGCAGTGTCTCTCTGGGCTGCTGAGTGTCACACTTGAAGTTTTGCACCTTATTCTCAGCCTGTACGAGGCAACTTTCAAAATACAGGACATTTCTGCAAAGCTGCCAACAACCAGCACTGGAGGGGAAAAAAGCTCCTTTCCAGTGCAGTACCGGCCGGCAGCCCAGGAGTAGTTCATTTGGCACAGTGCGGCACAATATGACCCATAACAAATGGAGGCAGAGTGAGGCACGGGGACAGGGCATCTGAATGCGGCACTGGTGGCTTTCTGTAGCTGCTGGCACTTAAAATGCTCTCCCTGCTAGCCACAGCCTGCTCTCTGCATTAATTTCATCACACTCCCCCTTTTGTGTGCCTGTGTGCGCGCGCATGCTGATATCCTTCCAGATGGGCCCCTCTTCTTCTTTGTGCTGCTGAATCGATGAAGAGGCTTCCTTCAGTTCTCAGACTTTTTCAGAGGAGCCTTTGGAAAGCCGATCTCCGGTCACTGGCCCGGACCCCTGACCCGAGCCAGATCAGTCATCCTGATTGCCTATGAACTGGGAAGACAGCTTGGGAATACCGTGGCTTTCGAGCAGCGGAGGCCTCTCATTTCAGCTCAGCCGGGTGTGAATCTGCAGCAGCTCTTCTCCCCACTTCCATCAATGCCTGTCAGGGCATTGTGTGGAGATGTGATGGAGCCCTCGGCTCGCTGAGCGGCTTTGGTGACCAGTAGAAAGCCTTCTGGCATCTCGCCTTGTCTGACGTGCTCGCAGCACTGCCAGTCTGGCACTTGCGGGAAAGTTTTCCAACAGCAGATGTCCCAAAGTGACAGATTTTTTTCCTGTTGACAGGAAGAAATAAAAGGACACTGCATATTTCAGATGGTTGATGCGCAGAGACGCTCTGCGCCTCCTTGCACGGCAACTACATATTTTCCTTTTGTCTGAGCTTCCTTAAGAAAAAGACTGAAAGCAGCAAAACCTGGGAAAGCTGCTGGACCGAACACTGACCCTGCCTCACTGCATCCTCTGCATCCCTGGGGGGTGATGCAGTGGGCAAAAGCAGGAAGAATTTGTCAATAGTTAAGATGAAAATGGATGCACAGCAGAGGTATCAGCTGGGATGACACTGGGGTTCATGTAACTCACTACCAGCTCCTGCCCTCCTCATTGCAGTTACCAGCATGCTTCAGAGCTCACGCCGGGGCTTGCAGGGAGCTTGGCAGCCTCCCTTAGAGGCCTGTGGGTGTTAGAAGGACTGACAGAAAGAGAGAAAACCCTTACTCTCATGAAGCTGGTGATTAGATGCTGGACATTCTGCTCACCAACTTCTCCACACTCAGTTTCTGCTCCTTACCCAGGTTTATAGGCATAACCAAAAATCCAGGTGTTTTATTGAGCCCGTTGCCTGTGCATCATTGCAGGTAACGTGGTAATGTCCCTAGGTAATGGATGGCCAAGGCTCTTACTGCACAGTACGTCCCAGCATAGCCTTGTAAATCTCAATGAAAATTACCTTTCCAAAGCCTGATGCCAGTTTCTGGCTACTTGCCACGTCCACTTTGTGGAAATTTATTTTATTTATTTCTTCTGACTTGACTGTGCATGACAGTGTTACTGGCCACCCTGGGACCTCTGCAGAGAGGCAGCTGGGATGTCCATGGCTCTGCCCAGCTCTGGCTCCCAGTGGCCAAGCGCTGTCCTGCTCCAGGACCACTGGCATCCAGCACAACATGTGTCACATGAGAGGAGCTTTGCTCACCCCCCAATCCTCCCAGGAGAGAGATGACTTTGGCCCCAGCATCATGCCGGTGCCATCAGGCTCCTTGCACTGCTTTCCAACCAGGCTCCCTTCTTCCCTCCTCCACATCTTTTCCTCTCTCCATGTGAAGCAAATAAATACGCTTGGAGGCAGCGGAGCCTAAATACTTCTCGTTGTTCCTGGGCTGCTCTGTGCTTGGGAAGCTTAAAGCTGCTCTCGACTTGTATGCCAGCCCAGCCTGGCTGCTCAGATGCACAGCAGCCGCGTGGAAATAATCCCTGCATTGATGGGGCAGAAGGAAGCACTGCTGCTCCTTCCACACATCTGCTTTGTGCAGAGCTGCAAGTACAGCTTTTGGATGGCGTGCTCCTGCCTTCTGCCATCTGTCCTCACAGGAATCAGCCCTTGTTGACACAGTTGAGCCACACATCGGGTCCTTCCTCCCTGTGCCCCTCTCCCAGCTCTGCCTTTCTCCTCCCATTTAATCAGATACGTTGAGCCCGTGGCTATGAGAGGAGCTTAGGGCTGATTCTCTAAAATCACCATATCAGCTGAAACCATCACATTTGATATTCCATTTACAATGTTTCCAAGGAAACAAAGGCACAGGACATAAATAGATGACTGTTAAACATTTGTTCACTCACCATGGCCCCAATAATTTGCAAGGCAGAAATATGAATGTTAAATAAACAGCAATAATAAATTTTAATATAGGAGGACCAATATTTTGCTGCAATTAGAAGAAGCATTCGTTCCGACATACAGGCAGGCAGCGGCAGGCTATTCATCATTTCCACTTTCCATGTACAATTTTTCATTTACATAAAAGGCAGCTTTGATTATGACCCCCAAAAAGTCATGAAGTGCCCTTTGTATCAGCAGGGGTGCTTGGGATTTACTCGTGTGCAGTCAAGTCCCAGGTCCACCCGGAATTCACCGCAGGAGAAGAAAATAATTTTTTTCTTCCTAGAAGCAAGCAGAGGATATGGATTTGGTTAGGTTCGGGTCATTTCTTACAGAAAAAATAGCAACCAAAAAGCTCATGTGAGTTTTGGTGTAAGCCAATGAGATGATGCTGAAGCTTGGAGGCATCATGGTCTCCCAAGTATTCATGCCAAGCCAGAAGCAAACCACAGTTCAAATTAACTGGGCAGGACTGGAAATACAGATGCACAAAGAGGGATTAATCCAGAGTGCTGTACATATGGGTGATGCTCTAAAATGGAAGGGGAGGCAGTGGTGAGCGGTGTTTTATTCACACAAATTGAATCACGTTGTTCCAGACTTGATTTTTGAGGAAGGGAGCAAGCCCTGGAGAGAGCAGAGCTTTCACTGATGGGTCCCTGTTTGTGAACAAATGGCATTAAGAAAAGCTGTTTTGCACAGTGAATGGCAAGATAGAGCTAATGTGTTGCACAATGATTTCTGAGTCAATATTTGCTGGCGTTGTTTTAAAGATATTGGGCAGTGCAACCCTTGGGCTGGCCCTGAACTTGCTCCTGTTGTACACAACCATTGCTGGACAGTCATGCAGCTCAGAAAGGGCCTTCAGTTCAGATGCTACATGTACAAGAACTCTGGTTGTCCCTGTGTCCACCAAGCCACTAAACACCCCTCCCAGAGGTGGTGCAGAGATGGGCACCATGCTCAGGAACACACTCATTTGGGAAGCTGGTACAGCACTGGCTTATCCCCCCTCATTTAGGGATGTTTTTCCATCAGGGTAGCCAGTGCCTGTCTTTATCTTGGAGGCTGAAAACAGCATCTAAGCCTGGTTTGGAGGCCCCTGAGAGCTGGCTGGAAGAAGTATTCTGGCTGCTGCCCTGGGAGAGCAAGCTTTGATGCACCAGCATCAAAAACATGCTCAGAGGTTTTGCACACAAAACCTGCAACTTGCTTGTAAGCTTTGGCTTTTCACTTGTGGTGCTCGTGTTTCTGAAGATGCAGAAGCAGGAGCTGAGGCTGTAACCCTGCTGGATAAGTCAGCTAATCCCAATGTTACCCTAAGACTGCTCTAATGTGCTATAATGCAATTAGAGCATCACCAGAGGGCTTTCTGGCTGTGCTTGATTAGATTTGGCTTACCAACTGTGTGTGGTGCCTGGATGGGTCTCACTGGTGTAGGCTGGAACTAAGCCAGTTAAACCTGGTGTGGGTGCATGGATGCACTTGCCACAGAGCTATCTCTGTAGCGTGGCTGGGATCTTCCTGAATTCAGGGCTTCAGATCCTGCCATTCCCCATCCCACCCTGTGTCCCCACCTGGCTGTACTTGAACCACAGACTCTGCAAGTCGAGACAGAGACAATCTGCCCAGTCACGGAATCTAGGGAATGATGCATCCACCTCCTGGGCTTTTCCTTCCCGAAAAGCCCACAGCTTCCTGGAAGCTTTCTGTGGAAATAGAGGCACGTGGGATGCTCTGCCATCAGAGGCAGCTTGGGGGCCATGGCATGGCTGGAGGGGAGGGACGTCTGCTGCAGACCGCTCAGTGAGATGCTTGTCCCTCTCATGTACCCATGCAGCACTCTCTCCATCTACGGGATCAACCAGGCGGATGAAGCCATCTACCAGTGCATCGCCGAGAACAGCGCTGGCTCCACGCAAGCCAGCGCTCGCCTGACAGTCCTGTGGGCAGATGGGCTGCCTGGTCCTCCACAGAGCGTGAAGGCTGAGACGGTCTCTGCAACCACCATCCAGGTGTCTTGGGAAGAGCCTCTGCAGAACACCAAGGAGATCATTGGCTACGTGCTGCACATTCGGAAAGCTGCAGGTACGGTGCTCTACCCGCTGCCCAAAGCGTCCTCAGCCTTCACATAATTCAGCAACGCGGCCCACTGGGTAAACCAGGTCCAAAATCCCAGGCAGTAGACAGTGCTGCCACGCATGTTCTCCATCATCTCCATGTTTCTGAAAGACAGAGATGAGGCAATAATGCTGACGTAAATACCAAAGGGTGGGGAGGGTGAAGCTGCATGTTCAGATCTTGCTGCCCACTTAGGTCTCTGGCAAAGCGCACAGAAATGTAAGCAGAAAAGGATGTGGGCAGATATATATCCACCTTAGGGACCAAAATTACTGCTTGCAACATCTGTTCAGTCTCTTTACCTCTTGAAGCCTAACGCTGCTCTGTTCTCTCTTTCTTTGCACTTCAGATCCTGTAGAGATGGAGTATCAGGAGGCTGTTAGCAAGAGCACCTTTCAGCAGCTAGTGACTGATTTAGAGCCCTCGACCAGCTATAGCTTTTATATAAAGGCTTACACCTCCCGGGGTGCCAGCAAAGCCTCAGAAGTCACAGTGGTGAGCACGCTGGGAGAAGGTAAGGAACGCTTTGCGCTTGGACCATCAGATGCTGAAACCCGCTGTGCGTAGCAGCAGCACCGGTCACCCCGATACCCACTCCGGAGTGCTTTGGCATATAGCCTGTGGTGTTGATGCTCCTTGTTCCTGCTTCTCCTCATGCTCTGGGATATTGTGTAAAATTCACTTGTATCGTTATATGGGGGTCGACTGATTGCCTTAAATGCGGCATTGCCTCTCACAGCTGATGTTGTAGCAGGGGGTGAGTGCAAGTCTGGCTGGTCTTGTGCATTGCAGCTGCTCTGGGTTCTTCCTAATCTGATTGCTAAATGCAGACTTCCTGCTCAAGCAGCATCTCAGCATCCTCCAGCAGCTCTGGTACTTGCAGCTCTTACTTGATCGGTGCCACACTTTTTTAAATTTGATTTTTTTCTGCTCTACCCTGGAGAAATCACACTAGAGCTGAGCTGTCCTGACATACAAATCCCTGCCTTGGAGCAGCCTTCTGTTTCAGTGGGAAGTTAGGGCAATCTCCAAGGCTTTTTCTCTGACTTGGCCTCCCAGATGTGGCCACCAGTTAGCTTCCTCAGTAAGAAAGTGGGTGCTCTAATGCAGGATCCTTGCACACAGACACCAGACAGAAACCACAGCCCCAGTGTGATCTGTCAGCCAGCATTTTAGGAATGTTTTTGTAGAGACTCATGTACCTCTCCAGCACCTCTGAATCCTGGCTTGTCTCACATATGGAGCCTAATTTCTTAGGAGCATTGCAACATTCTCATGAACACTCAGTACTTATGAATTTGCAGCAGAGAGGGCCTTGGGTGTGAGGACGTTATTTAGGATCACATGAAAGAGTGTATTGACTTCCAGGTGGGGGATCCAATTCTCATTCCGTTTTCAGCTCTTGCAGATGTTTACTACAGCATTTAAGCAACAACACCAATAAATCCTCGCCTTGCCGGGTTGTTACCCAGCAAGTTTATTTTCCTTGGTACTATGCAGGGAATCGGTCACCCTTGCAGTTTGTTTTTCCTTCCAATTTAGAGGCAGAAGGGTGGACTAAGGCAAAACTTGAAACTCCTTGACCCAATGCTCTGAGTTCAGCTACTGGAGCTAGAAGCCAGCCATGCTTCATAGAGCTTCGTGTTTCTGCAGAAGTCTGGGTCAAGCTAGAGAGGACTTTTTGTCATCATTACCTTCAATCACAACAGAAATAGTTAGTTATCTGGTAATGGGATCATAAATTTCCTGGCGCTCTGAAGTTTCAAGGCATCACTGTCCTGCTCTGCCATCCTTTAAAAAAGGCTTGTCCTCTGTAACAAACCCCAGCATTTAGCTCCATGCTTAGGATGGACAAGCTGGCCTGGTTAAGATCACTCAACCCCAGCTTGCGTTTGCCTTGTAGGAAGAAAAAAAGAGATTTAAAAGCCCCAGTTCTGGCTTGATTTATTTGCTTTGCTTCAATTGGGTGCCTGTTGCCTTCTGCCCACAGAGGAGAAAGCGGGTCAGAGCCAGAATCCAGTGGCTTTTGACACCAAGTTAAGGTTTCACTGCCGATTTGCCTTTTCTCACAGCCAAGCCATTTCACACCATGCCTTCCCGTGGTGCACCGGAGAGCTGTGACTCCCCCGGGCTCGGGGTGCTAACAGCCTCGGAAAGGGATGGCATTTCCCTGACACACCGTGTCTCGGTTTTGCCATCCTGGCTTAGAGAAATGCGCGCGAGATGTGCACAGCGATGTGCACAAAGCCCTGTGGTGGCAGGGTCCTCCGTGTCACCACGCTGCCGTGTCCTGCCGTGCATGGAAAGGACACGGTGGGTAAATCTGGCAGCCAGGGACGGCTCAGCGGAGCCTGGCCAGCGCTTGTCGGAGTGGCCAGCCAGAGATGCTGCCAGACAGAGACTGGCCTGAGTGACCGTGTTATACTGGTGTTGTCTGGAGTAGGAATATGGTGAAGGTACTGAGGAGCAGGGCTGCTTTCAGCTCGGGGAGGTCAGCTTTTCAGGCTAGGAATATGCTGAGAGTGCATTTGCCTGAAGCCTCCAATGCTTTCTAGAAGCGTGATGCTCCTTCCTTTGTGCCAGTGAAAATTTTAGATTGAAAGTAGAAGGGAAGATGCCATAGAGAAACCACACAAGTGAACCTTGTCCTCCATAAACCTCCCTCACTAGGAAGGTCCTCCTGTCTCCTTGCTGTCATTCTCCTTTACGCCGTTTCACAAATGCCATGGTATTTTAAATCTCAAACTCTCTCCACTTCATTAAGCAGCACACACTCCTTGTTCTTGTCTTTTAATGCTTTTTAGGGTTTTCTCCAGGACTTTTTGACATTTCTCTAGGATGAAGACTGTTCCTTTAGTCATCTTCGGCTAAAGACGCCTTCAAGAAGAAAGTTGAAATGACCTGGGGAAAATTCCAAACAGCACGGAAGAGGAAAACAAGTATCCCAGCCCTTAGCATGAGGGAGATGCCTCACTTACAGTAGATCCATATTATGTCTTATATATACTTCTGTGAAGCACTTATACACTGGTGTGTGTACATATATTTATACACACACGCAGATATACTCCATCTGTATACACTTATTTGTGTAATAACATTATAAACAGCACATGCATTCTGCGAGTGCATACATATAATCAATATTATACATATATATACTCAAAGTTTGAATAAACACTATATATTCCATACTTTGAAGGAGAGATATTCTTGTGGTTTTTATTAAATGTAAGGCTCTGCAACCATAAAATAAAGCCAACTCTTCACAAATCAGGATGGCCCACATCAGTGTTTCTTTGTCCATGGGATAATGCGATTTCCCTTTCTGTGGCGTTTTCACCCATGATTTGGAAAATGATGCTTTAAGCAAGAGTCCAACTTCTCAGAGGGGGGATCCAGACAATTTCCTAATTTTGCCCTTAAGGGAATTGGGAGAATTAGAAAAAAAGAGTATTTAATTGGATTGCAAAAATATGCAGCCTTGGGAAGAATGGTACGTTCTGGTATAAATAGAATTTACTCTGTGTTTTGCACCCAGAAAATGCTGAGCACAACCTTCCCATCAGTGAAATGCATATCAGAATAAATACTAGTGAGAAGATGTACTTCAACCCATTTTTTTCCCATTGGCAGCACTCAGGCAGGTTGGGATCTCATTAACCTGACCCAGGACAGCTGCTCTCTGAGTCTTTCCTCCTGAATCCTGAGATGCTCACCAGTCAGCAGGGACTTGTTCCTCTCCCCAGCCTTGTTTGGAGGGCATCAGGCAAAGCCCCTGCAACCTGAAGGAGGGCATCCCTTTGAGAAGAGACAGCATTGCCCAGACCCTCCTGCTCACCAGGAGAGATGTCTTCCCTTCTCCTAAATCTCCTCGTGGGGAACCTTGAGCTCTCAGTGCCCGGGAAAAGGCAAACCATTGTGCTGTGCGGTTTTGCTTTTACTATTAAATTGGGGAAATGCCCTTTTTAGCTCTTGTCAGTCTTAGATTGACATGGCCACATTTCATCCACTTCTCACCATCGCTCACTAAATGGCTGTGCTGAACTCTCTGCCAAAGGCTGGGTTTGCACTGCTCATCCTTTAGAGACCCTTTGGGGAAAAAGAAGACAAAAAGCAGCATCGGTCCAATGCAAGCCTAGAAATCCTTATATTTGGGAACTTCTAAGCTTGTAATCATGTGGGATTGGAAAAATAGCTCCTGGAGGCTGCTGGAGAAGCAGGGCTGTTCTGCTCGGTGCTTTTGCTGCAGGGTTTAGCTGAGCTTGCTGCCTGGTACAGCAGTGCCCAAAAACCCTTCTCCCTCCCAGTGCTGGAGCAGAGCCCTGGGCAGGGTAGAGCCTGCAGCGCCTGGTGCTTTGCACCTTCTGGATGGTACCAAAGGCTGGGGAACTCATGGGAGCATTTGCCCTGGGGGTGTTTTGTGGAAATGAGGTGAAAAAAAATTCATCAGTGAAAAGTCCTGCTAAGACACATCTCTGCGTTGGTATGATCAGTGTATGAGAAAGGGAGGGAGAGGGGAAGGAAGAGGCTTGGGGGAAATGTGGTCCTGTGTGCCCCAGCGCTGCACAGGGCTCCAGGGCAGGGTTTGGTGCAGAACCAGCTTTGGAAAACCCAGATATCTGCATCACAAGAAAATTGGCTTTGGTTTGCAAATCTTTGCCTCTCAGCCCAAGGTGACAGGGCTGCTTTTTGGGGACCTGGGGAGGGAATGTCTGTGACCCCCCTGCTGCAGCACACCCTGAGAACGAGGGCAGGGTTTTGGGGCATTGACTGGAGCAAAAGGTGTCCTGGTGGACTTTGAATCAGGCCTTGGTGACAACGGGCAGCAGCAGGGACATCTTCCCGGCTAAATCCCCACACGCCCTTAAGGCCAGGTAAGTGCCTGCCTACCAAAACAAGCCAGCCACAGCTGTGCAGGGATCTCGGGCTGCTCAGGTATTTAGGGCTGTTAATAAAGATGCCCCAGTTCTCTCCTAAGTCCCCAGCACAGAATCACAAACCTCCCTCCTAAAGCCGACGGGGAGAGCAAGCTCCTGCGCACCCTGCAAGCCAGTGCAGGTACCTAGCACACTATTAAGACGGATGTCTCCAGTTCCATCCCTTCTGGTTCCTTCCTCCTTGGGGGATTAATCACTCTGAAAGGTCCTTGCTACCCTCAGGGCAAGGGCAAAAAAGTGGAATTTGGGAATGCATTGCCGAAGTCGCTGCATTCCTGCCCTGACCCGACAGGGCTGAGCATCAGATTGCAACCAGAGTGTAAAAGTAACCTCTGCTTTCTGAACTGAGCAGAGGAAACCCTTGGAAACTCCTGCAGCTCCCTGCAAAAGTTCAAAGCTGTTAAACCAGGATCTGGTCTGATCTGATTTTTCTCAATCTCATCTAGCATGTTCTTTGGTGCAGTGACCACAGGGAAAGGCTGCTGGGGAATTTCTCATCATGCAGACTAAAAAAGCACATGCAACCCACTGTCTTTCTCTCTCTGTTTCAGTCCCAGCCATGCCATCCCTCTTTATTAAAGTCATTAACAGCACCGCTGTCCAGGCTATGTGGGAGCCCTCCATCAAACTGGGCCAGCACGAAGGCTTCAAGCTGTATTACCGCAAGGTCCACCTCTCCCAGTACACAGGTCCGGTGCTACTGCCCAGCAACGTAACAGCATACAACATCACCCACCTGGGTGAGTATGGTAACAGCTTGATCCATGTCCCCTCCTGACCCCGGGATGGTCTGTCATGATTAGCAGAAGAGAGCTCAGATGTGTTGCACAGCCACTAAATGAGAGATGCTGCAGGTCTCCCCCAGGTTTTTGGGGTGCTTTCCCAGTAACAGGTACTTGTTCGCAGCACCTTGTGTGTATTTGGTAAGATGTCCGTTTCCTAAATAAGCATCACTTGGGGAGATAATGCTAATGATTAAACCCGAAATGCCCTTCTTGTGTCTCCTTCGAAACAGATGCATCAGTGGTGTATGAAGTCAAGCTCCTCGCCTATAACCAGCACGGGGATGGAAATTCAACTGTCCGCTTCGTGTCCTTGAGGGAAACTGTGGAGAGGACAGGTGAGATGGGACATCAGTCTCGCTAGTGGTTTTTGCAAACTGCTTTGCAGGAAGGTGGTGAGGCCAGACACCTCCCCCAGACAGCCATGGCTCTTCCCCCCATCTCACCTTCAGCCACTCATTTATTTTCAGCATCACAAATAGTGATGAAGCAAAGCTCTGCGGGGCCGGGACCACCTGGTGCTGGTAGGGGAGGCTTCTCTGCCACGTGGCTTCACCAACCCCATTGGCCAGTCCAGCCCGGTGACTTTTTTTTTACTAAGGGGGAGAAGACAAACCAAATGTTCCCGTAATTGCCAGTTTTGGCGCCTAAGCTCAAGCCAGAGGTGAGGCCATGAATGTGAACAAACCCCCATGTGTAAGCTAAAAGCTGCCATCCTCAGGTGAGACGTGGTGCACCGAGCATCTCCGCTCTCCTGGATATTTTGACCTTCACTGGTGCCAGGAAGGGAGGACACATGGCTTTGGAAAGGACAAGAGTTGCAGAGCATAAGCACTGCAGTATGTGGCAGAAAAGGGGAAATCTCTAGAGGGAATCGCTAACTGATCACACCTTTCATATTCATCTACGTGTAAAAAACATCCTGCTGCTCTTGGAAGCCTTTTAAGCCTTCCAGTGGGAATATCTTCAAGAGATAGTTATTACTCCTCTGTCTGTGTTGGAGTAAATACTAATCTCACTGGGATCTGCCTACTCAGTGCTTTCCATCAGGTATCAGCCTGCTCTGGCGTAGTGGCTGCCTCTCACCTCCCACCTCGGACACAGGGTTTTGCAAAAAAATCACATCAGAGCCTTTTTCATTCATTAATTGTGACTAATAACAGCAGCCCAGGTAATGGGGCTGGCTGTCTATGGATCTTCCAGTCCTATGCTTGCTGTGACTGCCTTCCTGCAGTACGGGGAGCAGCTTTTGCAGGCAGTGACCCCACTGAGCCCCCACCCTGCTCTCCTCTTCCCCCTACACAGCTCCCAGCACCACCCAGGCTCTGACTTTTGCTCTGGGCTCCCCAAAAGCTGGAGGAGCAATAGGAAACCAGCACCGCTGACCCCCCTCTCCCCTCTTCTTCTGGCAGTGCTGAATCCCCCTTGCGACTGCATGAAGGACGAGCAGAACAATAAAACCTCCACGACAGGCATCATCATTGGGATCCACATCGGTGTCACGTGCATCATATTCTGCGTTCTCTTCCTCATGTTTGGGTACAGAGGAAGGTAGGGGTTGCTCGCACCGCTGCTCATGAGGGGCAATGGTCCCTAATGCCATGTGGGTATCCCCACGAGGGTCTCGCAACCCCAATGTGATGATGGGCTGTTTCCCACGCACATCTCAGGACGCACATCCCGCGGCGTGCGATTGCGCAGCCTGGCTCCCGTGAACACTGGGTGCTGTTTGCAGCATGGCTCCTGCCTCCCTCCCAGGCACACAGACCCAGCAGGCTTCTCCGAATACACCCCATCAGCTCCGGTCCCCATTGAGGGACCTGGTACTTCCCGGGAGCATCGCTATTTCTGCTCTGGCAAGCCTTGACCCTGCCTGTAAAGCAAAAGCCCTTTCATGGCGAGGGGAAGAGACGTGACTTTATAGGAGGGATTTAAGGAGTGAAGGAACGTAGGACAGGGATAAGGCAGACTCAGGCTTGGGGGAAGGAAGGTGGGGAAGGCACCAGCTTTGCTCACCCTCAGGCTCCGTCTCTTTATTTTTCAGGCTGCTGATGTGCAAAAACGTGCAGGAGCAGCTGTCAACCCCCCAGATCCCCAGGAGCCAGCGGAGTGCCGCAGGCCTCGTCCTGAACGGGGCCGCTCGCAGGGACAGGGATGACCGGGACTTGAATGGAAAGCAGCTGGATATGAACGAGCTGGAGAGGTTATTCCCAGCATCCCCATCCCAGGAGCAGCAGGATAAGGGAATAACGGTAAGTCCGGCAGGATGGGAGCACACCTGGGAAATGCAGACATGGCTGCATGACTAAGAGCATCGGTGACCTGTCACTGCATTGTCCCCTTCTCTCTCTCCAGTCGGCACATAGCCCACCGGCCACCCACGACGACACCCAGATATCCACACTCCCTCTGGATGAGTTCAGCATCATCGAGGAGCAGCCAGACCCCCTCCCAAAAAGCCCCCGCGGTGGCAGCCCCTCTGCTCTGGCTCCCGACCACGGTCCCGCCAATGAAGGATAAAACTGCCAAGACTCAAACCCTCTTGTAGGAGTTACCAGAAACCAAACCCACGGCTGGTGATGTCTTTACAACGAGTCGTCAATCTCAGGTCAATTGAAGATTTCTACAGTCTGATTGTTATTTTTTTGTTTTGCTTTATTTTTATATATATATATAAATATATATATATGTATACAGCCTTTTGGAAACTCTGTGAAGTTTATCTTTCTGACCTCTCTCAGGCATCTCGGTGTATTTCTTCCGATGATGGCTTTATTGAGATTGGTCACGATGAATTTTCCCTGCAGCTGCTAAGTTAAAGACTCCTTGGCAGAGTTTGGCAAACTCTCCTGTCTCTGACAGACTGGGGATACGGTGGAGCCTCCTCTTGGCATCCCAGACTTTTTCCTGATCAGCAGCTTTAGGACTACTTTTTGGATCTATTTTTTATTTCCAGAAGACTGGATTCGGAGAAATCCTTCTAACTTGACTCCAAAAATTGAGGCCCGGGAAGGCTGTCTCTCCGTGGATTTGAAGATTTTGTACACTTTTACTATTTCTCAGGATACTTTTTTTGCTGATTGACTCTAAATAATATGAAAAAAAGAAAAAAAAAAAAAGAGTGTGTGTGTCAAAGGATGCCTGCCTGAGGGCTACTGAAAGACTTGGACAGACAACCCGAGTGAACTCAGAACCTACCTCAACCGGAATGAATGTCTTCTGGGAAGCAGAAATACCTGTGTCTTCCTTCACGTTCAAAAAACAAGTAGCATAGCACTTGGTCAGTACAAGCTTGGTCCTACCTCAGCAGTCACGCTCTGTACCTGCCACCTTGGTGGTTTTGTTGTTGTCGTTCCCCTGTAAAGCACTTCCAAACCTTTGAAAGCAATGTTCTACCTCAAGCGTGATAGAAACTTGTGTGTGTGTGTGTGTGTGTGTGTGTGTCCCCTCTCCTCTCGCCCAATTCCTGCCTCTCCCACCCAGCCCTGCACAAACCAAGATGCTTCACTAGTGTTATGAGCTTTACTTTTAGGCATGTAGCGGGGCTCTGGTGTGATTTTGCGTGGCGGAGATTTGTATCGTGGGGGTTTTTTTTACTTTAAAGATTGTTGGGGCTGTCACAGACTCGCGGCTCAATGCCCTGTGCTTCGCCGGCACTGTTGCTCTTGCAGGGCTCATTTGGGCACTGGTGGTGGCTGCCTCAGTCCATCCTGGTTGTATTCGGGACGAAACAGGGCGCGCAGGGTGCTTGGATGCCAGTGCTGGGGCTAGGGCACCCTCCTGCCCCATCAGCATGCTGCTCCCCAAGGATGATTCCCAGCAGGATGATTCATGGCATGTGCCAGCACGAGACGCATAGCACACCCCTGGGAGGTGGGAACCTGGACATCACTGTCTTGTCCTTTCAAAGCCCACCCTGCCGTCAGGAGCGCCTACAAGGCAACTCTGATACAGCACTTCCAAAACCTCTCGAGATATTACTGAGCTGCTCCCAGCTCCAGCGTATTTCCAGCTAGCAGATCATCCAAAGGATGAGCTGAGCCAAAACGGGCTCGCTTCCCTGGGAGGGACGAGGCGAGGAGGGCTCCTGGGCAGTGATGCAGAGCCGGGCCCTGCGCCGGAGGATGCTGGGGGCTGCCGGCAGCTGCCCCTTCCCCGTGCCCAGGGTGGGCAGAGGAGCTCCTGACACCAAAGAGAGGGTTTGTGGATGACACCCCCCCCTCCAGGGACCAACCACCAACCTGCCACCATGGTTTTTGGATTGTCCTGGCACGGTGCAGCCTTGTGAGTCAGTGTGTGACTGGCATCGTCCGTGAGGTGAGATGGGGGCACACATGGGGGACAGGGACGTTGGTCCGCCAGTGCCAGAGGGCAGCCCTTTTTCCTGCCACATGGATTGTTTAAAACTGGGTGAATGTGAAGGTTTGAACTCTTTGTATAAGTGGTGGTAAATCAAACATCACCGTATTTGCAAGGACAAGTGAAAGGAATTAGGAAAGGAAATGAGTTTAAGTTTAAAAAAAGTAATAATTTTATTTTTTTAAGTGGTACCAGTGGGAGAGTCCCTTCTGTCAGAAACATCCTCCATCACCTTCCCATTTGGCAATGGGATGCTACCGATAATTGTGTAAATAATACAATATACAGGACAATAAGGCAAATATCTCTTCCCCTGTGCTCTGTCGTGGTGCTGGGCTGGGTTAGCTGTGAGCAGGACTCTGTTCTTCCAGACCAAATCATCTAGCTTGGCCCAAGCAGATGTAATGGCATTGATCTCGAGAGCGAGGAGCTCTTGAGGCTTGGTGTTCGTAGCCCTCTCCCATTAAAATTCCTCCTCCTGTAGACATCTTGCAGGACAGAAAAAATGTGAAGGGTTAACCTTACATATTAACCCCCCAAATAGCCTCTCCCCACTCCACCAAAGAGGCTAAATGGGCCGTCAGACCAATTCCTGCTCAAACATACCATGAGGGGAAGCTCCCTCCCGCACGATGCTGGACCTGGAGACAGCCTGGGAAGGGACTGTGGGGGGACAGCGCTGGTGGGACCATGCAAGACCGGTAGCCCAGCCCAGCCCATTGTGGGAGCCGGAGGATGCCGGGGCTTGGAAAGGGCAGGAGGGAGGAGGAGATGGCAAACGGCTCGAGTTATAACCTCATATCAAAGAAATCCCAATCTCCTCCTGCCATCCCGCTCCTGTTCCAGCCCAGCTTTTCTTTTTATTGTGGTTTTTTTTCGTGTGTGTAACGCTGACGTTCACATTGAATAAGTACTGTTGCCAAAGTGAACACAGAATTTAGACTAGCTTTCAGCTCAGACTTCCTGGAGCTGTGAACATGCTATTAATTTAATATCATATTATTGTGATATTGTAATAGTAACAAGTATTTGTCACTACTTCCTTTTATTAAAGGGAAATGCTGTGCCATTTGACTAGTTAAAATACAATAGTATGTCAAGAATAGAGCTTTTCCTTTTTTTTTTAATTATGCAGAAATGTGATGGCTTAAACCAATGCAGACTATGTGTTGGTTTGAGACAGTTGAAGATGGATGTAAATCTTTAAAGACTATTTTTTAGATGTTTAGCGTTTCCTCTTTTTTGGGGTTTCTTTTCTGCTCTTGTCAATCTGTACTGTTGGGACCTAACGTAGATGGTTGTGGCACGTCAGCCTCCTAAGTCTGGAGATCCAGCAGGAGGACATGGTCTTCCCTGAGTTACCCAAGCCTCCCAAGTCCACAAAACTGGGCAAAAAATACTTGAAATGGCACATTCTGGCTTTGTGCTGTGGAGTACCTCTAGCTGCCACTTAGCTGGAAAAGCAACAAGTAACAGCCCCTCCTGCCATTCATTGATGCTTGAGCTGGGCTGGAGGCAAGGCTGTGCCGACCAAAACTTGGGAAAACACCACCTGGAGTATGTCTGGCCTTTAGTCTGTAAAACAAGAAGGAAAAAAGAACAAAAAAAAGAGCTTGTGTTTGGTTTCAGCGTGCGGCACAGCTTCAAGTCTGTCCTTGGTTCATCCAAACTGCTGCCCTGTGTTTGAAGGAAACCACTGGATTTTTATTCTGTGCTTGGGCTGTGGTTCTACTTGGGTAGAGAAGTTGTACTTGGGTAGACGTGTTGTACTTGGGTAGACACGTTGTACTTGGGTAGACACGTTGTACTTGGGTAGACGTAGGACTGCAGGTCCCCGTGTGCTGCTGGTGGTTTGGATTCATTTTTACAGGTGTCAAAAACGCTCCTCCCAGGTATTCTGTGCGGACATACCTGTTTTCATGGAATCAGAGGCTTCTTCAGAGGAATCACCTTCAGGCTTGGGCCTGGCTGTTGGTTGAACAGGAGCATTGCTGCTCTGGGAGCGTGTCCCTGTGCCACTGGCAGCCATTGTGGCAGCGTCCCAGGAGGGGTGAGTCCTCCTGAGCCTTGAGGCAAAGCTCTGCTGCGTCCACAGTACAAACCCACTGGCCACCAAAACCACCACCTGGGGCCAGAAATGGGACAGGGTGTGCGGACGTGGGGCTATGCCATAACAAAGGGGTCTGGGCATCGTTTTATCTACCTGGACCAGAGGGCTGAACCAGCCGGACTGTCCCAGGGGTTGTTACCGGTGCGTTGCACCCATCCTCGCCTGCCCGCCAGAGATCAGCTAAAGGCAGGTGCTCCTTTTGTCCTGATAATTCATTTATACACCTCAGACATTTAAGCAACAGCTTGCCAGATTTTTTTTCTTCTTTTATTTCCCGCCCTTTTCTTGATGGGAGGAATTAGAGAGTTTTCTTCTGGAGATAAAACTGCTGGATAATGGGCAGGTGTTGGATCTGGTGCAAGCCACTGGCAAGCGCCTGTGTTTGGGGCAGGAATCTCATCCTTTAGTATTTTTCCAAGCAAATGATTCCACTAATTCAAGTCACTGCCTTTTCTGGGCAGATCCCAAAAACCTCTTGCTTTTCTGGCTGTGGTGAGATGAAATTACAGCAAGGAATAAAGTACCCAAAAGCTGATTATTTTTTTTTTTAATTTTTTTTTTTTAGTAACCCATAATGGGCACAACCTATTCTTGGAGCTCTCAAGTTTACCAGAGATGGCTGCTACCTCAGGGATAGTATCCACATTGTCTTTAGTTGAACAGGGAATAGTTTTATGCTGCGACAGGGTATTTTCACACTGTTGGATTCAGGTATTTATTTGTCTACCATATCTTTCTTCTTCCTTGTTTTGTAAAGATGCTGATATATTTAAGTGCTGGACCAGTTTGGGAATATTAAAGCTTCCACCCAAAATTATACCAAGGGACTGTACGTTTTAAGTTGGCAATAGAAGAGGAGAGAAGCTACAAAGCTTTGTTGCTTCTGGATGGTGAAGGGAAGGTTTTTGCTGCCCGTGGTGGTGTTCCTCTGGGATAACCATCCCATGGCAT
Organism: Haliaeetus albicilla; assembly: GCF_947461875.1. Lineage (NCBI taxonomy): Eukaryota > Metazoa > Chordata > Aves > Accipitriformes > Accipitridae > Haliaeetus > Haliaeetus albicilla. The sequence goes on along the minus strand of NC_091494.1, from coordinate 25,563,287 downwards.
TTTGGGGGTGGGGGTGTCAGTGCAGTGTCCGAGATCTCTCTGAGCTGACTGACAGCACTTAAGTCTGGGAAGATCAGTTATAAAAAAGGAAATTAAAAGCTTATGAAAACAAACAGCAGCGGTGTGGGGGGAGCCACTTAGTTACTTCATCTGTGCAAACAGTATTTGGAAATCTATCCCTCCCCATGCTGCACCACTGAAGGCAGATTAAAGATCCTATCTAGCAACTTGATGCCTGATCATTTATTTCCCTCACCCACCAAATTAAAAAAAGGGAAAGGAAAGGAAAGGTGCTTGGGCTGGAGCTGCAGGCAGGGAGATGGTTACATGGGAAGCACCAGCATCCCCAGCCGAAAACGCTGCTGATGCGGGGCCACGGCACTGAAACCCCCCGTACTGCTGGAAATCAGTGAAACAGATCCAGGTTTCCGAGAGCAGAGTCTGAGCTTCAGCATCTGGTAACAAGAAGGGACGGGGCTGGTGCAAAGCCCAGCGAGTTGGGAAAAAGCCTGATTTCATGGGGCTTTGGATCAGGGTCTTACTTACAAGGCAAAGAGGGATTTTTACTTTGATCCTATTTCCATCATTTAAACTTGCAATATCTTTACGTTTGTAATAAAATAATAATAAAGACGATGCTAAACCTTTGTCCCAGTCCTCTTCGGGAATCAACTGTTAGGAGTAATATTAAAAACCCAAATTGCAAAGCACTTTTCTACTGTTTATTTTCTACCTTTCTTACTTTGAACTGTCTTGATATTTGAAATCCCACTGATCCTACGATTGTTAGCTCTGTATAAAAAAAAAAATTATAAAATAAAACCCAGTTTTTTTGTAGTTTGCTCTGTTTAGATTTTAGCCTGTGGCTACTTGTACAAGAAAAATAAAGCTAGAATAAAAGAGCTTGAGTGGTTCAGCCAGAGTGGTGCTTTCTTCGTGCTGCAGTACATGCATGGCTGCAGCGTGGGGATTGTGCAGAGCGTCTCAGGGCACTGCCACTTCATGCAGTGGACTGGTGAATTTAGCTCCTCTCAAAGAGCAGCTTCCAAAATGCAGTTTTTAAGGGCTGAAGAGGGGTTTTTTTTGCTTCTTTGCTCATAAACTTCAGGCTAAGCCATCAGCAGAGGCACACTGAAGCGTCAGGGCTGCCGAAGGCTCTTTGGCAGCTGGGGAGGAGGTTGAGATGAAGACTTTCAGAGTCACGGTATGACACCTTGTGCTTGGAGGTGCGAATTAATTTCCAATTAATCTTGGCTTTTGCTCAGCTATTGCTGCCATCTGCTTTTTCCACTGCCTTGGGCGCTAACGGAGCGTCACTTTACTTGGTGCATCTTTGCAGAAACCCTGATTAAAACCATGCTCCGGCCTTTTCCAGCCCAGCTGCAAACTGGTCTGCAATGGCTGAGGTGGGAAGGGGCATCCCCAGGAGTGGGCAAAGCCAAGCTGCGGGCACAAACCTCAGAATCTCAGGCAGAGTCATTAAGCCCAGCATTGGCATCTCTGCAAGGTACCGATGAGCTGGGTATGAAGCCCAAAGCCTAGTGACACAGCAGCATCCATGGGACTGATGGAGAAGGTGTATCCTTGCCCCAAAACGGGGGCTGTGAACCATGGGCCACCCTCTTGCAAGTGTCCCATGTGTTGCAGCGCTGCACGGAGAAAGGACAGTGTTGATGCTGGTTCAGCGCTAGGTCCATTTTCTTTATTCCACGTGAAGAGATGGCTGGTACAGGGCTAATAGTGATTTTGGGGGGGGGCCAGTTGATCCCGAGGAGGATACAGACACAACCCTGCAGGGACTGAAGGAGCCTGGCCAACTCACGCCAGCCAGAAATCCAATCCGGTTACGATATCCTGTATTTTTGGACTGTTTCAGCCACGTTTTCAGGCGTTACCTGCACAGCGGCAGGGAAGGAAGCTGGAGACGATGCCCCTCCATGCAGCCCAAGCTGCAGGACCTGGCTGCCCAGCTGATCACGAGCATCAATTCACCACCAAAACTGAAATATTGATATGCCTTTGGCCTTCTCCAGGTCCTTTTATTTTTTTTCTCACTTCACTTGCACCATCCACAGCCAGAAAGTCCCTCCCAGGACAAGGGTGGCTGCAGCCACCAGCCACTTCAGAAGTGACACGAGCTGCAGACAAGCCCTTCTTTCACCGATGAGTTTGCCATGTCTCTACCCACACCACTGGCATCCTGAGCCATGAGGCAAGTCCCCGGTGCGCTCCTGGTGATGGGCTTTTAACGAAAGCCAGCATGTACCCCGCAATAAAACCTAAACACCCAATGCTCAAGCAAACCGTGCATCCCAAGGGATGCTAGAAGCTGATGCAGTTGATGCTTTGAGCATCTTAACAGCAACAGAAATGGTTTCAGCCCCCCCCTAAAAGCTCGCCTAAGCACGCACAGGGATTTGATGCTGTGTAGGGGATGCAGAGGCAATTAGCTGCTGCCGAAAGTAATTAACTGCCTTGCAAGCAAGGACCGGTGCATGGGACTCCTCCGGAGGAGCCAGCATCTCCCTGGTGTTCATGGCAAAGCAAAACCCAATCCCAGCAGCCCCAGGACAGGTTGCTTTGGGAAAACACCATTTATTGATGAGTTGGCCGGAGGAACAGCCCCATCCTCTCCTCCTGCTGCTGCTCTCGATGCCAAAGAACAGTCAAAGTGAAGGGCTGCAGGGAATAAATGAGTGAGACTGAGCCCAGCAACACTTTCTAAAGGGGGTTTCAATAAGTGGGTAAGTGAAGAGTTGCTTCAAACAACTTCCCAAAGCTCTCAAAACTCCTAAATTGCAGCACGGATTGTCTAAATATATACTTCATAATAAATACAAGCATAAAAACTGATTTTATTTCCCAGAGGTAATGCAAGAGGTGAAAAAAAAGATCAGAGTTGGCTCACTCGGGGGATTTTCATGTAAGTTCAGTGGAATATGGTGCTTCAGATAGCAGCTGAGGAGTCAAGGTATTGTATAAAGCTCGTGGCTTTCATTAAAGAAGGACTTTCCCTGCCTTCACGGCAATAAAAAAAAAAGGCTTGACAATATTAATCTAAAGTCTTAGAAACTAAGGAGATAGAAAACCCCAAGCAATATGTTTAAATCGCTTTGATTTTTGGCTGTTGGAAATAGCAGTAGTCTCAAAAAAACCCCCTACCTCAGTGTTCAAGACTCATCTTTAATAAAAGAAATCTCCTTTCGAAAGTGCACATTCAAAATTCTGCTGCAAACATCTCATATCAACTCTTCAGCTCCAGAAATACTAAAAAAAATTGAGTTGGGTATTTTCAGCTCCGAACGCCAGGTTCCTGCCTCGAGTATTGCTGTAGAAGATGTTACCGCTAATGTCCTAGTTATAACCCTGCCAACACAGGGAGAATTTATAATATCTCATAAAGCCCTAACTATCCGAAAGGTCATTTTAGCACTAATACCACTCGGGCATCACCGTTTCATTTGCTGACACTTTTACGAAGCCATGCTTAATTCCAGCACGGCTGCTGTAAAACCTTTATAGTGACAGCCTCTGCCTCGAAAAATAATCTTTAAAAATCAAGTGCTGGAACATCTTCATCAGCAGGTTCAGGCAGCCCTGAAAGGCTGCGCTCACTCTCAGTGCGGGGTCCCCCAAAAACGGGGGCTAGGCACCCCGACCTGCTGCAGATCTGATTCGGGGAGGGGTTAATTCTCAAATCTGGGTCTCCAGCCCCATTATTCACAGCTCCATCAGAGCCCACCAAGACTCCCTGCCTTGGCTAAATTAAAAGTCACCTAATTTCATACAAAGCTATCAAACCCTCGTCTTGCCCAGAAAGCCATTTCCTTAGTGCTAAAATAGCTAAATTAGTCTTGCTCGGTGTTATAAAGGAGCTTGTCTTGTTTACTGAGCGATAAATATAAAGGTACAGTAACTAAATTCATCAGTCCCTAAACACAGCCGCTGGGAATGGCCATTTCCACCATCCAATCTATGACTGCATGAATATTTCAGAGTCCTCTTTCCCTTGGGTGCTCGCCTTATCTCTGGAGCCTGGATATTATTTTCTGCTTTTCAGCTTTTTGGATGTATTGGAAGAAATGTCATTATTTGGACCTGGGTGGATTACAGTTGACTTTCCTAAGCCAATTTATATTGGCAAGCTGCTGTTTTTAAAAACCCCTATAAATCACTCCTATGAATTTTAATAATATAATGTGGTTTCAAACATGCTCCCTTAATACGTGACACACTATTACAGCCGGCAATAGCGCCTCAGGTCGCGAACTCCGTTTTACCACCACCTTCAGCGAGCGCCGTGGGGAGACGAGCGATGCCTTGGCCTGTATTATGGAAATACCCACTCCTGCCCCAAATAGCTTTTTGCGGGGATTGCGATTTAACAGCATGCAGAAAGCACACTTCTGCTCACACTGCCCCGCTGCATTTGATGATATCTGCCTACCCAAAGCATAAAAGGCAGAATTAAATCTTAAGTGCATGAAACCCTCATCTAGGGGCTTACCCAGGGCGTTTGAAGCACTGGAGGAAAGGAATGGGGCTGCTGGGATTCGGCCCCGGTCCCCTCGCCTGCACTGAGCACTTGCAAACTCATCACAGCTGCCCACCCGTCACAAAGGGTTGTCTCTTTGAGGATGGGTCTGAAAGCACCGTGCTGTGGGGGAGCACCAGCATGGCTCCCCACCAAGGGTGCCCTCCAGCCCACCACCACCACCTGTCTGACCCCATCCTCCCCCAGGGACGACGGGTGCTCTCCCAGCGCCGCATCACCCTGTGAGTCTCAAACGCTCCTTAAGACAGCTCTCGAGACAGCCCCCATCCCTCTGCTAGGTGTTGGGTACCAGCCACTACACGGTCACCACAGGCAACAAGACGTTTGAAGCCATTTAACCAATTTCTTTATCTGAAAGTTTGTTTGGAAGATCAGGAATTTCCTCCCTCCTTGCCAAGACCCCATTCCCAAGGCAGAGGCAGGATCCAGTGCTTGGGGTGAGACCTTAAAAGATGGTGGTGCAGAAATTGCTGAGATTATTTTCTGTATTTCCCTTAATAAAGGGAACTCTGGATGTGTGTCCAGAGTGTGATCCCAAACTGGGATTTACTGCTCTAAGTGTTCCAGAAACTCTCCCATGCCGGGAGACAAGGCCAGACTTCCTGCTCACCTCTTGACTTACTTTGACAAGCTCTGTCCTCGTCTTGTGCAAATTATATTAAGTTTTTTCCCATCCCTGTTGCAACAACCCCACAGTGTCTACCAACTCTCAAGGGGTGCCCGTGTGGTGGGGAGTGGTCTCCTGGTCAGAAGAAAAAGGGCTAAGAGGGATGGGGAGTAAAATCCAGGGCAGAAAGGAGACCTTGGGAGACCTTCTTCAAGGAACCAGGCCATGGAGCATCTCCTGTGGTCCCTTTGGAGGAGCTGATGGTGGGGTTTGATGTCCCAATGGTGGCACCAGTGACGTCCCCACCAGAGGGGTAACTTTGCTTGTCCACGTTCCCTGGTTTTAGTTGCACAGGACCAATATATAAAAATATAATACGCACACCTGCAGGGAAGAGGATCATTAAGGGATGGACTAATTGCAGGGGAAAAAAGTAATGAGCCAGACTTCACTTTTTGGCTTCTGAAGGCAGGGAGGGCTCCCCAGCACAGGATGCAGCAGAACAGGGGCAAAGGTGTGCAGGCACCTCCCCAGACCTTGCTACTGCTTGCTTGGCTGCAGCTGGCATTGCTGAGCCTCAAAGCAATTGCTGGTTTAATTTTTGCTAAAGAAAAAAAATAGCCAGTTTGTGCAGAGCGCATACAAGCTTTTCAAAGGCTTTCACTGTGATGATTTACCCTGAAATGTTGTCACGTTCATCATTAACCTATTTTTTCCCTTTTCTGTAACTTAACCTGCGACAAGCCGACATTGTAAGTGCTTGATTTTCCAAGAATAAATTACAGTTTCATAAATGGTATTTTGCTTCGCTGCTCAATTTGCAAGTGAAATGATGCCAATTGCTTTGTTCACAGGATTTTATCCAGCATGAACAATACCATCCCCGAGATTATTATTTTTTTTAACCCTCAGGTTATTTTTGTATCCTATATAACAGGAATACACGGAAAAGTACACGACAGCCCACATGTTTTTGCATTATGGACTAACCATGAGCAGATACAAGGGCACACATGCCTATAAAACCCCACGTACGCGATCTAGAAATGTCACACACAGAGCAATCCACTTCCTAAAGAGAAAATAATCCTTTAGATTAGAAATATTTACAGTTGCCGCACGCTGCTTTAGAGAGTGCCCCGAGTGACTTTTTACATGCGTGATTTATGATTTGGGAAACCAGCCCCCCCCTGCTTCTCCCAGGGACCCCCACGTTGCCCTATGGACCCCCCGACTGCCCCACGGACCAGCATAGCCCCGACGGTGCCTCCAGCATACGAGGTTGCTCAACGCCATTGAAAACAATGCTGTTTTCACAGTAGTTTATTCTTTTCTTTTTTTTGCCATCATTATAAAATGATAAGAAAAAGGAAAACAATCGTCTTCCCAGCTATTTACATTTTTAAAATGCAGAGGGGTCCTCCCTGCTGGGGAGGCAGGGCTCTGCCCAGGGACAGCCAGGACACCCTGGACATGGGGCCAGGCAGGTCGCGACATGCCACCTTTAAACCTGGTAAATCTTCTCATCAAAGGAGGAGACCCCAGGAAAGGTTTTTGCTTTTCCCTCTGAAAATGGATGTTTCAAGACAGTCCCAGACCCTCGGGGGCTTCGGGTTTCTTCCAATGCTGAACAAGAACAAATTTCCAACCCAACAGCCCATCACAAAGCAGAAGTGTCACCTTTTGGCCAGTCCCACGAGGTGATGCCAAAACCCCAGCAAAATGAAACATTCACAGCCAGACAAAGTGCAAATTGGAAGAAAGGAAAAAAGCAGGTTCGTGCAATCCCAGCACAAATCCGTCCTCCCCACCTTTGTGCATCTTAGTGGGCAGAGACTGATTTTATCAGACATCAGAGAATTTGCACCGAAGTCTTTGACCCTAGACCCTGGGGATGCCCAGCATCCCTGCTAAGGACATCACTAGATTTTTACTGATATGTAATGAGGAAAACAAGATTAAAATTTAAATTTAAAATAAATGAGGGGCTACCCACTGCAGGTACCAGGAGGATGGGTCCCTCCCAATGCTGTTTCACCATACACAGGGCTGCTGGCCATAAGCTACAGGCTACCTGGGCCCAGGCTGCTAATGGCTTTAAGCGGCTGCTAATTGATCTGTGCAGTCACTGTAATTACGGATCTGGATATGGTGGTAAAACACTGGCAGAGCATTAACCACTGCTGGAGGAGAAATCCAAATCATGGGTTAATTGACCTTCGGGCAGCCGGCACTGAAAGCCCTGCATGGCCCTGTCACCCATCGCTGAGGATATTCCATCATGCTCAGAAAAAGACAAGGTTTTCTGTGGAAACATGCTGATTTCAGGAATATTTGCTGGGAGGAAGGGTGGCTACTTTGCTCTTTCTATCTATTTCTTTGCATTTTGCCTTCAAACCCAGGCTGAGCCATTGCACAGTTCTCTGACTTTGCCCACGCTGCACTGGACTGCCACGGCAGTCCCTAATAAAAAGGTGCCCAGTGGAAAGCACTGGGTATCTTTGCAATTAATTAGACTTAATGACAACCTCCAGCAGCATCAGTGCCTGCAGCCAAGTGTTGCAGGGTGTTGTATGAGCCACCACGAAGAGCTGCATTGTGTGTGCAACAGGGACCTGCTCTGCAAAATGAGTGCAACTCATTTAATTATCCTAATTAAAACACGCATTGGTAGATAATTCTCATGGTGAGGGGCTGCTTGGGGCCGAGGGGGAGCAGGCTCAGCCCTCAGCTCCTGCCCGTGGCCGCAGGCTCCCAGCAAGAGCCAGAGGATGGAGCAGAACAAGCAGGGGAAGGAGAGGGAGTTTGGTTCCGGGACAGCATTCAAAGTGACAAGATGTAGGAAGACGACACTGTTTCTCAATAACCTCCTAACCTTCATTAATACTTCTGTCACAGTGTGGACGTGCTGCGTTAATTAAAACGAATGGTACATGACAGAGTGGGGAGGAGAGGTGCAATAATGCCATTATTTCTCCATGCTTGCATCTCCCCGGGCTTCATCCTTGAGGAGCAGGGCAGGGGGTGCAGGGGACTGGGGTGCTGGCACCCATCCTGCTGGGACCGGGGGGGGGCTCTGAGCACCCAAAGGTCCCCTGACCTGCTGCCTCCTGTCAGGGACTTGGTGCCAAAAGCAAGGATGCTCGAGGCTCCATGGTTGCTGATCACCTCCGGACCCTGTGCCGCTGCTACGGCAAAGCCTCTGTGGCCACCAGGGTCCATGTGCCACATCCATGCAGGGACACGCTGAGGGCAAGGAGGTCCCTGGGGCCGGGAAAAGCATCCAGCAAAGAGATGAACCCTTCTCTCCCACAATCAGCAGCCGCGAGCAACAGACAGGTACCGAATGATGGCCAATCAACGGGTTTGCTAAAATGCCTCATCTGCAGAGGCTCTTCCTCCCCCCTCCCACACCTCTCCCTGCCTCCATCCAACACCATTCCCAAAAGACTAAACACCTTTGGTTTCCATGGCAGCCTGATTTTCAATGAGCATCCTTCAAGTCCTAACCAGAAAGAAAGTGTTTCATTAATGCATATAGGACACACTGGCATCTCCCCGGGGCAAAAGTATCCTTCCCCTGCAAACTAGCACCTTCTGCCCATGTGTTTTTTTATTTTAGTGGATTGATGGGAGCCAGCAGCCTTCACTCCTGCCAGAGCCGCGGGAAGCGGCTGGCCAGGCACTGCCTCTCGCTCCCAGGGATGGAGTTTGCTTGTTGCCAGGAGAGGGAATTGGGCTGCTTTTTCTTTGAGTAGGTTAAATAAATAAAGCACTGTTCAGCATCAGGAGGAGGCACGCAGAGGCTTCTCTCCAGAGTGGCTGCCTCCCCTCCTTTGGGCAGGGGACAGTGACATCTCCCCAGCTGTCCCCTCCCAAGCTGTCCTGGATACAAATCACCTCACTTTATTTTGCCTCTTACCATCCAGGCTCTGTTTCTTGTCTCCCAATTAACATAAGCCCAGCAGTTTGCACACTCGTGGTTTGCCATTTCTTTTGGGTTTAACCCCATTTAGTGGCTCTGCTGGGCAGACGATGCCTGGACCTGGGGAACGGGAAACTAATGAACCCACAAATTTGAAGCACGGCACTTCAGTCCTGCAGGATTTCATCAGAAAGTGCCAATCTAAGAGCCAAAGGACTTTCCTCACCAACCCCATGGTGTCCAGGGCAGGGCAAAGCGTTATGTTTTTGCTATGTAATGTGCAAATTAAGTAACCATTAAGCAGAAGCAGGGAATTTTTTTGCAGAGGATCCCTGGGAGAGGATGCGGAGGACACACTGATGCAGAGCAACTGAGCACTTCACTAGCCTGGGACCCTTCAAAGATTTTTTAAAAGACTCCAGGTCACGGCGCAGCCTTGGCCCTGGCTTTTCACAGCCTGGGGGATAATTGCTGTCCAGCCGTGACGTACCCTTTCACTGACCCCACGGAGGTCCCAGCCACCCTCCAGGATTTGGCAAAGACGATATATGGCTGGAACTCAGGAGACTCCTAAAAGCAGGTCACGCTGAAACAATAAAGCTTTGTCGGAGGCAAAGAGGGGACGAAGACGCGGTCAGCCCTGAATGCTGCTGCGGGACTTACTACCCGCAGATGGGCCGGTGGCTGCGGATGATGCACCGAGCATCGTCCCAGGGCAGCCCAGGGAATGGGGAGCTGGGAAAGTCTCCCCACAGTAGGGACACTGGGTTTGGTTTTCTGCTTGCATGTGCAGCAACATCTTTAGCTGCAGCAGAGGCTTCTCTCCAGAGGTCTTAGGTGGGGAAGGAATGGGTCCAACACTTGGCTGATGTTCCCTGCCTGGACTCGTTCCCCCTCCTGCTGGGATGCCTAAATCTGGAGCTACCAGAGATGAGCTGAGCCCCAATGCAGGGTTTGGTCCCCAGGGAGGTTTGGTCTCCTTCGCCACGTCACCCCACCACGGGGTGAGCCTGGCCATGTGGATCCAAGTAGCTCAAAGGGACCTGGACCTCAGTCCTCCATCACTGAAAGGAAAGAGGGACGCTGCCATGCCAGAAGAACATATTTAGCAGATGTATTTATCCCAGAGGTTAGGAAAGAGCCATAGGGACATGATGAAGAGCTCGTCCAGACACCAGGGCGTGGGTCAAAGAGTATCAAAGGTAAATGCAGGTAAAGATGCTGCATAGGATACAGCTGAGATGATAGAAGATATTATTTTGTAGCAAATCACCTAAGGCAAGTTAATTTTAGCATATAATGACTGTCTGCCTTAGCAGCTCCTCCACTTTTCTGCTTTTGAGAGGACACACAATTCTTCATTAAGACTCAAAAGCTTCAAGCACCAAGAAACTCCCCAACACATTTTCGCTTGCCCAGTGCCAGTAATGCCACCTGCACTGCATGGGACTTTTTAACAGAGAAAAGCATATTTTCCTAATCCTGCAAAAACAGTGCAGTTTTCATAGCTGAATTTCAGACCAGCCTTGCAGTCTTCAGACCAGCATTGCTCTGCCAGGCCAGACGCATTTCTAGGGCACAGGATAGCTCACAAGTGCTTGCAGCAAAGCCTCTGGCCCTTGCATGAGGCAGCTCTCTGCCCGGATAGAAAAACCATTAATGCTTCCAAGAGCAGAAACACATTGGAAGCCGGTAACATCATTAAATGAATATTCATAAATTATTTTGCTACATAAACAATATTAATATCACACCTTCCACCTTCAAAAGCCCATCGCAGGCATGGATTCATTAAGACCCCAGACTTCCAGAAAAGACCACTTGCAGACTTTTGGTTACATTTAAACTCGGCGACTTTATTAAACACTAGCAATATATTTATTTTAATAGAGTACAAAGCCTGGATTTGGCCACCCTAAAACACCACTCGGAGCGCCGAATCTCCGAATAACCTGATCAAACAAAGCTAATGTGTGCAATATATCTTGGGTGAGTAATATACAGCCACATTTCCTGCTCCATTTACCCAGTTTTAACTACACCTGACCTACTCTTATCCTAATAGAAAACGGCTGCTCTTCTCATTGCCCCGTCCTCCACACATGTTTTTCTGATAATGGCCAAACCTAAATCACTTCCCTTTCTCCTAAGTGCTGGGCACCAGCTGTCTTGTGACATTTAACTACAAGAAGTCCTTTTGCAGGACCTCCAGGTTAGTTCCTGGGGCTCTGGACCTCCGTCCCTGTGTCCTGTATCCATCCTGCATCCGGGCATCGGATCTAAGGCATTAGGCTCAGTGCCAGGTCCTGTATTTGGGCCACAAAAACCTCATGCAATGCAACAGGCTTGGGGAAGAGTAGCTGGGAAGCTGCCTGTCAGAAAAGGACTTGGGGGTGTTGGTGAACAGCTGGCTGAATATGAGCCAGCAGTGTGCCCAGGTGGCCAAAAAGGCCAATGGCATCCTGGCCTGTATCAGAAACCATGTGGCCAGCAGGACTAGGGAAGGGATCGTCCCCCTGTACTCGGCCCTGGTGAGGCTGCACCTTGAGTCCTGTGTTCAGTTTTGGGCCCCTGACTACAAGACAGACATTGAGGTGTTGGAGTGTGTCCAGAGAAGAGCAGTGAAGCTGGTGAAGGGTCTAGAGAGCAAGTGCTACAAGGAGTGGCTGAGGGAACTGGGGTAGTTTAGCCTGGAGGAAAGAAGGCTGACGGGAGACCTTATTGCTCTCTACCTGAAAGGAGGTTGTAGCCAGGTGGGGGTCAGTCTCTTCTCCTGAGTAACAAGCAATAGGACAAGAGGAAACGGCCTCAAGTTGCACCAGGGGAGGTTTAGATTGGATATGAGGAAAAATTTCTTCACCAAAAGGGTTGTCAAGCATTGGAACAGGCTGCCCAGGGAAGTGGTTGAGTCACCATCCCTGGGGGTATTTAAAAGACATTTAGATGTGGTGCTTAGGGACATGGTTTAGTGGTGGACTTGGCAGTGCTAGGTTAACGGTTGGACTCGATGATCTTAAAGCTCTTTTCCAACCTGAATGTTTCTATGGTTCTATGACCCCAGCTCCATGGGATTTCCCTGCTTGGCCTCACCCAGGAGGTACATGGAGGAAAACCCGGGAAATGCACCAGTTCTTGCTGCTGCTGGCTTTGCAAGCCAACATCTTGCTGCATCAGCAAGCCTGATGCTCGCAAGCATGCATGCTGCATCAGTTCACGCTGGGGTGAAAGGTTGCCCCAAACCTGGGAGCATCACCTCGCAGAGCAGGTTCAGTTTTGGCAGTGAAAAAAATCAGGGAAAAAATGTGCTTCCAACAGTGGTTTTCTCCCCATGGAGCTTAGCTCGTAGTGATCCATTGAGGTGGATTTAAAGCTTCCTGAGCAGCATGCTTAAATGGCCAATTTGACCAGAAAATGTGCTTGATTCACAAGCGCTGGCTGCATTTCTCCAGTGCTGAGAAATCACAGCTATATTTCATTATTGTTACTAATTGCTATAAAGTATTATGGGGAGGTGATGGCACAGGCAGAAAGAAATATATACCATTTGCAGTATATTGACCCTGGAGAAAATTTCCCAAGCTTGCTTAGGGGTGCAGAAATTGGTGCTTGGTGCAAATAAATGAGCAAAAGCATTTTCTGAAGGAATTAGCACATGGCACAAGCAAATTGCAGCAATTGTCTCTCTCCTTTCTAAGTGCTGAATTGCCTCTATAATTCCCCATCATTTAGCTGCATAATTCTTGCACAAATAAACTGACAATTTGCATATGCACAGAAAAGAAATTATAGAAACACGAGGAAAGAAGTTATGTTTTTCCTGCTCAAGCTGGAAATAAATATGCATTGCTTGCTGCCTAAGCTGTGTTTGGCCCAGCTTGGAAATAAAAATTTAGGAAACCCTTTAATTTTCGATAATAAATACATATCAGAGGATGAAAAAAATAATTTGTGGCATACGCAAGCCTATAGTTTCTGGGTTGTTACATCGTGAAGTGCGATGGCTGCAGCAGCAGAGCCGTGCGTGCATGCGGAGGATGCAGCGTTACAGGCGATGCTGATGCTCTTTGTGAGTGTGGCCACGGGACACAGCTTGCCAACGGGGTAGCACAGCCCCACGGCTGATGGGAAGAACGATGCTGCGGAACGTAGATGCCTCTGGTGTGGTTTGATCCAGCCCTTACTGAAATAAATAGAGAGGTTTTGGGGGAAGCAAATGTCTCTTGAAGGCAACAGCCCTTTGTGAATCATCTTGATTTTCAGTCCATGAAATGCCTATTCGTTGCAATTTCTACGGAGGACTCTGAGGTCTTCACTACTACAGAAGGCCTAGAGTCAAGCCCAGAAGTAATTAAATTATATCTCTAAATCATTGAGCCATAACGCACTGGCTGGCCTTAGACCTCACGGGTGGAAGAAGGCACCAGCGGGCAGCAGGCAGTGGGAGCGACTCCAAACAGTCCGACTGTTTGTCATGGTGGTGGAGGCTTCCCAGAGGAGCAAAATAGCTGTTTCCGATTAACTCCCTGTGTGACTGATCTCATTCTGGAATAAGAGGGTGTTATTCCAAAACACCATAATCCTCTTCCAAATGACTTAATCGCATTTGGAATAATGTGCTTTTCTTCCAAAACATTCATATAGGGAAAAAATCGGGGGTGAAAAAAATCAATCAGAAACAGCCATTTGGAATAATATCTCACGCAGAAGAGCTCTCAGTGGGGACGTGTGATACTGCACTGGTTTACAAAGATTTAATAAATCACTATTCGCAGTAATTCCTGCAGGCTGGGAGAGCGGCGCGACCAAGAGGCACGTGGCATCTCCTCCTTCCTCACTTTCTCTCCAAAGCTATGGGGCTCCAAAGCAATCCTGCTATAGATATTTTTTTAGCACTGGTGCTTCAAGCACCCACCCATGTTCCTCCTGGTCCCTATGGACTATATAATGTGGCACCTCTCCATGCCACATGGCTGGAGTGTAGCTGCAAACCTGTTGCTCAGGGATATGTCAGTCAGGCCAAGTTAGAAAGCTAAAAGAAGTTGACGTTTTAGCCTCAGAGGTGAAATTAATTATGCTTCTTTAAAGTAAAAGGTCTTTGGAGAGTGGGAGAGAGAGGGAAAATTCAATTTAAACCAATAGATCTTTACCAAAGCTGCTCGTTAGCAGTTTCAGGTGGTATAATGACATCACTGTTGTGTGCAGAATAAACATCCCATTTATCTATCTGGTCTGGAAGGGCACTGCTGGAGTGACATTCATTGCCCTGCTCAGACTGTGGTGGTAGCAGGTTTGGCCGGAGCTGCAGGGGCTGCATTGCAGTCAAAAGAGTTGTCTAAGCTCCAGGGCACTGGTAGAAAACTGGAGGAAGACTTTATTTCATCAAGGGGTCATCCTGTGTCATCTGCTGCAACAGATCCTCTTGGTTTCACCGCCATGGACCAAAGCGGCGTTTCATTTAACCTTCCCTCTGCCCAAAATCCAATTGTCAGCTGTGGCAGTGCCACCCAGGAAGACCCAGACTGCATCCCCGGGAGAACATTACCAACACCCGCTGGCTCCCATCCCGCAGCCCGACTCTTGCTCTCCTTTGCATCTCCCACACTGCTGGGGCAGGAAGGGCCTCGCATCAAAGAGGAGGAACAAGCAGCAACCCAGGATGAAAGCACAAGCTCTCACATCTTTCATCCATTAACTAATCATTCCTCCTCCACGACACATGCGCCGATTCATCATACATGATCAATACCTTCCTTGAGGCCCCAGGATGATGAACGTCTCTGCTGATATTCAAAAGACCTTGAGAGAACGGGGGCAGTTCCCCCAGGCACAGGTCAAAAAGCCAAGACTGAAACACTATGTAAGATGATACATGGTCCCAAGATCTCTCCATAAGGCACAGAGAAATATTTTTGGCTAGAAAGCTTCTCCAGCAGCATGAGGGAAGATTTTTAGATCATGCAGAGGCTGAAAGCTGATGCTGGACCAAGAGGACCTGGATTTTGTGTGCAAGGCTGGAGCAAAAGGCCATGACATCAGCTTGCAAAAGGGCAGTGTGATTTCCCGTCCCATGCTCTTGCTCTGGGCTTAGGATCATCCCACAGCATCGTATTGAGTGCAGTTAGAGATGGAGTCAGACACACGGTGACCTCCATTCTCCTGTGTTCATATAGACCATGAGCCCCATGTGCTCCTGCGTGGCTCTTCGCTCGGGTGCAGTCCCTTGCTCAATGCCGTGCCTGGCCTAAGGTCATATAATGAGTCTGTGGCAGGGTAAGGGCAAACTCTCAGCCTCTCCAAACCACCGTGCTAACATTCATCTCACCAACCCAGCAGGACCCAGGGGCTGCCCTCCTCCTGCGTGAGGAATTTCTGTCTTCAGCCATGGCTCTCTCCTCTGCCCATTTCCAGCAATGTCAGCAGGAAAATAAAACCCAGTCCCTCTCCATATGCAATGCAAACAAGGCTCAGCACCACAGGCTGCCCGTGGACTACGATGCATAGGGCTTACTTTTCTCAGAAAGGGGAAAAAAAAAAGATAACTTAAGCAGCATCCCCACTTTCAGACTCTGGAGAAAGTGAAACCCAACCCTTTAAGACCGCTGTTTGTCCTGCAACGCTCCACATTTTGCCCCAAAAATGATAATTGAAAGAAATGTTGAGAACCAGGAAAGCTCCTACAGTAATTGTTTGTGTGATTTAGGTTAAAAATAATTGCTGTCCAGGCTTATCTGCCTGACATAAGTAATTAGATAACAGAGTACTTATAAGCTGTCATTTCCTATGAGCATATTTTAACATGGCCTTTATAATTTGACCTTTATATGTGCAGCAGCTTCATCCGCTCCTTGCTCCTGTGATGGATTTATTTTTGAAGATCGGACACATGCTTGCCAGTCCTCAGGCTAGGATGCTGCACAGGAGACATGTTACAGACCCAGCAGTTTCTGCAGTGAGGAGGAGAGATCATTCTCCCAGCTGCTCATGCCTCCAATGGTGACAGACGTGCCAGACCCAGACCCTGCTGCAGACCCACCAAAATTAATCTACAGGGTTAAACTGGGGGTTGCAGGTTAAACAGGGAAATTACTGATGGACAATAGAAAAGGTTGGGCAGTGTAGAACTGGTGGGACATGGCAACACACCACTGGAAGGGAAGGGGCCTCATTATATGAGATATATTCATATATCTCATAAATTCATACTTTTCCCCCAAAGTATTCATACTTTTCCCCAAAAAACTGGAAAAGCCTGAAGATCCCTTCCTGTACATCTCAAAGAGCAGGAGGTGTGCTTCACGACATGTGGGGGAAGCACCTCCCTGCCCCCCAACGCCTGGAGGAGGCCAAAACCAAAATGCCAAGAAGGAAAAGGACCCAAGAGACTTAGATCACCGTCACTGTTTTCAGACATGAAAACAGCTACAGGGAGACACTGATGCCCAGGCACAACAAACCCTACAGATGCATAGCAGGGCTGGAGTCCTTCACGGCTGAACAGCTCTGAGTAAATAAAAAACCCAAGACAACATAGACTACTTTCTTCCCTTTTTTATGAATCCCAGACTTGGGTAGGCTCCCTCTTCCCATTGACATCCCTTGAGAAGCAATTTGACTTTGCTGGAGTTGTCAGATTTCTAAAATAAGAGATTTCATTTTTACACTTCACTCAATATTTTTTATCAAATCTTCCTTCCTTTTAAAAAACATTTTCAAACTCCCCTCAAGACTGATGGATTTGTTTTTCTTTTATTGTCATAACTTCCTTAACAACATAAAGACCCTACATTTGAAGAGTAAGCAGGGATTGCTAAAAAGATAGAGTTTGCATTTATTGCAGTGGCGTCTGGGAGGCTGCCGCCAAGACAGTATTTCTTTGCATCTTAAAAATCTACATGTCGACCACAAGGTATGAACCTGCTATGGGAAACCAGTCAACACATTGCCATTTTCAGATTTGGTACTCAAAAGTAAGTTCTCTATTTATTTGTTGTGCCACTAAGAAGCAGCACAAAAAGATTAAAACAAGCCCCCCCCAGTTAAAAAGTAAACCACAGGAAAACCCTGGGCTAAACCCCACACCACCACCATGCAAAGGGCTCCAAGGCTTTCATGTCTGAGGAGGTGTAGTAATGCAAAATATTGTGATTAATAATAAACTCCTGACTTAAGCAGGGTACAAAACTGCACTTCAAGGAAATGTGGATCCTAATAACCTTTTCTGGTTCCCTGGAGCCTGACCTCCACCGTGTATTATTAAGCTTCCTCTCTGCAAGGCTCCTCTTTAATCCCAGGCATAGGAAAACCTGGGTATCTTTAAAGACGGAGGTGGCTTTTATCTGAGTTAGGGATGTTTGTTATTGATTTTATTTATTTACAGGAAATCAGCAGCGCTGTGTCACTACATTTTTCTACAAGAAAAAAAAAGGCAACGTGTTATCAACTCAAGAGCAAGAAGCCCACCAAGCACCCATCAAGGCAGCAATCCTTTTTCCTCACAAACCAAGAAGTCGAGCAAAGATGACAACATTTGCACACGCAGTTTTTGATGGCCGATGACATTGCCCCCAGGTATGTGACAGGCACCAAGCAGCCTTGTCCCAGCCGTGCTCAGCATCTCTGCACGCTCTCGGCTAAATGTGCTTTGCATCAGGCTCCTCTGATAGGAGTCAGAGCACCAGCTCGACTCCCACCAAGGTTCACCTCCCAGTTTGGCCACTGAAATGCTTTTCACGGGGTTTGCCGTGGCACCCCTGGGTCCCGCTTTTGGTCTGCACCCAACAAGGCAAGGGTAAGGATTTCACTGCTCCTGTTTGGGTGGATGGTGCTGGTGCGCGTGGTTGGGACAGCTGCACTGTGTGCATGGAGCTGGGGGGGAAAGGGAGGAGAGGGGGCACAGACCAAGCTACCCATGTCATGAGCTGTGGAGGGCTCAGCGTTGGCCAGGTTCCTGGTTTTCACATTTCCTCAGCCATAATAAGCAGCAAATATTCCCTCTACAGCCCCTTGCCAAAGCAGAGCTTCACAGGGTGGTTTAGAGGGCCTGAAACATTAGGTCTTAGAGTGGCTTTAATGTTTGCAGAGCCATTATGCATCTCCAAGAATGGAAATCTCTATTTTATGGAACGTGAAAGCTTTAGAGAGCTCTGTCCCTCTCTTATGCAGATAAAGTCAGACACTGAGGTCAGAGTTATTTTGGGAGAAGGACACATAGACTAAGAGGTCTTCTTCTTTAGGGGACCAGGCTGAAAATCCTGGAAGCTGCCAGCCAGGTACTCCTCCTGCTGAGATACCCCAAATGATGAAGCAGAACAATAAAGCTAACCTCACCTCCGGCTAGCAATGGTGGGAGCTCTCCTGCCCAGCTCCTCTAGCACTCTACACCTTTGGTATATGTGGAAAACCCAAGGGAGCAATTCGTCCCTTGACACAGACAGATAGGACATGCCTTTGATTGAAAAGATGCTATATCACCCATTCAACCAGCCTTTCCACCAAGTGCTACCTTCCTACCACATCTCGAGCAAGCCCGCAGTGTATTTGCCATGGTTGCCTGCTGGTAGCTCGAGGTGGATTTGATGAGCTGAGAAGGACCATCAGTTCCATATAAAAGCCAGGGCTGTGTTAGATCTTCAATTGCTTTCAGAAGTGGTACAGATGGAAACAGCTGCTGCAAAACAGAGCTGTTTCCCATCAGGTAGACAAAGCTAAGAGTCTCTTCCGAGTCTGCCAGGAGTTTGTTTCATCTGCGAGTTTGTCTCTTTTCAGGGGAGGCAGAATAGCTCTTAATAGGATTTCAGGACTGGTTTATCTATCAAGGACAAAATCCCACAATGAGACAACATCACGGAGAGATTATCCTGTGTTCTCTGAAGGAGAGATCACAAGATTATCCCGAAACAAGGCTTGTTTATGTTGAGCTAATGACAGATAATTGGTAACCCCCTTTGCATAGCTGGGTGACCGACCCAGTGAGTGCTCAGAAAGTAGAAAAGCAGCAGCATTTCCAAAGGGAAGGAATCCAAGGTCTGACGTGGACTCAATCTGAAAGAAAAACTTCTGGAAAGGATCAGGGCAAGGCCATGAATTTATGAAGTAGTTGTTTGGCTGACTCTAATTTTTAAAGCATTATTATCCTTTTAGCGGGGCTGTCGGGTAGATGGAAGCCAGAGCTGGCGTGATGAAGAGCAGCTGAATAGTGATTTGCAGCAATTCCTGCCTTCCACACTTTTTTTTGCAGATCGGGAAGCCAAATTGCTTGTAAACAGCTTACTGCCCCCCAAAATGCTGCAAAAGGGGAAATTTCTGGGCTAGGGGTGTGAGGAATGAAGAGGGAGAATGAAAAAAAGAAGAGAAACACCAATGTTAAGTCCTGAGATCCACTGGCATTTGAAAGCACAAAGCCAGGCAGAAGATGACAGGAACAAATGCTTCAAATCCTTGGAGATTCCTTCTAGAGTGACTTAAATGGGGCAAACCAAAGAGACATTTCTGCAGGTTTAAATGCACTCCTTGTGCCCTTGCAGCAAATCCTCACCTTGCTTGCAGCTGTATCATCTGCATTTCTCCTGCATTACGTACGTGCAAAAGCAGCTCAGTCAGATGCTGCATCTCTCTAACCTTCCAGTCACTCATACGCCACCTTCCAAGTAATGCAATCAAAACAATCCAGCTAAAAGCATTTCATCTGGCCTAGACTGACATGAATTGTTTCTAATAAAACTAAAGCTCTGTGGGACAACTAATGGGTGCTTATTAGTACAGGCAATGGACTATTCAATCAACCATATAGGGAAACTAATGGGGATTGATGGCCAAAATACAAGATGAGGACTTACCTCTTTAAATAAATAGCTGATGGGCTCGTGATCAGATTAATCTTAGGTTTCTATGGGGAAAGTTTATACCTAGCTAATAAAGAGAAAAACAAAACGTGTGGAAAATAGCATCACCGGGTCCCTGGAGGTTTTAACGTTATTGCCTTTGCAGCCGTGGCAGCAGGTGGGTTTCCAGAGACACCTATCTTTCCAAACAGCACTGGTTTGGGAGCAGGTTAGCAGGTGGTGTCTCCCAGATGATGTAAAAAATTCACAGAGCAGCTGGAAAACCTCTCGTAGCTATTCTAGGTCTCTGACTGTTCTTTTCATCTTCACTTGCAACGGTCCCAGGAGTCACTACCGCAACCTTTGCATGGGAAGCATAAGCAGCAGGTGCTGGAGATGTGCTGGCACACAGCATGCTGCAAGGGCAGCCTGGGGAAGGCAAGGTTTAGCCTTGCTTCATTTCAGAAGTCAAAGCCTGATGTGAGCAGTCTGGAAGTGGGGCAATACCCCCTGTCCAGGCAGCACTTTCAATTTGCTTTCTGTACTGCGGTAGTTTGCCCCAGACCTCGGAGCTTGGTTGATTCCCTTCAACTCAGACAGCCCACATCTAACCTGGACAGTCCCTGTGCACAAAGGAGGCTGCAAAGCACACCAGGAACACCCTGCATGCCTCTCTACTGCTTTATTCTTCTCTGAACATCACCCTCATCTTCCTCTGGGGAGAGGGTTCAGGTCTGGATGAACCTTTGCACTCACTCAGTATGGCCCTTTTTTTTTAACCACCTTGCAGACAGTCCTAACTCTCCCTGCTTCATCTCTTCCCTTCAGCAAAGGTTTCCCAAGATTTTTCCAAAACCCAAGATTTTTCTACCTTTGTCCTCAAGCTGATAGAGGAATGGAGTGATTTGCAGAGCTGAAGGAAGGGCATGTGCACCTCTGGGGCTTCCAAGTCACTCTTCCCTGCAGCAAACCAATCCTTGATCTCCACCCTCCCATTTCCTTCCCTTTGAAAGGTCTCTGATCGGATCACAGATGGCAATTCCTATGTGACAGATCCTAATGTCATTATTGACGACAGACCAGATGTCCAGGGAGGCATATTGCTCGTTTTAATCCAAAATTCATCAAGAGCCTCACCTTTGTAGTTTAGGGTGAGTGTAAAGGTATCTTCATGGGAAGGGGGGCACACACATTTTTTTTCCCTCTCGCCTCATTTTTCCTTTTCCTTTGAGGAGGGGAGAGTTTCACACAGCATGGTCGGGAGAGGCTAAACCCGACACCAAAGGGCTCCTGTTCTGAACAGCAGTGTCATTAAAATGCTACAAAAATCTCTCTTGAACTTTACAAGGACATGGGAAGGGATATGTTCTATGTGATAGTGTATGTATGAGCCTCAAGCTGTTATAGCATGCTGGCCCTGCTCATTGCTGCATCTTAGGTACCTAATTCCTAGTCAAGAGAAAGAAATAATTCCTATTTTGGGTTATGGAGCAATCCTGACTTCTAATGTATCAATTTTTCTCCCAGTACTCGACAATACCTGTCCGCTCTCAGTTGGATGTAAATCAGATCTAACACTCGTAGACACTGATTATGCCAGTGCAAAACTGCTCAGAGAGAGACCTAATCTATGCAATCACCCAGCATGTTTTTTCTTCTTTAAATCACACAAATGCAGTTGTTGTGAAAGTGCAGACTACTGACCTGTATCATTTTGTCTTCACCTGTCACCTAAACACGGCATATCCTTCCTATAGATTAAGTGCCATGTAGCTCTCCTGCTATAGGGCATGGCAGTTGGATACAAAGGAAACTACACAGGATCAGCCATAAGTGGGAGATGCGGTGCAGATCGCAGCGAGTTAGCACCAGGTAAAAAAACCACAGGTGACTTGTTTCCGCTAATATTTTAAAGCAAGAGCTCTCATGCTCGTTATCTCTCTTGGAGACAGGGAAAAAATCCCAACAGCCTTTGTGGCAGTGAAGACAAAGCTTTGCTCGGTGGGAGACGTCCTATATGGCATAATGTATGCTGGGAGCAATCCTGTTGTTTTATGGGCCCGGTTAGTGTGAAGTGCAAAACAGGCTTGGGGCTGAAGCTGCATTATTCATGGGGGAGCGTAAATATTTCAGTGCGAGGCTGAGGTGGGGAACAACATAACAACAGCATATTGTCCTCTTTCTTCCTCTAAAATCATTGTTTGTGTTTAAGAAGGCAAGAGGGGAATATTCTTTTCCTTTAAACATAATGCCATGCACTGACACATCCCAGGGAAAAGCAGGATAACAGCGGGGCAAACCCCACGGCCTCTCCGAGGGGGAGGGAAGCGTCCCATCACATCCCGGCTCCCAAGGAAGTATCAGTCCTGTCTTTAGAAGAGAAACAACTCAGCGCCTGGCATTTATTTTTGGAGATGATTCCTCGGTTGTGCTGTGCTTGAAGGGGACAAATCAGCAGGTGGGTGTACAGACAAGGAAAGTTTCCTGCAGTTTTCCCCCTCTGAAGAGCAGACTTATTTCCATGCCACTCTCCGATAACTCTCCAGTGCACGACTTATTTGATCAGAGGCAATGGCCGGTTCGCAGTAGGGCAGTGGAAAGCTGCGTTATAACCCCAAGTTGCAATATTTGGGGTAATGCGGTCATAGCAGCAAAGGGAAGAGGCAGGGGAGCAGGCAATGCTGCCTGCCCCAGCCCAGCCGACTGGAGCTGCCTGCTCGGTCCCTCTGTGCAGATGCACTGCTGCCATCAGCCGGCAAATGGAAACCAGCACAGGGCACGATCCCCTCCCTGGTACGAGGAAAGCTAAAGCAGGCACAACTTACGCCAAACTCTCCTTTTGCTGTTTTCACTCCGAAGAAGCACCCTCGGGTGCAAAAAAAGAGCAACGCAGCAGATGGGATGTTCAGACGCAGGGGAAGGCTGGACCTCTCGGAGCAAAAGTTGCCTTTAAGTGCCGCTTTATCCTCTCCAATGCCACAGAGCCAAGAATCGCAGAAGCTTAAGGGTGGAGCGAGGGTGTGGACAGGCCTCTCTGGGTCCTGGGTTGGGTATTTTGGAGCTTAGCAGAAGCGGGATTGCTCGAGCAGCTCCCTACATACTGTTCATGCCGTGCTGAAGTTGCACCAGAGATATACACCCCATTCAATACAGAGATCAAACAGCCCTGAGAAGCAAGAAGATTCGTCCATCATCATCATCAGTTCATGGATCTTTCTTTTAGATGTTTTTTTTTTTACATCATTCACATTGTAATTTCCAGTTCCTCTCCTCTGCCACCTCCTGCTGAGGTCCCCAGGACCCCACTGCCCCCAGGAGCTGGTTGCACCAAGCTGCCTCTTGCACAGGCTTGTGCCATGTGAAATTGTGTCTCTGCAGCGGTTCCCTGACCTCCTGCTGGGCAGATTGCTGCCGATCTCACAGCTCATTGCCTGCCCTCACCTCTAAAGCAAAAGGCTTTGTAGCATTCCTGCCATACACATCAGTCATATGCTGGTTTGAATCATGAAAAAATGTATAAAAGAGGATGACAGGTGTTCAAAAGGGAAGCAAAAACTGATCGCAAAAATGCTATGGGCAGAGGCTTAATGTTTCCCAAGCTAGAGCCCAGTCATTTCTAGGTAGTGGTGTGTGACCAGGTCCATCTGCACATCCCACCCCATGCCCAAGGGGGCCTCTGGGCACACTCAGGCAGGAGGTGCAGAGGGGAGGACTGGGGGCTTGAGCCCACCTGCCCACTCTGCCACCCCACTGCCCAGTGTGGGCTGGCACCTCCAGCCAACAGTGCTCCTTGCGCTGACCGGTCAGCAAAAGGGCACGCCTCCCACCACTGACTGCATTGAGACCTTCAGCTCCAAATGGAGGCAGTCCAGACTGCTCTTCTGGGCTCAAACCCCCATTTTTTTAGGTGGGCAGTCCCCTAGCAGACAGCCTGGGTCCTGCTATTTATCCCTGCAGCTCTAGTCTGGCACTGAGAGTCTCATGTGGAGTGAGGTTTGGCCAAACTTCAGACAACTAGTTATTTCAGATAACATGATTTTGGCCAGAGCTACATGAGATTCCAGACCTTTCTCACTTCTGTTTCCCCTCCTGCAAAACACCCCACAAAGATAAGCCTTGGCAGCTATCTCCTGTACGAGATAAAACAGAACCAGCTCCCCAGATCTGACACAGCTGAAGTGCAACAAAATCCCTGTTTCTGCTCTTTTTGGAACCATCAGAAAGAAACTCAAGTGGCTTCCCCAACAGTGCAAAACCCTGAGCTTTTCACTTCTCACATTTAATGTCTGTTTCTCTTCCATGTTCCTTCTCAGCTCAGATTGAGGTTCATAGCCAGAAATTCAGATTTCATAGCCAGAAAACCTTACAGTAGTCCACCGTAAGTGCTTGCTGTGAGCTCAGTTTATTTGTGACCTGTTACATGTGCTGTGCTTCCCACGTGGAGTTATTTGCATTCAGCCACTTCCAAAATGAAGTTGAACAACTTTTCCTTTGGAATCAGCCCTCGGAAGGTGGGGAGACATAAGGCCCCAAATATTTCTGAGATAACAGCCCTTTCTGATTTGTGTCAGGGTCATGGAAAAACAATACTTTTAAAAAAAATACCCTGGGGTTTTACACAACATCCTCTGTTTAGGGCGTTGGGCAGTGCCACACTTGGAGGACGGGCAGGGTGGCCATGAGCGCCCTTTGCAGCCCCCAGCCCTGGAGCTGCAAAGCTGCATTTCCCATATGGGCACCTGCAGCATCCAGGGTTTCCTGGGCATAGACAAGTCCTTGCCACATCTCTTTGCCTCGGCTGCAGCAGGAGCAGGTGATGGAACAGTATTTATGGTTATCCCCATATGTTGCCAGCAGTAGGCTGGAGGGGCAAGTTAGGCAAGCTTCAAAGCAGCTTTGTGTTGCTGGGCACTGCAAGCCGTTTTTATCAGACGTCACCTTGTGCCGTAGCGTGGCCGTACTAGACTAAAGTGCGATGTATGGAGCAGCCTGTCTTTTGCCAACGAAGCAGTCAGAACAGCACTTTTTTCCAGGAGACGTTGCTGCCTCCAGGCCAACTGGTGCATGATCCCACAGGTCTCTTCCTGCAGCACTGATACAACTACTTTGAAGACATCTCTTTTGTTTAGATTATCTGATAAGTAACAGGCACAGCTCATGTTGCCTTTTTGAGAAGCTGGAGGAGAATACAGAGATTGCAGCGCAGGGCTGGGCATGACCTGCACGCACCCCATGCCAGGGCACTCAGGTTCCTCCAGCAAGAGCATTCCCAAGGGCCAAATCCTGATGCAGCCTCTGTGCTGCCCTGGGGATGCCCACACTGGCTGGCTAGGCCCAGGATCATATCATTTATCTCCTTGGAAATGCTGCAAAGCTCTCATTTGGGAATGGGGGAAGAAGCAATAGGTTCCTCCTTCGTCACTGGGTTTGGTGGTGGGTGACAGTGGCCGGGTGGCCCTGCAGACCCACGCTCTCCCTGTGCTCACCACACAGGTGCAGCACAGACATCAGGGGTGCTGCCATACCCAGCTCCTGCCAAAGCTGACCCGAAGGCTTGCTCCTGACCTGGCTTGGATTGGAGCCCGTGACCTAGAGATGAACTGCTCTATATCCCATATCCAGTCTCCCACTGAGTTTATTTTCTAATGTGGCAGATCAAAGACTGCTGTAAGGAGCAAATCTATCAAAGGCTCAGCACCCTCAGATAGATCCAGCTCGCTTTTATGTTTACTTTTAACAAGCATACTCCTTCCTATTGTTCAGCAATTGCTTTAAAATGGATAATTATCAGATTTCCCTATTAATGGGAAAAATCAGGCAATCATAAATCTTAAAACCTGCTACTATCTGCACACTGCATGTATCACATTAGGGAAAAAACAATCTGTGGAGCAAAGCTATTACCGAGTGACCATGTCTTGGCTCAGCAGCTGGTTTTAATTTCAGCAAGAGATCCCCTCTGCTTCCCAGCAATGCCACCAGCCCTGCTCTTCCCACCGCTTCTCTGTAAGCACTGCAAAACTCCAGCGTCAGCCTCGCACATCACACGCTCCAGCAATTCAAATCAGGAGAACCTATGCATCTGAGACAATGAATGCCAGCTCATTACTGCATCTGCCTTGCCCTTCTAGACGCTGTAAGCCCAGTTCTCCTTACACTTTTTAGTCAAAACTATACTTGCTTTAGTGGAGTTGTTCCTCAGTTTCACCCAAATAACTGAAAAGGGTTTCTCTGGCTGCCTGATCATAGACATAAGCCATCAGACACACCTGGAAAAATTGCCATCTAGTAGGAATTAACTGACAGCACTTTGTATCCTCTGATGTGTTTGGAAGAAGTGAAAACTTCCTTTATTTCCCCTATATAGTGACCTACACAAAGCTGGACATGGACTTAAATGACTGGTGGACACACCACCCTCCAAGTCCTGATATCTTCCTTGTTGCACAAAGAGCAAAAGAATAAGGGAACATGGGCCAGAAGATAAGGGTCGGTCTTGTGGTTAAAGCAGCAGACTGGCATTCAGGAAATTCGAGGTGAGATTCTGGCCGTCTCCCCAAAAAACTGTTGGAATCAACTGTAGCCTTGAGGACTGAGTTTTGCTACAGGTCATGAGTGGCTTTGGGTAAATTGCTTAACCAACCTCATTTCCCACTCCCCATGCTAGCTGGGATACTTGTGCCCATCATGCTGGGATGTTGCATGAATTATCTGGTATTTGGGAAGCTCTTAAATCCACGTAACTCACATGTAACAATATGGTCCTGCTTTTAGATTAGAGCTACAATAATTGAGAGCTGAGCACATTTTGTTTTGATTTTCTTATGACTATATGAATTCACTGAGACAAGTGACAGAGAAATATGATTCATCATATTCCTATGAGTATTTCCAAAACAGTTCTTACTTTTATCTGGGCAATTGGAAAAATGTTAAAGGCAAGACTATTTTACCCAGCTGACTTAAGAAGGTTGCTTTATTCCACATTTCTGTTTTCAATAAATACCTCAGGACAAAAACATCCCCTGCAGCATATACACGCAAAGGACAAAAAGGCGTTAAATCCTAAGGAGGGGGACAGGGGGAAGAGATAAATAGTTTACTTCTATTATCTTTACCATATGTTCTATTCCAACTGGATACACATAAACAGCATGTAATCTTCAAGCTCAGCTTTAGACTCTTTGAAGTGACCTGACCATACTACTGATTTATTTCAGACTAACCTTTCTCTTTGAACCCTAGGTCAAGGTTAATTCTATAATAAAACATACCTTATACAGCTGGCTTTTCCAGTGGTGCTAGCAAGTAACGAACCCCTCAGTCATAAGCATTTGTTTCACTGAGTGTAGTATTGTATTTCTATTTTCCCTTCCCTGTATTAATTTCCTTCACAGACCCTAGTTAAGGGGAAAAAAAATCTCTTTTCCGGTCCATGAGATCAATTTTAAACACACTGGAATTAAATGAAGACATTTAAGCCACATTTCTTTGCTGAAATGCATCCACTAACACCAGAAACTATTTTTATTACAGTCTATGTTAAATAATCAGATCTTCAATTTCATAAGGAGCCATACAGCTACGTTATTCAAACTCCCCCACTGGCAATGACCCTTTCAGAACCTTTTACAAAATCATCTTTGCACTGAATCATAGCAAACCAATAAGGATAGCTTTTCTATCGAGGAAAATAAAATTGGAAAAGGGAAATACATTTGAAGGGCACTTCTCAAAAAAAAAAAAAAAGAGCTCCTTGCAAGTGCCCCCAGCCAGTTTTGCCTGCCTGTAGGTATCGAAGGGTAGAAGCACTCCAAGCAGGGGTAGAAAAGTGCACAAGCTACCTCAGCGGTCTGGGATGCAGTCATGAGGAGATGCTGAGGTGCATGCCATATTGTTCAAAGGCTGCTCATTGGGTTGTTTTTAAGAGGACTGGAAAGATGCTTTTGAATATCAGCCTCCAGCCCACAGCACATACTCACAGAACTTAATTAAAAAGCAGCAACGCACAAGCTAAAGCAGCAGCTGTTATGTATTTCTTCTGACTCCAAAGCCTGTTAGAGCTGTCGGGAGAGGGATGAAATGAAATCTTCTGGGTTTGGGGCTTCCACGAGGCACAGGCTGGAAGACCTTACTTGCCATAGCTAACATGAGGGAGGAATTGTGCTTCCCCTCCAAATGAATGATGACTTTATCCTGGCTTATCCTCACACATTTTGCAGGCCCAAGTCTACAGTGGGTTGATGTTCAGCATCACCAGCACACAAAGGTGCATCACCCTTAAAACTAGCACCAAAAGCTTTCAGTACTTCATCTCTGGCTTAGTGGCCGCTTTGTAAAACAGGGTTTTAGTCCAGTGTTAGATGAGTTTGACCAGACAGCACTCTCAGTCAACATCGATACAGCAAACTTGTTATCTCATCAATGTCTGTCACTGCCTAACACAGCTGAGCTTGCCGTAATGGGAGCACCATCCATTTGAAATCCCAAAGGTAGGCATCGGTTTTGGATCAATGCTCTCAGAATCTCCATTAACCATTATGATGCCAGTGACGTTTTAGATCTGTTCTGGATTAATTTCTTCATGCCAGGACAAGTCAACAAAAGGCCTTCGTTTGTTTGAGACTCTCTTATAGTACGAGAGTGGTGGCACGGTGAGCCCAGCATCTCCAGAATTGACATGGTTCCAAGGCAACCCTTTTGCCTCCGGCTCTCCCATCCCATTTCACCACTCTGTCCTTCTCTTCTAGCTTCTCCTCAGGTGCTACTGCCTGTCCCCGCTCCTTCATCACAAGCCAGGAAGCCCCATTTGCCACAGCAGAGCCCCAGCTGGCAGTGCCGTATGTGTCCTGCCCTCCGCACCATGCTCTGCCCCAAATCACAGCCCTGGGCACGCTGTGGGATAAAAGCTACAGCATGCTGCCTGTCACATCAAAGTCCCGATCGGGAGACCAACACACCTTTTGCTAAATGAAGTGTCTTTGCCCATCAGGAGTACCAGGAGCAGTACTCTTCCTCTCTTGTCTACCACAATAAGTAGTATTTTAAACAAGGGCACTGGAGTTACACCAATTCAAGACCTCAAAATAGCAATGTAAAATTCCACCCAAATGTGTTGAAAGACATATCTCTACCATTTTCTAAAATTGTTCTTTAATGGGCACCAAAAATTGTTACATCTAATGATTTATTAGTGAATGAAATCAGCCAATTAGCCGACTGATTTTCAAAGGGAACACAGAGAACAATTTAATATAATGCAAGATAATAAACATGTCCCAAGCTGAATCACTGAATGATGTTGCTAACAGCCTGTCAGAGATATCAGATATTTACAGCAGAATAAGGCACCACATCAGATAAATACATCCTCTCAAGGATATAGAAATACAGAAAGGAATCTCTCCGACTGCATTTCAAGTCTGGGTAATTTCCATAACTCCTGAGAAAAAGCTTTGTGTGGTGCCAGACCTCTTCTCAAAAGTCACCCATCCATGCTGCTGGTGTGGGGGATACCCTCTGGACCAAGCACAGGGTGGCTGCTACCCAGTCTAAGAAAGCCAACAGCACAAAATACAGCGGGGAATTGGAAATGTGCTCATCGTGACACTCAAGACAAACCTCTTTCAGTGTGAGAAGTTCTGCAAAGACCAGGCAAAATCTGGATATCAAGGTTTCATCCAAAACCTGCACAATAATAGTCCATTACCAGTATGTCAAGAAGGAAAAAATAGCATGGACCTCACAGGATGTATAATGTTTTAAAGATAAAAACATGTATAGGTATCTAGTAAATTGGGTAACCTAAACCAAAGGTACCTTTAAAATCATTTTGTCTACATGTTGCCATTAAATATGTCAGACCCAAGCAAGTATTATTTGTGCTGTCCTAGAATTGATGGCTTCATATTGCAGGCTTGTTCATGCAGCTGTTATTGAAAGATGCATTTTTGATAAAATGGTAAAAAGCAAGTAAACAAACCTATAACTCAATTCGATTTATGTACGTCATTGTGAAATCATTTTCAATTTAATGTAACTGTGCACAGTCTACATCTATCTGGTTCTATCCAGAATTACAAAACCTCCTTATACTCCCGAGCCATTCAAGTGGGTGAGTAAGAATATGAGCTCTGCACTTGGGAATGAAGTTCCCATTTTGTTTGCTTTGATACCAGTTTGCCCTTAGACAGTATTTAATACAGCTAGTGTTCCTGTTCACTATAAGTAAGGCTGCAAATTGCAGCTCCAGCAATCTCTGGAGATCCAGTTGGGAGATGAGAGCCCAGTAACAGGTATCCACAAGTGACCTTAACATTGTTCCAAGCATCTGCAATAGTCTACACGTGCAGCGCCTGTATCAGTTACTCCATGGATATGTGCAACACCCCTCCTAAATGAGGAAACCAAGAAAGACGTGAGAAGACACCTAATATGGCTATACATTTCCAAAATTGGTCAAAGTAACTTGCACTCAGGAGAGCAACAGAGTTTGGGCTGAGGAAACTTCCACCCTGCCAATGGTGACTTCTAATACATCTTGGAACTCGAGAGATGCTTCACAGCACTAACACTGTCCCAGTATTTCAGAGAGGAAGACTGAGCACCAGTCTCAGAAAATGTAGTGAATGCAACCTGGTGAAACCACTGGTAAGACGCTCAACTAAAAAGTAAACTCCTACCACTTAATTCTGCAAGACCAGCCTGCGGGAGATGACTCAAACAAAGCTGGATTCATTCTTCGAGGCTACAAGCTTGGATGATAAAGGGAACTGCTAAGGAGTAACGGCATCTACATGCTTTTGACTTACTATCATGCAAGTCCGTTAAAATCAGAGCTACATAAACCCAAACTTTACACAAAAAGCAGTCTCCCTGGATGACCGTTCTGACTAACCAGCACTGCTGTTTCACATGAACACAATGCCCAAGCTGGGAGTTCGCATCTGCCGTGCCCCAGCAGCCGGGACGAGGGCCTGGAACCGTCCCGACGCTGTGCAGGGGACAGGGCACAAGCTGTCTGACAGGGCCACCGTGCAACTCGCATCGCAGCACGCTGCCGCCGTCCCCTGCCTCGAGGTCACGACGCACTGGTGTTGTGGGTACAAAGGGCTGGGCTCCCCCTCCACCTCCCTGCCCCACGGGCCACCGACCCGTCCCGGTCTTCTGCTGAGGGAAAAGCGCCATTTCCCCCCTGTACCCTCTCCAGCTCTCTACCTGAGGGAAAAGCGCCGTTTCCCCCCTTCTCCAGCTCTCTACCTGAGGGAAAAGCGCCATTTCCCCTCTGTACCCTTCTCCAGCTCTCTACCTGAGGGAAAAGCGCCATCTCCCCCCACCCCGTACCCCTCTCCAGATCTCTACCTGAGAGGAAGGCGCCATTCCGCACCCCCCCCAGCCCCCCCCGCCCCGGTGTCTTCCCGAGGGGAAGGCGCCATTCCTCCAAGCCTCCCTCCTCCCCGTCCCCGAGGAACGGGCACAGCCGCCGCCGTGGCGGCCTCAGCAGCGCGGCCGTGCACGGCAGGAGAGCGCCGGAGCGGCGCGGGGCGGGGAAAGGCGGCCGCACGGCGGCGGGGCGGAGCGGCGGGGCCAGGCCGCGGCCGCGGCGGCGAGGCGGAAGGGGCGACGCCGCCCGGGCGGGAGCTCTCTCCTTCTCGGAGCGGCCGCCGCTCGGCAGCCCCCGCCGGGCATGCCACCGCCCGGCCCCGGCCCCGGCGAGGCGGCCTCCCGCGTCAGGGAGGCGGCGGGGAGGGACCCGCTGGCCGCCGACCTGCGGTGCAGCCTCTTCGCCGCCGCGCTGCAGAGCTACAAGCGCGACTCGGCGCTGAGGCCCTTCCCGGGCCGCTACGCGGGCGGCGACACCAAGGACTTCGAGGGGCTGGTGAGTGCCAGTGCCCCCGGCCCGGGGGTGTATATCCGAACCGGGAATGGGGTGTTCTGCCTCTGGAGTGAGGAAGCGGCCTTGTGAAAGGGCTAGGTAGGCGGGGGAGCCCAGGCCGACCGTGCCTGGGCTGTTCTGGGGGAGACGGCGAGGTTGTCCTCTGAGGTGAGGGCAGCGGCGCCTCGGGGTTACGAATAAAGCCGAATGAATTGTTTATCCGGTCACGGAATCCAGGTTT
This sequence comes from Haliaeetus albicilla, assembly GCF_947461875.1. Classification (NCBI taxonomy): domain Eukaryota; kingdom Metazoa; phylum Chordata; class Aves; order Accipitriformes; family Accipitridae; genus Haliaeetus; species Haliaeetus albicilla. The sequence goes on along the minus strand of NC_091494.1, from coordinate 25,531,264 downwards.
TAAGGTACATTTGGGATTCTGACCAATAGACCCACACGTGAAAACTTCCAAATCCCGTGCTGGGATACAAAGCGTTTTAAGAGCTTGCCCTACGTGAAATTCAGATCAATTTTGAAGGGTTTGTATTTTACACGGCCCGAACAGCCCCTCTGTGTTTATCCCACTGCAGATCCTGTATCGTGACAGGTTGTTTTCTTTCACGAGCTTGCTTGATTATTCTTGTGTGTACCTTATAGATATTGTTGGTAAACACAAATATTTTGTGACTTGTCTGGTATCTGTTGTTAGGATGAGTGACAGACTTTCCCACAAACTGAATACAATTGTTTATATGTCATAACAGAAACTGCTTTTCAGTTTACAACTTATTAGGGTGAAATATTGTTTTGTTTTCACTAGAGGTCTCTCTTTAATCATAATGAAAATAAGGAGCTTGTACTAAATGCTTGTCTTGTTAGCTTGCAGATACCAACGCTCTACCAAGCCTGAAAGAACTTCTGGAGTCTGTTCCAAACACAGAGAAAAGGACCTGGGATTTGTTTAGTTGGATTTTGTCATCTAAGGTCTTCATGATACAAAGTACTAAGAAACAGGAGGTAAGTTTTGAATTCTGAAAGTCTTGATTAGAATTTGTCTTTTAAGGCAAACTTGCACTTCAGAGATTATTTCCTCGTGCTGGAAGTTAGTTGGTTATTGTGACAGCTTGACAGTTCAACGTGAATGCATTTTTTTCTGTATATAGAGAGGGTTGTTTGCTATGTTTTTTAAATAAAATTTTCAGGAACACTGGTTGGAAGAAAGTTATCACTGTCAGTAGTTGATGATGGGCAGTGATTGTAGTTGGTTACTCCTATTAACGTAGCATGTACACATGCATGTTCTAGACCAAGATAGTCCAACTCAGGTGTCATGGACCTAGGTCCTGCTTCTCACTGAGAAAGCCAACTTTGTACTTCTGCATACTGCCCCAAAAATGGAAAGGTTGAGAGCCACTGAGGTACTTTTGTAACAGGGATCAAAGTAGTTTGAGAGATTAGTAGCAAGATGAAAACAACTTCTGTTTCCACTTTTTTGCCTCTTCCAAGATCAGCTGATGAATATATCGTCTTAGTAGCCAAAGTAGAATTGTGATATTGCCCTTGCATCATCAGTTAATTCATAATCACAATTCAGGTTTTTTTTCTGGAAAGAAGAATTAAGATTTATCTTTGATAGCAAGAAACCGTCAAAATTTTTACTGTCCGCTTACTCCTTCTGAATTGTGACAGTATTGAATTCTAGCACAGAAAGCATAATCAAAACACATAAGGCAATGTGAAAGACTAAGGCACGGTAGGCAAAACTTCCAGTGAGTAATCTAAAGCGCATATACCAACACTCATATTCCTTCCTGTTTTTAAGTACGAGAAGATCCAAGAACTCACAGGCATGTCTGGGGCTGTGGTTCCTGCTCCAGACTACCTCTTTGAGATCGTGTATTGTGATCAAATGAATACCAAGTTTGCTGAGACCAAGGGAGAGCGGGACCTCATCTATGCCTTCCACGGGAGCCGCCTCGAGAACTTCCATTCCATACTGCACAATGGCCTGCACTGCCATTTGAACAGGGTGAGGCTCCTGGTGTTGGCACCATCTTCTGTTGGTCACTTGCAGCTAGTGACACTTTTTAAAAATAGGCCCAAATTCCTTTAGGGATATGAAATGTGCTGATGATCTTATACTGCTGTTTTCACTTCAGTGTAGGCCTTTGTGGATGGTTGTGTTCGATTTTCTAGTGCAGCCTGAAGGTAAAAACTGGAAGCGGCACAAAACCCTTTTCTCTGGTGTGATGAATTATGGCTATCCTTTGCTTCTTTGTAAGGAAGTGTAACGCCTCTGAAAATACTGGCCTATCTGACAGCCTGCAGCTGGAAAGTGCCTGTACACAGAGGAGGAGGATAGTGGCCCAGACAATGTACAGTCTCTCTTTCTGCCTGGCCTCAAGTTTAGATCAACTAAGTTTTAGGTGCTATTTGCAAATGGAGCCTTCTTTAAATGGCCTGGTTAAGGGAGACTTCCCATAGGATTTGCACCTCTTCCGATTTCCACAGAAAGGCACTTGGGACTCCTGGCTTTTTGTGTCATTTGTAATGCAGCTTTACACAGCAGCTGCTTAACCTTCCAGTCAACCTGGACTATGTTTTTCCCCCATGTTCCTTATAACTAGTGGCTTATCAGGTACAGTGGACTTACTGGATTCATAATTTTAGCCAGTGTGGCAAATCCTGTGATTCAAAGTTATTAAAACAGTCAATATTTGAAAGGAATTCACAACTGAGAAGTAATTCCCTCTTTTCTAGTAAAGCATGGATTTAAATGCAAGTAAAGCATTGCCTTGTTTGTGGAGGTTGGATTATTTGAATGATGGCAGTCTCAATAAATCAGTGAAATGCCTCTAACAGCAGTACAGTCATGTTGATATAAAATACTTATGCTGGCAAACTAAATCCAAATCCGGGAAGGCATGAATCTGTCCACACCAAGGGCTGTGCCAAGCAGCTAATTTGAGGGATGGGAGAGGGCAGCTGCCCCACCCCGAGGAAGTTGTGCCAGGACAAAAACAGTGCATGGACCAGGCCCAACATGGGTCAGAAAAGCCTTTCTTAATTTACCTTCAGAAAGAGAACTGCCAGTCTTAAAGTAATGAACACTTGTATGTTTTTTATAGTTTGCACTACAGGATTTTAGGATATATTTCTGCTCCGTTTCAGACATCCCTGTTTGGTGAAGGTACCTATCTTACCAGTGACCTGAGTCTGGCTCTCCTTTATAGCCCGCATGGTCTTGGTTGGCAACAAAGTGCATTGGGCTCTACCCTTAGCTGCGTAGCTGTTTGCGAGATCATTGACCACCCAGATGTAAAATGTCAGGTGAAAAAGAAAGGTGAGTCTATTGCAGTAATAACTATGTGCAGTTCACCTCTTACTTAGCACTTCTCATATTTCAGCTTTGTGCCTATATGCTGTCATATAAACAGTGCAATATATGGAGCGTGGATACGCTTCAGCAGAAACTGGCTACAGGCTCGTTTTCTGATTGACCCCTCAGCAAATACACAACAGCCTTGTTGTCTGTGAAGCTTCTCTTAAAATAGTATATTTAAGGGGTAGAAAATATTTTGGTGGCATCACCTAGTTTCAGTAGCATGATAAAATCATGTTCTATAATGCCTGATCATGTCACCTGTGATGGTGGAACAGAAGCATCACAAATGTATCAATAATGAGCTTTATTAGATGTCTAGGAAGCCTCTGATCAGATTGTCCTTCTCCTTTGATTGCTTCCTGCTTGCAGGGCTCAATCAGTCCTTCAATGTTGTTTTTCTTTCCCTGTTAATATTAGCAGGTCCTCAAGCACTGCATGGGAGACCTGCCTCCTTATCATCCTGGTCTGGGCCATAATGCCATCCATACCAAGGATGACTAGGAGTGGTATAGCCTCAAGCAAACTTTTCAGTCTATTCTTGGATGCTCAGGGATTCAGGGGAATACCAAGAGTAGGTCTTTGGTTATCTCATTCCCACTCTTGTGGGAGGGGGGGTGGGGGGTGGGGGTGGGGGGGCGGGTTGGTTGTTTACGTTTTTATAGTTACTTGAAGTGCATCTTTTTTTGCTTTTCTGTTCCCCCAAAGACCTCTTCTTTTATCTTGCCATTCAGATTCAAAAGAAATAGACAGAAAAAGAGCAAGAGTGAAAAACAGCGAAGGGGGTGATGTACCACAGAAATACTTCGTTGTCACAAACAATCAGCTTTTACGAGTTAAATACTTACTAGTGTATTCACAGAAACAGCATAGGAGGTAAGAGTTCAGCTATCTAGATTGATGAGCGTGCTATAACAGCCAGATAAACACATCTCATTTTTGAAAAACAACAGAAAACAAGCAAGAAAGATATGCTGCACTGCCAGAATTTGGGTTTAGCCTGTTTCCTGTGGAAGTAAGGCTTACACCATCATGTTGTCTCTGTCTCAGTCTTTGAGACTCCCAGGCTCAGCTAAATACGTTTTTTTCACCAGGCGTGTAAGCGCTTAGTATCTTTGAGAGCTCTAATAATCTGTTTGTGGTAGGAAACAAAGGGTAAAACTGATGACTGCAGCTCTTAAAACTAGAGCAGTTTTAACCCTGCCCTTATCTGTCCTAAGTGGCAGCATTCACCCAGCTAGTCAGCATGGGTGTACAGGCTAGACAGTTACAGCTCCAAACCACAGAGAAAGATATGAACATGGGGAGAAAAGACTGGATTGTACACGGAGACTTAGCAAAAAGGGGTGGGGAATCAGGCTTTGTTAGTTACAGAGATGGTGGAACAACTGTCTGGTTTTATTGCATTAGCTTAACAGTTTAAAATAACAAAATCTAAGACACTCTTTGCCAAGGTATTCATGCATCTCTGACAGAATTCATGTACTTTTCCCTTTTCAGGCCTTCTAGTCAATCTTCCTGGTTTTACACCCACCGTTTTGCCGTAATGATGATGCTGTACCTACTGCTGCTAATAGTGATAGGGGCCAGCAACTCACCAGCCTTTGTCTACTACTGGCACAGAATGTTTGACTCGGAGAGATGAATTGCCGGAGATGATAAACTGTTATTTTCACCACGTGCCTTAATAATAGCCAATCTGCAATGCACTGCATCTGTTCCAGAGCTCTGGAAATAAAGGTGCCTGGAGCTTTCCAGTTCTGTCACCAATATATTATCCTCATGGCAACTTTCCATTTATTCTTATTTCTGTGCTCCTGTGATTCATGAGGATGCCCAGTACAGCTGAAAAGGATCACAATGGTGCAGCTTAGCATGAACCAATTGTTAAGGGTCCAGGGGAAAAAGTTATTTAAAATTAATGAAAACTAAGCATGGAAACACTCAGGTGTAACTATTTTCTGTCAAACTGAGGTATGTTTGTACAAGTTGGAAAGGAAGATTTTTCTGTATGTTAGGCAAAGCAACCTGTAGGGAGTCTTACCAGTTTGTTTTCAGAAACTGAATTTAGTGATGTTTAGCATGTATCAATGCAGATGGGATCACTTCTAAAACTAACTTTGACTTTGGCCAGGAATTTTTATATTTGAGCATAGTGATTGTAAGAAAACAACAAGAAATAAAACAGCAACCAAAATGGAACAAGTTAAATGGTTTCTAGTGTGGTTTTTTCCCCACCCCATAAAACATCTATAAGGTTTGTGCTCTCAGCCATGATCTATCTTGTCCTTGGTTAGTGTGCAGATCAGACAAACTCAGGCCCTTCAGCATCGATACTGAATAAGGATTATTCCTATCAAATTGCTTTCCACTTGTATTTTCTGCACCAAGAAGAGGGAGGGTGAATGGTTCCACTTATGCTGCCACCTGACAGGCTTTTGGGGGTTGGGGCTGCCTGGATTTTGGGATCTGGTTCAACATTTTTACCTGTATTGAATTGTTTTCAGCCTCCCTTTATGAACAAATGGACTAACTAACAGTAACTTGCCAACTATTTCCTGAAACAGAGTAAAATGGCAGCAGAACTGGTAGGGTTGTATTTTATGTCTGTGAACATTTGTAGGACAGCTAACTTCACGTAGGCTTCACTTAGGCCTCCACGTGACAACCTGTGCACAATACTACATGTCTGTAAGATAGACTGGCCACACTAAGTTCTCACAAAGAAGTGGAGTTTTCTGTGGCCAGAACTGTGGCTGTTAACGCTGTTTGCAAAGTGCTTTGGCTTAATGCTGGTGTGTAAAACCTCAGTATCTCTGTCCTGGTTTTGGCTAGGATAGAGTCAATTTTCTTTCTAGTAGCTGGTGTAGTGTGATTCAGTTATGAGAAGAATGATCTTGAAGAAGGGCATTTTGGGGGTTTGTTTAAAAACACACATTTAGTCGTGCAACATAAACAAGGCAACACTCTCCCCTTCCTGTCCAAGTCCTTTGCATTTGCTGTTGTTACAAAGCAACCTACAACTACCTGAAACTGAAAAAGGAGCAAAGGACTGTCCTCTGATTAGTGACTGGGCATGGCATAAACCTGATGAAGAGCCCAGGGATTGTAGGCAAAGAAAAGCTAGATATGTGCCACAGTTCAAGCTTGCAGTGTAGCTTTTAGTAATAGACTTGATAAATGCAGGTTTTCATTGCACAGTGAACCCTAACCACAAAAAAAAATAAAATCTCATCACATATTTCCAGCAAATGAGTCTATGATTACTACCTTACTCATTAAATATTTCAAAGAAAATCTCTTCTTTCTCTGATGTTGTTCTGGTACCTAATTGCCAGAAATAATGACCTGGTAATCAGGTTTTCTAACTCAAGGCTGAGAACAAGTTCATTTACAGCAGCCTGTCTTCTTGGTGGATGGAGCTAGAAGCATTTATTCCAGTTAATTTTGCTGCCAGAACAAATTTATTTATTCACCATACAGCTTGCAAAACAAGAACATTATAATCCAATTCCCCATTGCCTTTTACAGTCCGTTAATAATGCTCACTGTTAAAGCATATTGCGTTACCTCAGCCCAAGAAATGTACATGCTAATTATAGTGTTGATTTGCAATTAAAATATACATAAACTAACAATTTATTGCACAACAGACTCAACTACTTTATAGTAGTTTACTCCTTGATATTCCAATTCAGAAACTTGGGGTTTGAGACTTGCATGGGGTTCTTGGGAATGTTTGCCCATTTTTGGTCCACCTCATCATGTTACATATAGCGTTGGGCCATATATGTATCAGTTTAGGGTAAAACCAGCCAGAAAACCTAGACATATTTGATGCTGTCTAAAGGGTATTGTGTTGTTAAAAGGCTTGTATGTCTGCAAACGAAACATCTTTCGGAACAGATGGGCTATCGGGGGCCCTTTGGAAAAGGAGGAGGTTAGGCAGCAGTTGGGGGCTGGCTGGCTGTTTGCACTGCAGGGAAATGCACAAACCCGGAGTCCACGAGTCAGACGAAAGGAACAGATGGGGAGGAACGCAGCAGGGTTTTGAGGCTCTCTTCTTAGGGTTTCTTTGCATAGGAAAGTTTCTGACGAGTAAGCAAAAGGAATGAATGCATAGCGACTGTTCAGCACTATCTCCTAATGTCTGCCTGGGCTTTTATTTTGCCTTTAAACCATTCAGCTGAGCTCTCTTCCCAAGTGTGGGGCAATAGCATCCGTGTAGGGAGCTAGTTCCCAAGCGGATCTTCTACACCAGCTGCTCCAGGCTATAGCCCCAGAGAGAAAAGTATTGCAGGGGCTCTCATGGCAGATGCACGCAGTCCAGCACTGCAATTAAATCAGCAGGTATCAAAGGAAAAAAATCAGCTTTTTCTGCTTTGAACAGTTTAAATAGACCCAGAAGAAAGAGGTGGCTGCAGGTGGGGGCTGAGTCCTGATGGACATCTCAAGTGCCCCTTGCAGGGCTCATAGCCCCATCCCTCACGCTCCCAGGCATGCAGGGATGCAGGGCACAGCCTCCTTGGTGCTTCAGCTTGACATCTGTGGAGCAAGGTAACACTGTCCTCAAAGGCAATGGGAGAATAAATACATTTAAGGTGCTCAGATTCTACCTCAGCAGGCCAGCAAAATACTTAATATCCTACTCCCACGCTTGTTTTCTGTGCTCCCTGCTGATTCCAGCATGTGTTTCCCACCGTGGCGAGATGCAGTCAGCTGGATTAATGCAAGTATTGTGCTGAGTAACTAACAATATTATGAATTAACCCAAGGTTCGCGTTAACCTCTTAAGCCACTTGCCTGGCTCTTTGAACATGCACAGTACTATAAAAATGCTAATGGGGAATGAATCAGAATTTCCTCCCAAACAAAGGACCGCTGTGTCTGAAGCGGGCAGCCCAGGGTGAGGTCGAGGAGTTGTAAAATATAGAGCTACCTGTGCTTATTAATATGTTCGTTGCATTACTGTGGTGAATATTAAGGAACTGTTACTGAGTCAGACAAAACTGATCCTGCTGTGACTGCAAGGAGAAGCATGGCAGCTGGTGTTTCCCAGGGGGAATAGGCAGATTTTGGGGAAGTGGGAGAATTTGCCTCCCATAAGGGGAAATATAGATTATATATATAAAAATATAAGGGTTTTTTTAATATATAGATATTTTATATATATATATGTGGAGAGATCTCAGGAGCCAGCTGAGGAGGGCAGGTGCTGTCGGAGACCAGGGGTTTGAGACAATGTGGGGGGAGAGGGAACCACCACAGAAAGCAGGACCATCCACAGGGCAGGGAGGAGCAAGGCTCCAGTTTTCACACTCCTGATGAGTGATGCAAAAATCTTTTTCTTTCTAAAGTACAAACTGATTTAAGAACTGCAGAATCAGAAATGCGGGGACATCCAAACCAGGCCCGGGCTTCAGTCCACCTCCGACAGGACCCAGACCCAGGTCGATCCCCAGTGACCCAGAAAACACCTGCCCCAGCTCCCCTGCGGAGGTGCTGCCCACCTCCTCACTCCCCCCTTCCCGCATACGTTGGGCACACAGCTTGGCAGCACGCTTTTCTAGTGATATTTTCCGTCTATTATGAAAGCTGTCACTTTGGGCACCTTGCCCACGCTCCAGGCTTCCCAAAATGTCAGCACCAGCAACAGGAGGGAAGGTATCAAGAGGTGGGCAGAAGGAGCAGCGCTGGAGTGCCTGCAAGCTTCCCAGGGGATGCGCCGTGCTTGCCCCAAGGACCAAGGTATGTATCCTTGCCAGCATCCCAATTTTCCTACTCTTCACCTAAAACCAAACCTGCTTCTGCCCTCTCGCTGTGCCTGTGGGATGTAAAGGTGGTGGGTCCCACCCACAAGGGAAAAAGTGCTTCTTGCTCCTGGGAGAAGGTCTCTGAGCTCTCCTGCTGCTGAGCAAGGGAGGACAAGTGGCCTTAAGTGTGTGAACAACACCGGACCTGTTCTCTCTCACTCAGCAGAAAGCAGATGAGGAGAGTTTTCAGGAGATTAAAGACACGTTCCTACTTATTGGAGGCTTGCCAGAAAACCAACACACCTTCAAGTTCTACCTCCCATTAGCAATCATCAGTAATATAAACAGAGAGACCAAATGAGTGTCTGGTGAATAAATTAGCTTCCCCTACCGCAAGTCATTCCCATCACCTTACAAGAAACTCTTTTTTGCACCAGTCAAGCCAAGCCAGCCTGGCAGCAGTGAGCCCTGCTCCCGTTAGCGTTGCGTAATTAACCTTGAGCAAAAAGTGCCCAGGAAAGCCAAATGGCAATTACGCATCTCATTGGAGTTTGGATCCTTCCTAAAGGGCTCACACTAATCCCCACCAGTCGGTCTGGGCTCCTGCAGCTCTAATTGAATTTTTTTCTCCTTGAGCAGCATGTTTAGCATAAATGATAGTTAGCATAGAGAAAGGCACGCCTTCAACACCCATGTACTGCTTGGCATCACCCTGAGAACCATGGCTTCCCGTATCCTCATCGCCCAGACTCAGCCAACCTGCAAGGACTACTTACCACCCCCCCGAGTTTTAATAATTTGTTAGTTGGGTCAATGGGAAACCAGTGCAGATCCTTTCTGACCGATGGGGATCCATCCCCTCTTGGAGACAGGGGCAAGAAAGCCCCCTCGGTGCCCAAAGGGGATTTGCTTTCTTGGAGGGAGACATCTCCCAGCTTCCCTACACGTGCAACCACAGCAAGTCAAGAGCTGTTTTTAAAACAAAGCTCTTTCATCTTGATAAAGTCCAGATGCTCATTCAAAGCTGCAGTGGACACAAAAATGCTCAGGGAACTGCCTCCTGCCAAGTCCAGAGCTCCTAATCTGGCCAAAGATTTCACAAAAGCAGAAAAAAAACCCCAACAACCCCACCTGGCTCAAAACTAAATTTCTCTTCAAGAGCAAAAAATGCATTTAATAACAATCAGCAGAGAACAAACAAAGAAATAATCCACAATTTCTAATTAAACAGAAAGGAACAACACAGTTGAATAAACCCATCTCTTCAACCCAGAGAAGAGGCCTCCACCCTTCACAAGCAACTTCTGGCACCTTGGTGAAAAGCAAAAGGTCCATTTTACTCACCACAGCTCAGCTGATCCCTCCAACAGCCTCCCTTGCTCATGCAGTGCAGCCAAAGACCATCACCACCCACCTGGCATCCATAGGTGCTGATGGGCCCCTCCACCCACAGGTGCTTCCCATCACCTTCCTCATTGGGACATCCCAGGCATCACCTGCAGGGTGGATGCACCCACCCTGCTCGGGGCAGAGACGGTGTGCTGGCATTGGATCAAGCACTTAGGGCAAAGCAAATATGGGGACAGCTCAGCGCATGGTCTGTGACCTGCCAGCTCGTGCCCTGGGACATGGGGACAGAGACAGTCAAGAGGGGCTGGGCAGCGTTGGGTCTGGTTCTCACTCTCTGGTTACCCCAAATACTGTCTCTCCTGGTCAACCCTGTGTTCCAGAGAGGTGCTGTGTAAGGATGTGTCTGTACCACCCCCTGCACGCCAGAACAAGGCAGCAGGGACTGTTTTCCCTTCTGGCTGTCTCCAAAAGAGAGAAGGAATACCATTCCATCCCACTGTGGTTCTTCACACCCCTCTTGCCTGAGCCCCTCCATCCCCGCAGCACCTCCTCGCTCCCCACCATGCACAGGGGTACTAGTGCCCCTGCATTAGTCACTCCCCAAAGATTTGTATCCTTCCCAGGCCTTGACACACAGCTGTGGGAGAACAAGACAGGCTCTGAGCCAGGAGATCCGAAATTTTCAGAGAGCTTTTCCTACAATGGGTGGAGAAAATGGAGTAAAAGCCTTTGATAGCACCTTTGCAGCCTCTCAGGGTGACACCACTTAGCGCTGTGCATCCATGCAGCCCCGCACCTGGACGTAGGTGCAAAGGGCACTTGAAGACTGGCCACCCCACTGGACATGGCCCTGGACCACAGAGGAGACGGCATGTCTCCTCCCAGGGGTTGATGCTGGAAGTATGGCAGATGCTTGATCCCAGAATCAGGGCTAGAGCATGCGTAGAGTACAAAAAGGATGGTTTTCTAGTTATTATGGGGCTGCCAAAATACGGAGGAATGACCATAAATGCCCCTAAATGTTTTTCACCCTGAGTACAGGGAGGAGATGCTTTCCCGGTTTGTGGCCAGAGACCCTCACCCAATAAAGCTGGGTAGCAAACCTCCTTACGACAGTCTCCAGAACGATCCTATGGGACAAAGCAGCCCCCAAAGCTGTGCCTCCCATCTCCTTTTGGGTACATCTCTTCAGCAGACCGTGTTGACAGTTGTCCCATTGGAGCCCCCTGATACCACCCCACCATTTACAGCACCATCCTTGATGTTCTTCTCTGAGACTGAGACAGGTTGGTGTTTCTCATGCCTGGTAATGGCTGTTTCAATGCCCCTGAGACACAACTGCATGTCCTCCCGAAAGGAGGGGGTGTACAGTCCGTAAATGACAGGGTCGGTGCATGTGTGCAGCAAGCCAAAGAGAAAGAAGCTGTGGTTGACATACTCTGGCATCTTCTGGATCATGGCTGGCTGGAACCAGTACCACAAGCCCAGGAGGTAGTATGGGGTCCAGCAGATGATGAAGGTGGCAACAATCACTATGGTCATCTTGAGAGTCTTCATACGTGCCTTGGAGATGTGGTCGTTTTGATTTCTTATCAAACCTGCCAGGGAGAGTCAAAAGGATAGCTGGAGATGGGAGAAAACCAGAACATAATCATCCATAACTGTGCTTCTGCCAGAGAGGGGAGACCATCTCATGGTCTGGCCCGTGGTCCACAGGAAGCAGAAGACAGCAAAAAGGGGGGTCAAGAAGTCTGTGTCAAGCACCTCCGTTGATTTACCCTTCAAAGGGCAGATATCCAACAATGCTCCAGGCTGGAGCAGGGTCAGTCATAAAGTCATGGTGGACACTAAAGGTCTGGGACATGCTTACCTTTGTTGATCTTTAGCTGCTTACTGATCTCCCAAATGATCCGGATGTAGCAAACAATCATGACGCTCAGGGGGGTGATGTAGAGGGTGGTGAAGGTGAACATGTTGTAGACGGTTTCCTCCCAGTGTGCTCGGAAGCTCCCATGAGTAACACACTGGGTGAAGTTCCCTCCCGGGACCGTGTGCAGGTGAAAGAGGAAAAGCTGAAATGGAGAACCAAATAATAACTTAAAAAGGCTTTGGAACAGGGCACCACATCCTACAGATGCTCCTGGCTGTGCATGGAGAGCACCTCCTTGCTGCTGTTGTACTGGGAGAGGTGGTCTAGGCACCTAACTCATGGGTATGGCCAGGATGGATGGGATCTGCCATCTGTGAAATCCCATTTTTTGGCAATACCTCATGTTATTCTGGTCAGGAAAGGCTTGGGTTTGTCTTGGTCCACTCCAATGTGTTTTGCAGTGGTCCAGTGATGCATTTTTCGGAGAGGATAGCCATGTGCATGCAAATTATAGTGGACACAATTTTTTCCCAGCCCGTAGCGCAACATGCTGATGGCATTGCAATGAACGGGTGCTATAAGGAAGGTGCAAAGCAGCACTGAGCACCCAACACAGCGAAAACACTGCTTCGCTCAGCAAAACCAAACTGGTGGTAGTGGACCTCATGGATTGGGATGGACTTGTGGGGGCTGCCGGCATGGAGAAACCCTGCTGCAAAACCACCCCAGCCTGGGCAAACCATGTGGGGAAGGCACCGAGCCCTACCTGGGGCGAAGCCAGGAGCACGCTGCTGGCCCAGGCGGCGCGGAGCAGGAGCCCATTGCGGCGGCGAGCACGGGAGAAGGGGTGGAGGACGGCCGCATGCCGGTCCAGGCTGATGACCACCAGCACCAGGGCGGCCGCGTACATGGCGAAGAGCTTGAGGAAGTTGAAGAACTTGCAGGAGAGGTCCCCGCCATACCACTGCACTGTCACATTCCATGCCGCATCCAAGGGCATCACCGCCACCGTCACTAGCAGGTCAGCCAGTGCCAGGCTGAGGATCAGTGGCCGCACGTGGGACTTCCTCCTCTTCCTCAGCAGGCTGCCGAGCACCGCCACATTGCTACCCACCGCCAGCAAGAAGAAGATGGCTGTGACGATCACGCGGACCCTCGCTGCTTGCGTGAACTGGGGCTCAACCCAGTGCTCGGGGCAGCCAGAGGCTGAGACATTGGCATCCCCCTCCGTGGCGGGGTGGTGGGGAGATGCGGGGAGCTGCTCGTCACTCATTCCCTGCTGAAACGCAAGCGGCGAAGTGAACACCCTCTTAGCCGCTGTGTCGTGTGCTGCAGCTTCAATATAAGGCGAAATGGGGAGATGGGGGGATCTGCACCAGAGGCACCAGCAGCAAAGTGCCTGTCCCTGCCTGTCCCCTCCACGTTGCTCGTTTTGCCAAGCCGCCGCACCTCCTGGTTGCAGTGACACTGCCCGGCTGCCCACTTTGGCTAACCCCTGCCGTAGCTATAGTGATTGCTCACACAGACATATATTTTTAGCTCTTCGCAAGTCAGTTGAGCAGCTGGGAAGCGGGACCAGTGGCCAGGACCACAGGACAAGCCGCTGCCTGCCAGCGCCTGGCTGGGAATGGGTCGCACAGGAGCTGGCTGAGCCTATGCTGGGGCAGCCATGCTCGGTTCAAGGACTCATCCCTTCCAAAGGGGCTTTGCAAGCAGGGCTCAGATTTTTAGAAACCTCACGGCACTTTCCATTAGTATGTTAAACCCTAATGATCCACCTCCATCTCCAGCACCAGATCCGGGGCTGTGGGTGGGAGAACCAGGGGGTGGCCAGGAGGGTAGAAGGGGGATCTCACGCTGTCCGGGGGCTGACAGCAGCTCTTGCAAGAGGATCACGGTGGCATTTAGGAGCCTGGTCCTTCCCAGGACCCAGGCAGCACCAGCTCGACACCTCTGTCCCTTTGCCTTCAGGAGGCAAAGCAGGAGGAGGAGGTGAAGGTAGAAACACACCCATGTAGGAGGTGGTTAGGGGTGATGAGCAGCGTGGTGGTCCCCCATGGCTTAATTTAATTGCCCTTTTTGCCTGAGCACAACCAGCTTTGGGACAACTCACGTTTCAAGGGCAAATACTTCCAACTCTTGGGGACACGAGCTGTTAATAGTCCCAGCCACAGGAAGGGTATGACACTTACCATTTCAAGCATCTTCTGGTTTGCTGATACCAAAATAAAGCATTCCCCACCTTTGCACAAATAGCACAAGCAGCAGAGATCCAGTCTGTCTCCCCAGCTCTGCAGGATGGAGATGCCGACACCTTGCAGCAAGCCGCCCTCCTCCAGCCCCACCACCCGCACCCCAAGCCCCTGAAAGCAAGCCTCGTTACTGCCTTCACCCTCCTCCCTCCCCAAAGACGAACCCAACAAGCAAGCAGCAAAGAGAAAAAGCAATTTAAAAGTACTGAGCTGCTTGCTGGCTGTCTGGGAGAAACAAGGGGTAACCCATGTCAAGGTCTGGATTTGTCCCAGCTGATGGGAACGTACCTGACATACGCATGCCCGGACACCGACTAAAGATGCTCCTTGTCTTTCCCCACAGGTCTGCCACCGCCACGGTGCCAAGTCAGGATGCTCCAGCGCGTCTTTGCATCACATTCCTGCAACAAACCCCTTGAAGCAGCAAAATTTCCCCTTGCTGGCGGCTAAGCCGGGAGCTACGCTGTTTTTAGCCCAAGCGTATGCAGGCATCTGGAGATGGCAACGCTGATGCAAACATCCCCTGCACTGGCAAACCAGGAGCGGGACACGCAGAGGTGGACACCCCCAGGCAGCCCGGCTCAGGCAGTTGCGGGTGTTTCACCCCTGGGCGGGGGCCGGTACCCCTGCCCTTGTGGGCTTAATGAGCTGCCCGATTTCAGGCTTAATGAGCAAGCAGCAGGGATGATGACAAAGCCACCGTATTGCAAGAAATGGCCAAAATTCAAGATGTTGTGGCCAAATGTGGCCCCATCAAGGATAAGTGCCAACACTCCCTGCATCGGATTTCTATAAATACAGGAAAATGAGTTAATTATCCCTGGAGTTAGTGATGAACGTCCCGTTGCTCAGACAACCAGGAGACTCGCAGCATGCACAGACACACACACACACGCCCCAGCAATGCTCCTGGACCACACATGTCTGTGAGAGCATCATGGATGAACACAGGTATGTGCCTGGACTGGAAATGCTGTAAGGAGGGAATTAATAAGGAGAAACTTAGGTCATTTTGCCTTTTTAATGAATACACAGTTTTTTCTGCACTCTATCAGGTCCCACCTTGTTCTTTTTGTATTTCTTTCAGCATAACGCAGTGAAAGCTCGAGGTGCGGTGCGAAACCCTGGGCTGGACAAAGAGCCCACAAGGGCTTAAAAAATACGATGTGCAATGCAAGGGCAGGGAGGGAAACCGAGGACACCCTGCTCCTCTGACCAGTGAAAGTAAAAGAGCTGTGGGGATGACAGAGGGCCAGCCCCAAGCCCTGCTGGGGCCAGCGCCAGCACGCAGGCTCCCAGGGGCATCGCGGGGATTTTAATTACATGCAAGCAAACCTTCACATCCCCCAGTCTATTAAATTAAGAAGTACACGGCTTACAGCCGGACTGCAGCTGAGCCAGTCCCAGGCTGGCAGTGATGGCTTTGCATTGTTCCCCAAGAGGATGAGGTTCACTTTCTGGGATAGGAGGGTTTCCATCCTTAAACCTATTCCCACTTATTTTGGGGAGGAAATGCCTGAGCTCCAAGGCAGGGGTTGCACTGTCTTTGAGGCTGCTCTGCTTGCAGGAGTCCTTCCGAGCACAGCAAAAAAGGAGGATTTTTTTTCCCCTTTGTGGGTTTAAGAGTCAAATTGTGTGGCAGAGAGACCAGGTCCTGAGACCCAAGAGATGCTGCAGCCGCTGGACCATGTCAGCCCTTGAGGCATCACAGTCCAACAGAGTCCCCTAAACCCTCCGTTGCACTTATTTAACTATTGAAGGAGACCAGGCTGGAAACTCTGCTCAGAGCCACAGAGGGCAATTTATGCATTCAAAGTGCTTTACATCTGAAGGGAAAGAGAAAAGCAGACCCACCCCTGGCATGGCCAGCCCTCCACCCAAAATGAGGTCTCACAAGCTGAGAGTGAAGGGACATTGTCCTGCCAAGACCCAGTTTCAAAGCTGTTTAACAGCTGGCATCAACGACATCCCTCCGGAGGGGAATACCAGCCACCCCGGTACTGCCAGAGCCTGGCTGAAACCCCAAAGCCACAGCGGGCAGAGCGGGAGGGCAGGAGCTCAGCAAGCACGAGCCACCGCTGCCACGCAGAAGGGGACATCCCCATCACCTCCTTACCTGGTGAGTGCATCGCCTGCAGGTGCCGCAGGAATGAGCCTGATCCCTGGGGGAAAAAAAAAGCACAGAAACCACAAAGAAGTTGGGTGGAAGCCCATTTATTATAGCAGCTGCCTCCTTCTTGCATTAGCCTCCTGGTTAAAGCCGAGATTAATTCGGCCCCACATGCTCATCCTTATTTTTCCTTTCATTTAGCTTTTTGCACCTGCACTAAAGCAATTAAACAGCAAGTCAGGAATGTATTCCCTGTTTGTCCTCCTTCCCAGCTGGCTGCCTTTTTGTCTAGAAATGTCCTTTCCATCCCCGACTGTATGATGCAAGAGAGGGACAGGATTTTTCTTGAGAACTGTAAGCCTCACTCATGCCACAACAAAGCCTTTGGTCCCTGCTCAGAGAGGATTTTTTTAGCATGCCATCACGCAGAAATGTCCTGGGCATGCATTAGCAATAAGTCTTCTTTTAAGGGTGGGGTCCCTTACTAAAATGACTATTTTTCTCCAGCATTTGCACAGTAACCCCCTTGTGTTTTCTTTTTTTTTTTTTGCTTGTCTCCTCAAAGGTCAGCTTGGATGTTGTCTGCTCAGCAGCCTTCAGCTGAATCTCTGAACACTGGTTTAACGATCAGAGGGTTTTGGTCCCCAGGATTAGGAAACAGTGCTGGCAGGCAGGGCTTGTTTCCATACAACCCGGCTCAGCTCTTTCCGAAATCCCCTCCTTTTGGGATGTTGCCCCAGTACATCCCTGGAGCTGCAGCCCAGCGCTGGGTCACAGGGAGTCAGAGCATCTCCAGGCATTCCCAAACAGGACTTTTCTCTTTGAATCCATACAGATCATCCGGGGATGCTGGAGAAACCAGAAACCAGAAAGCCACACCAGGTAGTACAGGCCCAGTGGCAATTTTTGCACAGGCGGACCTTTAACAAAAATGCAAGTGCTGTATTTTTCCTTCGGACTTCCTGTATAAATTGGGATCTCATGCAGGGAAATCGGCACAGGATATAATTTCTATTAACTTAGTGCAAACGCGGGGCAGGGAACCTGCTGCTGTTTATCCTAATAAATCACCGCCGGGGTCTTGGCTTCACAAAAAAGAGAAAAACTTGTCTTTTCACCTCTGAGAGAAACCCCTGCTGCTGGGCTTTATGGGGAGGTAATGATTGCTCTTCTTTGAGTAGAGCCATCCCACAGCAGCACTCATCACCTGCGCCCTCACCCCCAGCACCCTCACCCCAAGCAGGTGCTTCTGCTGGGCTGGCTGTCAAAAATTCCCCTTTGCTGAGAAAGCACTCGTGATTTTAGAGTTTTTAGTGCTGATTTTTTTTTTCCTCCAATTCTTCTTCTCCTCCTCCAAACCTTGAATTGTCTCAGGAGCAGCTCATCCAAGGAAATTTTTGTCTCATACTGGACTCGAAACAGAAAGTCTAGTCAAGGACATCTGACATGCAGTGTTTTTGTGAGTAAATACCAGCGTCCATGAAGTCATTTCCCGGGGTTAGAAATGAGCTCACCTCTGGAACGGCTTCTCTTCTTACCCAAAGTTCACAAGTCAAGTGGTTGTGAAGCTCCCAGTTTTCAACCTTCTCATTAAAAAAACAGCACTGGGGCTGCATGCAGTGCGGTGCTGCCTCTGACTGTATGCCACGGACCTGTCTGTAGTGGGGCATCACCCTAAATTCCCTGAAACCTTTGCAGCAACAGGCAGAGGACCAAAGCGCAGCAGTCACTGGGGATAAACCAACATCTCATTCCGCCTGCTCACCCGGCCCTGGCTGCTCTGCCAAGCCTGCCAAGAGGGACGATAATTGCTGTCCCTTGTGGGGATAATCTGGGTCATCTCGTCCCCCTCCTAAAAGTCCTTGTTTAAAGCAGAGGGAAAAGATCTCTCCTGCCCACTGAGCTCAATATCTTGGTACACTGTGTCTTTGGACTGTTTCTTGGTGAAATAACGTGCTGTTTCTGATTTGGCTTCATATATTGAAACCTTGCTGGAGACCTTGCTGATAAAAGCCCTTCTCCAGGGGGTACCATGCCATTGGACCGCGGTGCTGAGAAAAACATGCACTCAATGCTCAAACCTGCTGCAATTCCCATCTTTTAATACCCTGGCTGGTACTCCTGGTCTTGCTGAGCCCAGCACATCACTCTGAACGTCCAAGTCATGGACCCAGCCAGGACAGTGTAAAGGACAAGGACCCCACTGGCAGGGGAGCCCAGATGTCCCAAGCATCTTTCCCAGAGGTTTCCCAAACTTACATCTTCCCACAGGGAGCAGCAGCTCTCGTGGTCTTTCCTCCGTCTTTCACCAGAAGATCTTAACCACAGCAAAATCCCCGTTCCCCATCTCTAAACTAGACAAGAGATAAGGGTGAATTTATCACCCTAGACCAGACCCTGAGGTCAAGCTCCGGAAAATGTAGTGGTCTTTAGTGCCGAGCCCGGTCTGCTCACCACCAGATGATAAAACCTGGATGTGTGCATCGCCGCTCCACCCACAGTTCATCTTTCCCACAGCAGCTTTGCTTCCTTGCCCTGGAAACCCCAGCCAGGGGGATTTATTTGGGAAGTCTCACCCAGGACCCCGGTCCCATGATGCTCCTGTCCCCAGTAAACCAGGAAAATCACCCACAGGGTCGATGGAGGGGCTGTGGGTCCCCTTTGGCTCTGGCACGCACTGACCCAGCCAGGACTTTCACCGCCCTAACTGGGTATTTTTCTTGAGCTGGAAGAACTTATGAAATCCCAATATTTTCATTGTGACTAACCCATGGATGTGAACAATTTTGCCCTTGTTTTTGGATGGGTTTTAGTTGCTCTCCTTGTCTTTGCCTTTCATGCCCTCTTTGATCCTCTGGGTTTTTTTACTCCCAGTGGGACCTGCCCATTGCATTGCTCCAAACATCAAATATCTTCCTCTCTCCATGCTTCCAAAATGGACTGTGTTCCCCAAGGTCATATTTCAGTGCTCCCTTTGGATGCTCCTTCCTGAACATGGGCCACATTCAAGGGCTAGTTTCCTCCATTTCCCTGGGGGAGAGGTGAGATGTGGGGAAAGCTGAAAGCCTCATGGGACCCTTGGTAGTGTTACCTAGGGCTTACAGGAGCGAGAAGCAGAGAAAACCTCCCCTTGCACCTCTTTCCCCTGCACTTCGTATCTCCAAGCAGTTTCTGAGGCTTAAAAACACCCTTGGATGAGCTTTATGCAGGACATGACTGCTTTTAGGAAAGGATCAGTGGCTCGCTGGGGAGAGATGCCATTAATGCTGAATTAAATGAGCTGGAGGAATATAATTTCTGCTCCACCATCCTGTTTTTACCCTCCTGCAAGAAGTCTGCTCCTGACTGAGCCCTGGGACTGCAGGACCCTGGTGTCCCTTGGGATAAACATTGGTGCTGACATCTCCCCCTGGCCAGATTTGGCCTCCTGGGGACATGTTTCTGGGAGGCAGCACTTGATCTGATGCCGGGAGCATTGCACAGAGTTTCTCTCGGGAAGGGCTTACCTCCCATGCTGCCTTCCCAACCTGCTGCCGGTGGTGGTTTTCATCTCAGCCTGTCCAAGGTGCTCACACTGGGAGGCTGCCAGCCCTTCCCTCCAGCAGCGCTTGGCCCCCACTGAACAACTCTGCCTGCACTGCCAGCAAATGCACATTTACCCTCCGGTGAAAACTGATACGGCCACAACCGTCTCAGGGGGAATCCCGGCAGTGCTGGAATTAGCTTGGCAGAGACTGGTTTTTCCAAGCATGCCCTCAGCACAATGCATGAGGTCGTGAGATATATCATGGCTCTGGTCGCCCCCATGACCACAGGTGCTCTGGGAAGGGGAGGTGTTTCCACATCCTCTTTTGCCAGCACAGACGCTGGCAAACTCTTTCAGAGCCGAAACTGGAAGGCAGATCGGCCCCAATTACCCCAGCTCCACGTTGCTCGGTGCAATAATTCACCTGAAATAAATTCACGCATGGTTCAACAAGGAGTCCCTGCCATCTGCCCGGATCCATCCCTTGCATGTTTTCTGCCCATCCCAAGTAGAGGCTCATCCACACACTGAAAAGCACTTTTTAACCTGATGCTCTACTTTCATTGCCATCACCATTGCCTCTGGTCCAGCTTACACAGGCTATACCTCTCCCAAGTGCTGCCGATGTAGTCCCTGCAGAGCAGGAGGGAGACAAACCGTGGTGTGCTGGAAGACCCAAGCCCTCCCCTGCACACTTACAAGTCATGCAAGATTTTGCTGTTTTTTAGGAAAAACTGGCTGGTGCTTTGCTGGTGTGAATCAGCTGCAAACCTGCCCACCTCAACCTGGTTTATAGCAAGAAAATCGAGGAGGAAAAGGCACAATGAGACCAGGGACTGCCATCCCACAGGTGGAAGGCTGCCCTCCCTGCCAGCATGGAAGCACAGCCTGGAATGCATCCGAGCCCAAAGCTAATGCTCGTATATAAGAACAATACATTAAGGATTTCTTCAGGAGCAATTAATTGCCCAAAGCAACATGTACTTCGACACAGGATGGTCTTTGTCCACCAAACCCTGTCCAGAGCTAAAGCAAACAGCCAGTGGGCTGTGGGTTGGAGTTCTGCTCCTGCTCTTCCTCCATGGTTTAAATGTCCCCATTGATGTACTGCCCTGGCTCAGACCTGGCTGCATTCCCATCGCACCCATTTGTGTCCTGCGATGGCATTTCCATCACCAATCCAACATTATGCAATAACTCAGGCCCTGCTGCTAGCCCACACCTGCTGGCAGGATGTTCCCAGCAAATATTGGTGTCGTACTGGCACATGGCACCGTGATGCTGCCCTGCAAGTGTCCTCGAGGAGTTAATGCTCCAGGCAGAGTGCAGGGAGAGGCTAGGATGAGCATTACTCATGAAGGGCTCAAAAATAATGGCCTTCTCCATCTCACAGAGAGTTTCTAAATGAGCCAGAATACTTATCTTAATTTTCCCAGCTCAGCAATGTAATTACAAGGGGATTGATTTGCTTTTGAGACACTTCTGGCGCTCTCATAGCATCTCCCATTTGTGCTCTTCTGAGCTGTGACGTGGTAGGAGAGATGGCAGGGATGGACACGGCGTCCAGCAGGGGAATCCCAAGGCTTGACAGTCCAGGATATCCCAGTGACCAGCGAACCCCTCTCCAGGTGACGTGGGGCTGTATGTGTGCAGCAGGGATGCAGGTAACAGTCCCTGGGCACTCAGATAACAGCCATACCCTGCAAAAGCACTAGGAAAAGCCCTTTTCCTTGACAGATGTGAACACAGAGCAGGGGGCACCCCCACTTTTACGTGCCGGGGGCATCAGTCAGGTTGCGCTGGTGCCAGCAGACATTTGGAGGCTCACCCTGTGGCCGGCCCCCACGAGCAGCACGGCCAGAGCCGCTTGCTTTCCCCCAGCTCCCAGCTCTTTCACTGCTCCAGAAAAAGCCTTCTCAACCTCCAGAGCTAAAATCAGTCTTTCCCTGGCTCCTGGCTTTCATGGCATCTCCCCTCTGCGGTGCATTTTGCATCTGTTTCATAAATGATGTACGTGGAGCGGAGCACCACTCAGCCATGGTTGAGGCTTTAGCTCCTAAGTAAATGCTGCCAGGGAGGAAAGGTCCACTCACTCCTTTTCTCCCAGCCACAGCCTGTAAATCCTCATCCACACAATAAAAACAAACTCCAGTAGTTCATTTTTTGGGCTCTTTTCCAAAGCTTTTAGGCAGCTGGAGTACGATTTTGTGCTGATGAAGCGGTGGAGGAGGGCTTAAGTGAAACAATATTGTGGTGGCTGCGAGGTTTGCTGGTGTTTCAGAGCTCAGAGTGAACTCCGGGGACCCGCCACATCTCCAAGTTCTCCTACAAACCATGGAAATTGCCAGTCCGGCTCCTGGGATAGCAAAACAGGATTTAAAAAACAACATTAGCCACCCCTGGAGCATGGCTGGAGAAGTGCTGAGAGCCAAGTGCTTAATGAAATCCCAGCTCCCATCTCGCCCTCCTAAACCACGCAAACTTCCCCAAAGTGTTTGGGATGGAACAAAGTCATCAATCAGTTATTTTAATTCCCATCTCCGTAAACAGGAGCGAGCACAGAAACACGCAGCAGGGGAAAATAACCGTCAGCTCTCTTCAGTGGAGCGAAGAGGGTGCGAGGAGGGAGGACGGGGGCAGCCGGTGGGGAGCTGAGCACAGCATCGGCCCCAAAGGGCACTTCATGGACCCCATAGGGTATTTCATAAACCCTATAGGATATTTCATGGAACCCACAGAGCATTTAACAGATCCCACAGCCTGTAAATCCCATGCACAGCCCTGGGAGCAGCCCCACCGTCCCTGCCGCTCTCCCAGCGCAGTCCAGTCGGCTTTTGGTGATGGTTACTCTGCCGATGCCATGTCAGAAAGGGTGGGAGGCACAAATAGCTGGTATGAACATCACTAGCTGGTTTTCCTCTGGATTTATTAGAGGGACACAAGAAGAGTGATGGAGACAACTATGAAGGAGCGTGGAGGGGAGTTGCTGTTGCACTATCCGCTGTCATATTCCTCTTACACTGCCCCAGCCTTGGCACTGGTGGGGGGGAGCATTAAGCATGGCAGTGTTCACATAAATACATTAAGGCTTTGTAATTACATATTGGTGATGAAAGAATGGAAAAATCCCATGACAGGCAGGCAGGCCCCCCGCGGTTAATCTGGGAGGGGAATGTGTCCGTGGGGCTGCGGCTCTGCTGCACCAATTCTTTCATTGGGAAACACCAGCCCTGGACAGCTGAACCCACAGCCAGAAAGATAAGAGCAGTTTGGTGTAGGATGCATCCTTCCCTGCTGGCCATGAGTCCTACAGCCCTGCAGGGTGACCGCCCTGAGCATGGGGGAGCACCCCGCTTGTCCCCTCCACCCCACGGGTCAGGGCATCATCCATCTCAGGTGGATGGAAAGCAGCTGAGCAGCTCCCGGAGCCACGGTGCAGCCGGTGGTGCTCAGTGCTGGAAATATCTGGGGCTCTGCTCGTGCTGCTCCATCCAATGTCAGCCACATGCTGGAGCTGCAGCGAGGGATGGCCAAGCCAAGAGAGATTGCACAACCGGACTTTTCTAGAGACTTGGTTTTTGCATGAACTTACGTGTCCCAGACCCACTCCTGAAGCTGCACACGTGGCTCCTGAGCTTGTCTTGCAGGAACCATGCTGGAGGGGAGACACCCATGATAAGGAGACACCTGTGCTAAAGAGGCTGCAAAATCCCATGCAGAAACACCTGCAGCTGCGCTGGGCTAGAGCTATCACTTGGTTTCCATAACATAAAGACTAACATTTTTTTCCTTTTGCAGAACAGCACGTTTCCTTATCCCGCAGTGTGACCCATGGAAATCGATGCCAGCATGTGCCAAGCAGCCAGCGGGACTGGAGCTGCCTGCCGAGGCATCAGTGCTGTGGTAGAGACGGGCCGGCCACAGCAGGAGGTAGGTGCCATCCGGGGAAGATTAATTCCTTGCTCTCAGTCTCGGCACCTTTCCCACATCTAGTCCTCATCATGGAGGGGAAACGCAGCTGAGCTCTGTGTTTATCTCTCAGGTCTGGGGCCTCCAGCTCACCAGGCACTCCTTGCCCACCGGACAAACATTCTGCCACTTTTTGGCATATCCCAGGTGTTTTTTCCTTTTCCCTCGTAAACATAAACGGGAGCTGGTGCAGGCCACCACCAATTATTTTTTATGTGACATCTTGATCTATGTTCCTCTTGCACCGCTCCCTCTGGCAGCAGGGCCGGCAAGGATTACTAAGAGGCAGCCCAGGACACCGCTGGCACATCCCGCACGCTGCTGGCTGCCCTGATGCCTGTCCCCAGCCTTCAGAGATGCCTCCCACTATGTAAAGCACACGCTTTCGCACCAGACTCCTGCAGCAAACTAGCAGCACAGCCCCACAGTGCCCGGGACTGCATGCACGGGTGGTACTCGCTCGCACATGGCCGCACGCATTGTGCAGCACCTAGGAGCCCTGAGCCAGGACCGGCTGCTGTGGGCTACATGGGAGAAACGTGGCTGCAGAGGGAGGAAAGACCTGGGGGGGTTGAAGCCGGCCTGGGGCAGGTGGGGAGCTCTCGTTAGAGGTCGTTGCTAGATCCCCCCATGGCTCGAGTGAGACACAGTCACATTTATTTGCAAGGATGGTTCTGCCTCTGCAGCTCTATGCTACCCCAGGTGTCCAAACCAACCCATCTGGCTTTGTCCCACATCCTCGCATCCCCACAGCATCCTCGTTTGACCCCTACCAGAGCCAGCGTGAGGGCAGAGGCGAGTGGGCAGCGTGGGCAGTGCCGGCAGTGCATGCAGCACAGGGGACAGTGCCCAGCCGAGCCCTGCCCCACACCCACGAAACATGGGAACCCCACGGACAATGCTGGGTGGGCACCATGTTTGTCCCAGACGAGGCAAAAGCCAAAAAAGCATCCCCAAAACTCATTGCACTGTGTGCCTGTATGGTGTACCTCTATCTTCAACACTCAGCAGCATCTATTTTGGATCCAGACCCAGGGCGAACCCCTAACAGTGATGGTGCTGTGCCGGGATGCAGTGCCCACACCAGGATGTGGTACCCCCACCATGCCCTGCCCCACCGCCCGCAGCACCCTGCCATGCCACGGCATCGCCGCCAGCCCCGGCAGCTGCTGTTTAGCTGAGGGTTTGTGTTTACCATCACCTTGCTAAGGGATTATTCAGCCTGCGGTTTCCTCGCTCGTCTGATCTGTTTTTGCTCGGCGGCCGGTGGCTCGCTGCCATCCTCTAAGCAACACGCCGGGCTATATAAGCGACCTCGCCGCCTCGGCTGCGGGGAGGCTCGCGCGCAGGCCAGCTCGGCGGCAGCACAGGGGAGGTTTTGGTAAGCTGCATTTCTTTCTCTTCTTCCCAACTGGCTACAAATCC
This sequence comes from Haliaeetus albicilla, assembly GCF_947461875.1. Classification (NCBI taxonomy): domain Eukaryota; kingdom Metazoa; phylum Chordata; class Aves; order Accipitriformes; family Accipitridae; genus Haliaeetus; species Haliaeetus albicilla. The sequence continues at coordinate 25,506,048 of NC_091494.1, read as the reverse complement.
CTTAACCCACAGCTGACAAGCCCTCGCCTCGCCCCCGGACCGCAGCTCGACTGGCGGCTCTGTGGCGAGAGGACAAGACTCTCCTTAATTGTGGATTTTACATTTTTTGTAGGTAAGAGCAAAATAAAAACCCCAGCCCTGCTAAGTTTTTCCCCTTTATCGCAGCTAGCGGTTATATAATCTTGCTGTGTTATTAAGGTGGTGTAATTAAGAGTGGCTGTGATTGAGGGCAAGGTGGAAAATAATTGATGGGCAGATGAAGGCACAGAAGCTGCGGGCTGGAAAACATCAGTGGGGATGCGGTTCTCTGCATCCCACTTCTCCCCTCCTCATCCCAGCTAATAGGTTTGGGACAGGGTTATGCGGATGGCTGGAGCGGGGGGTTCAGGGGGGAGACAGTGATTTGCTCACACAGGGCTGTTTGATCTCCCACGGCTCCGTTCCGTGCCAGCTCCCCCAGCCCCCTGCCAGAGAGGGGACGCCGGTGATGCCAAACCCTCCCCACCACTGGGATCCGGCCACTTGAATCCCCCCTTTCCCAGCATCTCATGTCCCAGGGAAAGACGGATGCATCCCGTTCCAAACCCAGCGCTGAACAAGTCGCAGACAGCTCCCAAAATAGCTGCCGAGTGGGAAACAGTCTTTCAGCCTGGATTAATTTTTCCTGGTTATTGTCTGGCTGCAAGTTCACAACCCCGCCGTAAGCCCACAAAACACCACTCATGTGTTGCTTGTTATTTTTGCTTGACTGGGATTTGCTGAGCCATAATCAAAGTATTTCCTAGTCCCACATTCCCCGGTCTCGGAGGGGATGGTTAATACCGCTTACAAATAACAGGGTGTTCTCACTGCTGGCTGCTCTTTGTCAGCCTCCTTTTGGGGGTAAACTGAGGCACTGAAAGGCTGAGGCAAAATTTTCACCCCTCAAGTTCATTAATTTTAGGTGCATAAAATAAAGCACCTGGAATTCCAGCTATTGTCACTCAAGATAACACCAGTTCCATGGGTACCTTCAGAAATCAAATACCCAAATGTTTGACACTGCAGGGCTAATGAACTCACTTAAAACAAAATCTGAATTTGCTGAGCTGGGGAAGAACAACACAAAGCCTCAGTCCCTCATCTCTGTGTGCAGAAAAAGGAGAATATTTGGCTTCTTGCTCACATTTGCAGTGAAGACTTGGCTTGTGCATGGGGTTTTCCACTTTCAGAGGCGCTCAGGAGCCTTTCCCCTCCCCACGCTCCCACGATGTACTGGGATAAGATGCTGTTGTTGCACTAAGCCCAGTTTGCAGGCAGAGGAATGGAGGCATGAAGATGTTCCTGTTCATGTCGGGGGCAGAGCAGGGTGCCGCGGGGGCCCATGGAGCCCCATGGGCTGTGAGAGCATCCCTGCAGAAGCATTTAAGCTGTTAAAAGGCACTTTAAAGAGATGTCATTACAAAACAGCGCTCTGCAGAATAGATTTGGGCTTAGATGTGATGGCGAGAAGTGGAGGGGATGTGAGTGCAGATGGGGAGCCACTGCTGCTCCCCCTCGGGGGGTAAGTGGAGGGCTTCTGGGGGTGGATGGGTGGGCAGGGGCTATAAGCGGCCCCACAGCATGTTTTGGACTGATTCAGCCTGGGAGAAGCTCCCTGAAAGCAGCAAGACCCCACGTGAGCCTTGACACAGCCGGACTTGTCTCCACAGGTCTGGGGAAGGTGTGGGACAGCTGCAGATATTCCAAGAAGCCCCCAGTCACCTCTGGAGACAACGATGGTCACCGCAAAAGCATGGATCATCCTCATCCTCCTCCTGGGAGCCACGTCCATTTTAGGTGAAGGTTAAAAGTTTCTATTCCTGTCTTTGTTCTGTCCCCTGCCCGTGGGCATGCCAGCATGAAGGCATGTCTGCCGGCAGCCGCTGAGCCAGCAGACACGGGCTCGACATTGATGCCGGGTGCTGCTGTGGGTCAGCGCAGGGTTCATCCAGCCAAACGACTTCTAGATGAGAGCTGGTGTCCATCCAGCCCACAGAGCAGGGGCAAGGCCCGTCTGCAAGCCAGCCAGCCTCTGGTTGACCAGGGATGAGCCCCCCCTGCCCACCAGATGTGCTGGGACCATCCCTGCCTGCCACCCCCGAGACCCCGCAGTGCCCAGCCCGCACCCCGGCTCCCATCCCAGCTCCCCTCTGCTCTGAGCAGACCCACCCTGGCCAGTACCTCATCTATCACCCAAGCATGAACCAAGCCCAGTCTCTGAGCTGAGCCCTTGGGAAGAAGCAACGTGGCTTTTCTCCAGGAGATGTGCGAGGTAACAGGATCTGTCTGCTGCTGGCTCTGGCAGGTCACACATACCAAAGCGCTGAGCGATAAGCAACTTGCCCCTCCGCTCCAGCGGGTCTTGCAGAGAAAACCTGTTTGCAGGCTCTTTGGATTTGTTTTCAGAGGCTATAGAGGAATTTTTTCCCAAAGTACTCTGGCCACATGCCTGGTGATAAGACCAGGGAGAGTCAATTTGTCACTAGGGAGGTGCTGAGCCCCTGGGAGCTGGGCACAGGCGAGAGCCAGTGCTGGGCAGCTTTGGGCTTAGCTCCCCAGTTTAAATGGGACTGGTCCCAGCAAGCACCCCAGGAACCAGCCACGACCACAAGCTCCCTTTGGGCATGCAGGCAGCAAGCAATTGCAGAAACCAGTCCATGCCCCATAGCGACAACCAACCTCATCCACCTCGGGTTCATTTCTCCCTGGACAGAGAGAGGCAGGATATATTTTATATCTCCAGCTATAAAAAGATGATTTGATCTGAGCTGCTCCATCACAGAAAGCACAAAAAAGTTTTTCTTGGGTGATAAGGGAAATGGCAAATTTGCATCACACCTGAGCCGCAGTGATGCTGTGGAACATCTCTGTCACACACTTCACTTGGCATCTCCTGCAGTGCATCCCACAGGAGCTCTAACTGGTGGCTCTAACCAGCCACAACCCACAGGGAAATCTGAAAAACTGAGCCTAAGGAGTTCCAATCCCTTGAATCTAATTAATTTCTTATTAATCTAATTTAATCTCTAATTTATTGACCCTTAGGTCAAAGGCTTCTGAAACCAGCCCTCGGCAGGATCCAGATAGGACAGAAAACCTTCAGCCCGCTGGTAATGCTCAGCTTGGAGAGTAAGTTATTTCCCAGCTCGGGCAGCTTTCCCTCGCCGGGACAAGAGGTGTTTGCATGCATATTATTTTTTTCAGCCTTAATTTACAACTGAACAATACTATTTGAGTAGGTGAGGACATTTAGGCAATGGAATAAATGTTAATCATCTGCAACCTCCTGTAGGGTTTTGGCTATTGCTGACACATGCTCTTGGCTCCTCTCCTGGAAAAGTGAAGGTCAAGTGCGTGACCACAGCCCCGATTCCTGTGGGAGGCACATGTGGGCTGGGAGGGCGAGGAGAGCCCAGGGATGGGCAAACACATGCTCTGACTTGCCCTTCCCCTGCCCAGCCTGTCCCCACACCTGGGACAGTTTGCAACACCATCGCTTTAGAATCAAAGCCTGTGGGGCATTAATTACCTGTAGAACCCAGTCTGCTCATTAATCCCCAGGAGATACCCTGACCCCTCAAGCTTTACTGCCCAGCACTCAGGATTTAAATTCCAGCAGGGACTGAAAGGGCTGGACATGCTGATGCCATAGCCAAGGGATTAAGGGACTTTCCCAGCCTCCCATCCCGCTCCTAGCAGCTCTCTTAGCTGTTGGGGGGAATCAAAGCACCGAAAACATGAACACTCAGAGGTCCTCTCCACCAGCTGAGAGGTATTTTTAAGAAAACTATCAGGAAAATTGTTTTCCCCTCAAAGTGGATGGCGTAAGGCAGTGATGCTGAGGCTGGGGCTCACAGAGCAGGGGCTGACTCCTGCTTCTCTAGGGAGAAATAAAATAAAATCTTGAGGTTTTGACGAATGCAGTTGGAAACTAAAGTGTCTGCCCTTGGCAGCAGTGAGCTGTAAACTCAGTTTTTGCCTCCAGGAGAGGGTGTGCCACACCTGGTCGGGTTGAGCAGCCAGGCTCGGTACAGCCAGGCCAGTGGGAGGGACCGGTGCTCAGCCAGGGAGCAGGCAAAACCTGCCCAAATCACCCCACACGTCCTCTGCCCGCAGGTACAAGAAGCAGCTCTCACAGGGGAGACTCGACCTTCGCCTACGCCAGACGCAGTACGTTCCTGCCGGCTGGTGCCGCGGGGTAGCCCCGTCCCTCCCCATGTCCCCGCTGGCGCTCAACCCCTCAGCTTCTCCCTTGTCCTCCGCTTTCTGCTTTTTCTGCTGTCGAGGTGCTACCCAGAGCCACATAATGCCATTTTTCCTCTGCAGGACTCCCCTCTTCCTTTCTTATCATCACCAGCCCTGCAGAGTAAGGCAGCCAATCCTAAATAAGCTTAGGATCTTACTAGGACCCCGCTTTAATCTGTTACATGTTAAATTTTTGCTTGGGGCAGGTGCAGACGGACATTTATCCATGTGCTGCCTGGGGCGGGACCATGTCCCCCAAATCGCTAAATAAGGTCTATGGATGCACCACTTGGGATGCTGAACTTGGAGATGCCGATGTGCCAAGAGATTAAAAACTCACCCACCTAAGCCAAGTGCTTGCTCTAAACCAGATATGACATTCCCATGGCTGCTCGCATTCAAATGGTCTTTTCCAGCCACTTGCTTTTGTAAACTAGGGGTTCATTTTTGACCATCACTGTTGGAACAGTCCAGCCGTGTGCCTGTCTGCCTTTCTAGGAAATAACTCAACCTGGTTCATTACAAATCGAGTGGAAGAGTAGGTGTGGGAGATGACATGGCACACGTCTCTAAGAAACCTCATTTTTAGAAACTTTAGTCATAGGCGCATCCTCGTAAACATTGTTAGAACATTGTCATTTAAAAATAAATCCAAACCACAGACTTGGAGTGGATCTCACCCATTCAAAGCAGCTTAAATTAATACCATCTAGTAGCCCGGTTAAAGAAATTCCTTTCAAAATCTAACCACTTATTAAACTCTCTATAAACCCTCTTTGTGTTTTACATATCAGCTGGCCGCTAACATGCTCAGCCTGCTTGGTAGCATCTTAGGCTTCTGTTTTGCACACAGTAAAACTAGTGCTCACAATAGGACACATGCTTCCCCTATAGAGAACATATGTTTAAGTATGGTTAAAGACATTCAACATGATAATATCAACAATTTTACCCTTTTGGGGGTTTTGGTTTTTTTTTATTTAACCACATTTGAAATGCAGGCGAGCGTTGACCCTCAGACAGCATTTAAATGACAATGTGTGTTTGATTTTCTTTAAGCCAAAGTTATTCAACACTAAGCATGAGCTGCATGCACTTTGCTCCCCTCGAGTTTATCTTAACCATCCTGAATTCGGTAGCCTGCATGGAATTAAGTCAGAAGCCTTCAGATGCCTCCTCCTGCTTTATTTCCCAGCTCCCTGAGCATGCTTTGAGTTTGTTTAATCCATGTGGCGTGTAATATCCAAATGCATAGTCTGACCTCTATAGAAGCTATATAGAAGCTGCTAAGAAAACAACTGCCTGTTTTCAGGCAGCTGTACGTGTAATGTGCATCTCAGTAACACACCACTGATGTTATTCAAGGTCCACTGGTGCAAGATTCAAAAAAGTTTTTGTCTCCATGGTCAAAATGGAGCGAGTGCTCAGCAACGTGTGGCCAAACCGGTGTGCAGAAGCGTACCAGATCCTGCCTAGCTGAACGCCTCTGGGGCGTGCACTGTAACGAAGCAACTGAGGAAGGGCGGCTCTGCATTGGACATGTTTGCTCAGGTGCTCCTATAACCTCACTTACGGGCAGGGGATGATGTCCTGATCTCACCACTGTGTAGGCATTGTATTCCCTTCAATGTCATTTTACCATCTTTCTCTCCCTTCCCAGAATTTCGTGATGCTGCTGCCTTCCCCAGAAGGGCTGGGGAGTACTAAGGGAGCAGAGCATGGGGAGTTTGTAGCCAAATAGTAAGATAAGGGGGCAATCCAGATACGGGGAATCGTCAGGGACCCATAAAGATCCTGGGCATATAGGAAAAATCTCATTAATCTTGTTATAACAGCAGCTCTCAAGGTGGAGACAGCGACTGCAGGCAGCTGCCTCCATGCAATCTCCAGGAAGGGGAAGAGTTGGGAATATTGAATTGCCACAGCCCCTGCTGAAGGGGCTTGTAATTAATTATATTACTCTTCTAATCCCCTTTTAAACAAATCATTCTGAAAATAGTCTATGTTTTGTCCAGGAAAGTTGTTTCAGGTTTTCCCTGATTTCTTGCATTTCCAGCTATAAAAAAATTATCAGGTAGCTGCTGTACAGGGATGCTCTGTGATTATAAAAGGAATGAGCTGAGCCCTTGCCTTGGGAAGAGATAGATCGTTATTTAGGATTTATCACTATAGACAATGAAAGTGTTTCAGAATCACTGTTTGGGAGACCATTTGTATTTGTTAAACCCGTTGGGTAATGCTCATTTGGCAATTAACCTATGTCCTGCTCAAGCCAGGATAGTACTGAATAAGGGGTGACAGCTTTTAAGATAGACCAAACCCATGACTTTTGGGCACGAGTTGGTAACAGAAACCTACAAAGTTTAAGGCATTTGGATTTGTAATTTTGCCAGGGTTGAGCTAAGAGCTCACATGCTGATCTGAATTCAAATTTCCCCAAAATTCAGCCCTTTGGGGAAGGTAAATAACAGTTCCTAGCTGTAACAATATCCACGTGGCTGCTTTCTACTAATTGTCAGGTTCAAAATGACATCATCCCTGTGTTTCTAATGCACAGCTGTTGATAATCAGTAAAAATACGGTTTGGATACAATTTATTCCTTATGCAGTATCTGCCTTATTGCATCTAAATTAAAAGCAGACGCGAGACTGTGCCGTGAGCATTACGGGGACTCCAGGTTGCTTTCTGACTTGCCTGCCTCTCCTCCAGCCTGCAACATCACCTGCCCCATGGGCCGTGTCAATGCCGACTGTGACGCCTGCATGTGCGAGGATGCAACCCTGCACGGGAAGGTGTCTCTTGAGGATGGGTCACCTGCTGTCGATGCCCGGGTCTACCTGCAAGCCAAGAAACTCAAGCTGTTGACAACAGCCGACAACAGGGGCATGTTTAGGATCCCAGGGGTTTGTCCCGATGGCAAAAACACACTTAAAATAAAGAAAGCCAAATATGCAACAGCCACTGTCACCGTGCCTGAGAGCAACAGAAGAAACCTGGCAATCCAAGTGCAGCTGCAACGATCAGGTAGTCCCAAAGAGGGGGGGAATGCAGGAGGCTTTATGCAGTAATCGGAAATAAACTGTGATTTTAGGTCTGGAAGAGTAATGAGATGGCCATTTCCTCCTCCCGCAGGCAAACCCTACATTTTCAGGAGCCCTGAGGACAAAGCCAGGAGAGTGGGACAGAGCGTATCACTCTGCTGCGATGCCCTTGGGAGCCCAGCCCCTGACCGCTATTTCTGGTAAGGAATTCAAGTTTGATCAGGCAGAAGTCTTAGCTGTCCCACAGATTCAACGTTTCTCTCCTTACCATCTCCATAAAGGTGGGGGGGGTTAGCTATAAAACAGCTAAATATGCCAAGAACCAATTGCTGCAAATGATGGTTTCCTCGAGATGTGCAGAGCTGGAATTTCTCACAGGTGCAGTAACGTCACCTGCCGAGGGACTTACTGGAAAAACATACAAATAAGAGTTTGAAAAACCTCAGCAGGCACGACTGGCAGCTCTGCCTGCCTGCCAACTGCCTGGCAGCCACATCTCAGTACTGCCAGGGGATGGGGAATAATTTTTAGGTGATGCCACTGAGGGGAAACTGAGGCAGGAGGTCTGGCAAAATCCACATTGCAGATGCAGGATTTGGCCTTCGCTCTGCTCTGGCCAGGCGGTCAGCCTCTGTCCCCTTAACCGTCTGCCTGTTCCTGGCAGGTACCACAATGGCTCACTGCTGGATCCCTCCTTATACAAATATAAAAACAACCTGATTCTGAAGAACCTGAACAGAGACCAGTCTGGAGAGTATTTCTGCAAGGCCAGCAGTGCCGGTGGGTCGGCGAAATCCCAATCTGCCAAGCTTGCTGTCATAGGTAAGAGAAAATGTGCATGATGCTCTCCAAGCAGCTGGGGAGGCGGCAGCGTGCAGAAACCAGAAATTGTGATACATGTGGGAAAGAAAAGTTGCAGGAAAAATATGCGGGTTTTATTTCATGCATCCGTTAGCAGATAAGCTTGCGTGAGCTGGTTATGAACCAGATGCTGTCTACAAACTGGAGCTCTGGTTTGCAGGTGACCTGCCAAGCTCAATCTGCTGTTTTCAGCAGATTTCTCACTGTGCTTGCTGCCTGATGTGCATATTCCTGTTTGTTTAGGTTTTTTTTAAACCTTGGGACACATTTTAATCTGTCCCTAGCCAAAAAGCCAGGCAGCTGCAGAACATCTAGCAGAGGGTGAGTTAGATGGCAGTGGTGGGTAAGCAGGAGCTGGGACACTCCTGCAAACAGCACTGCTCTTAGTCAGGTACCTAAAGTTAAAGCCAAGCACCTGCTTCACCAAAACAGAGGCCAGATAAATTCAGCTAACCAAAATCCTGCAAAACACCTGTTTTATGGCTGCAAAAACCTCACTGTTATTGGAAGCAATGTTTAGCTCTGAGGGCTTCAGACCACATAGCGATGACTGTACAATTATTTCATGCTGCTCATTAAGAAATCCTATTCAACAGGAAGACAAGAGGCAGCCTGCAACTCCCAACCCCAAAGCCACCTCATCCGACTTCCTCACGACTGCTTCCAAAAAGCAACAAACTCCTTCTACTACGACGTGGGCAAGTGCCCAGCAAAGACTTGTGCTGGGAAGCTGGATAAGGGACTCCGGTGTAAGGATAACGTTGCCTACTGCTGTGGGGTGTCCAAGATGGAAACCAGAGACATCTCCTGCAATGGGTACACGCTCCCCACTAAAGTTGTTGTAGAATGCGGTTGCAAAAAATGCACTGAGACCAAAATAACAGTTCGAGGCAGAGCCACAGCAGCAGATAACGGTGAGCCACTGAGGTTTGGCCACATCTACATGGGCAACAAGAGAGTGAGTATGACCGGCTACAAGGGAACCTTCTCCATCCACGTGCCAGCAGACACGGAGAGACTTGTTCTAACTTTTGTCGATCGGCTGCAGAAGTTTGTGAACACAACAAAAGTTCTGCCCTTCAAGGAAAATGGGGGTGCTGTGTTTCATGAGATCAAGCTACTAAGAAAGAAAGCCCCTGTTACACTGGAATCCACTGAAACCAACGTGATTTCTTTGGGAGAAATGGAAGAAGATGATCCAATTGCCGAATTAGAAATTCCACCCAATGCATTTTATAGGAAAAATGGAGAAGCCTACAGAGGCAAAGTGAAAGCCAGCGTGACATTTCTGGACCCAAGAAACATCTCAACAGCCTCTGTGACACAAAGTGACCTGAACTTTGTAGATGAGGAAGGAGACATATTTCCTCTCCGCACGTATGGCATGTTTTCTGTGGACTTCACTGACGAGCAGGGCACTGAGTCTCTTAATGCAGAAGATGTGAAGGTTCATTTGGATGCTGCTCAGGTCAAGATGCCAGAGCACCTGCAAGAGATGAAGCTTTGGTCCCTGAACCCGGAGACAGGATTATGGGAGGAAGAAGGGGACTTCAACCTTGAGAAAAGCAGACGGCGCAAAAGGGAGGAGAGAACTTTTTTGGTTGGGAACATGGAGATCAAAGAAAGGCGGCTTTTTAACCTGGATGTCCCAGAGAGCAGACGGTGTTACGTCAAAGTCCGAGCCTACAGAAGCGAGAGATTTCTGCAAAGTGAGCAGATCCAAGGGGTTGTAATTTCTGTTATAAACATGGAGCCAGAACCGGGGTTCTCCTCCAACCCCAGAGCATGGGGCCGTTTCGACAGCGTGGTCACCGGTCCCAACGGCGCCTGCGTGCCCGCCTTCTGCGATGAGCAAAACCCTGAGGCCTATGCAGCTTATATATTGGCAAGCATGGGGGGCGAAGAGCTTGAAGCTGTGTCCTCTGCTCCCAAACTCAACCCTAACGCTATTGGGGTCCCACAGCCTTATCTCAACAAGCTCAACTACAGGAGAACAGACCACGAGGACTCCAACACTAAGAAAACAGCATTCAGCATTAACATGGCCAAGCCAAGCCCTAATTCCCCAGAAGAGAACAACGGCCCCATTTATGCCTATGAAAACCTAAAAGAATGCGAGGAAGCTCCACACAATGCTGCTCACTTCAGGTTTTACAGGATAGAGGGAGACCGGTACGACTACAACACTGTTCCCTTCAGTGAAGATGACCTCATGAGCTGGACCGATGACTACCTGGCATGGTGGCCCAAGCCCATGGAATTTAGGGCCTGCTACATTAAAGTAAAAATAAATGGACCCCAAGAAGTGAACGTAAGATCTCGTAACATGGGTGGGACGCACCCGCGTACCATCGGCAAGCTCTACGGCATCAGGGACGTCCGTAGCATTCGTGACTCTGAGCAGCCGGATGTGTCAGCAGCCTGCCTGGAGTTCAAGTGCAGCGGCATGCTCTTTGACCAAGACCGTGTGGACCGCACGCTCGTGAAAGTGGTCCCGCAAGGCAGCTGCCGCCGAGTAAGCGTGAACAGCATGCTCCATGAGTACCTGGTGAACCACCTCCCCATGGCTACAAACAATGACTCCAGCGAGTACACAATGCTGGCACCTCTCGACCCCCTGGGACACAACTACGGCATCTACACCGTCACTGATCAAGACCCGAGGATCGCCAAGGAAATCGCTCTGGGCAGGTGTTTCGATGGCACGTCTGATGGCACCTCCAGAACCATGAAGAGCAACGTTGGCATTGGGTTGACTTTCACCTGTTCGGAGAGGAGCGCAGCAGAACAAAGCATCTTCCAGTCTCAGAGGAACTCGGGCCAGCAGTCCATACTGGTTCTGCCAGGGGAGAGCCCCGCGTACCGAAGGCAGCCAGCAAGCCGACGAACCACCCAAGGCAGGATCCCGATGAGAGGTCAACGTTCTCCCACATACTAGAGCTGTATAGGAGCCTTAGTAAAGTCGCTCACACTCGATTAAATGTAATTTCAAAGAAACACCTACCTGCTAATAACCTAATTCAAAGCTAGTAGGTGTCATTATTTTTGAGACATAATTAAGGTGCACCTTTTTTTTTCTTTTTTTTTTTCACCAGAAAGGAAAGACATGAGGCAAATTTGGGGGCCAGTAGTGGCAGCGAGTTCACGTCTTATTAAATGCATCCATAAAAATCTTCTTTCTGCCTGACATTAAACAGCTTCACATGATAGCCTAAAGGAAAGACTAAACACCTGATTCAATTAAGTCACATACATAAAACATTCTTCTGTTCTGCATCTGCAGACTTTGCCAGCCCAAGTACCTGTACAGTAGTTGGCAACATGAAAAGGAATAAACTGATTTCCTCATACTGAATTCAACTGCAAGGTTTTGTACTTGAAATGTAAGTATTTTATTTATTTCTAGCCTGTTTTAGAATGACTGTATTCAAGCTAAACTACCGGCAGCTGCATTTCTAAGAACTCACATGCTCAATAGCACAGAGAAGCCATGTGGATTTGTAGGCTCCACATGGATAAAACTACAGGTTTTTCTTGCTTCTTGCATTATTTGACAAGAAAATCCATGCTCTATTGATAGGGTAGGTTAATAAAAAAAAGTAATTTTGTAACTTTGACAATGCTGTGTTGCTTTTGTGTTTGAAATGCTGAAGTAAATAAACCACGTGTAGAGTTGACCAAAGAATAACCTGCAAAATTTCACCTTTCTGTTCACAAACAGCTCACAGCTTTTCCAATGTGAGACTGATCCTGGGTACGGGTGAGGGGTTTGGTGGGTAGCTGGTGCTCCCCCAGGTCCAGGGTTTGGCCATGGCATGCTGTGATCAGGGAATTTGTCCCTAGCTTGAGATGTGGAGAGTCAGCAACAGTGCTGGCAGAAGTGGAGCAGCAGGTCTGGGCAAGGGATGAACTAAGGAGGCAGAAGGAGGGCTTTCAGAGTGGGACAAGATGGGGGGAAAAGAGGGCTGGGAACTCATGCTTTAAGGATGATAGGAAACCAGGCAATATAGAGCAGGGCTGGGAGGTGCAGAGACAGGGAGAAGATACACTTCCCTCCGTATTCAGCAGCAGCGAGCAGGATGCTGCTGGGTGAGAAGCTGCTCTTAGCTGAAGGTACAGATGGCCACAGAGGGGTCAGACAGACAGTGATCCATCTCCAAGTGACCTATTAAATTGCCCTATCAAACGCCCACTGCTTCTAGAGTGGAATCGAGTACCTTATTAGCACAGAAGATATCCTGTGTTTACACCCACACACTGGCAATAAATTTTTGGGGTGCAGGCAAGCCAGTAAGCCTCCAACACCGAAATTTCCACCAAGAGAGATCACAAAAAGGTGGGCAGTGGTACTAGATGCAAATTGGAATTCAAACACACGCTCAAGCACAGATCTCCCTCTCCTACCCGATCCCCTCCTATGGGTATGAAGTCAGTTCTAGGTCTATGGTGTCTTACCTACAGCCCATCAAGGGCATGGGGAATCTTTCAATAGCATTTAGCAAGCTTCAGAACAGGTTTTCAGGTCTGACACGGGGCATCCTAGGCATTAAATGCAGAGCTGTGCAGGACTGAGTGCCTATGCAGCCTGAATCATGCTTAAAAAGGTAAAAAAAACCCTTAATAATCCATGGTTTTATGCAAATTGACAGTTATCGAAGAGAAGCACAAAAGGAAGAGCTGTGGAATACTCTGGCACATGCTCTTCATACCAATGAATTTAGACTCTGTGTTTTCTTTTGTGTCTAGTCTGCTGCAAGGGCTTGGCGCGAGCTGGGGCCAAGGCAGCCAGTGGGGAGCATTAGCTCGGACCTTCCCACAGAGCTCTTGGCTTGTGCTGCAGACTCGCAGAGAAATGTCTCTTCCCTCTGCTCCCCTCCTCCTCTGCCGAGAGCCAGCCAAATCCCGAACTTAGTTTCATCACTTTGAGGGTAAAGTAACACAAATCACTTCTACAGACCAACCCAGGAGATACACGGATGAAAGCAGGCTCGGGATCTGGTCCCTGTGCTGCATGTGGGCTTGCCAGAGCAAAACACAGCAGAGTACAGGGCTCTTCCTTTTGGGGAGAAATGTCTGTTTAACAGGAATGAAATGCTCACAGCCGTACAGCCTGAGATTCTGCCTATCTGTGAAACAGCAAGAAGCTCTCCAAGTTTCCCCAATCCGTCCCCCACCGCAGCTTAACTCCAACTTGGAGGAACAAACTAATCTCTGCACTCACCAACTCCCTGAGCTCTCAGAGGCAGCTGCTGGCAGAGTACATTGGACACAGAGCAAGACAGAGGTTTCAAACACGGGTGCTTAAACACTATCAGCAGAAAACAACCTTGGCCCAACAACCACCACTCAGTGCTAACACTCTGTCATTACTGACGAGCCACCATGCCAAATACATTAAGAAAGTCTAGGAGAAAAAGCTACAGCAGGTCCTTGCACCCACCCCTCACACAAGTTTTATGCTATAGTTCAATGTCAATTCTGACTTCTCCAGCTCCTGAGCGCTTGTGTTCATGGTCAGTGTACAGCAGTGTCCTTTCTGCAACCTGAAACTGAACTCACACTCCCAGATATCAAACAAGAGCATCAGCTGGAGGAATGCAGGAAAGTTGCGACTCGGCTCCTCCCTCGGCCTTAGCCAATGGACCACCAACCTTGAGAAACAGGCTGAAGCAGAGGACCTGGCTCCTAAACATCAGTAGGTTTGGGGCTAATGGCAAAGCATCCTCCATTAAGGTCACTTAGTTTCCAACCCTCAGATAAATCTGGTGATCTATCCCTCCTCCTGTTTTTAAGAAAGGGAAAATACTGCTTCCCAGAAGCTACCAGGCTGTCCGCAGTTAGGATAAACAAAAGAAGAGAGATTCTTGTCCAGTCTCAACCTTCAAATTATTCAGGGATTCTGCAATCAACTTTTTAAAAAGACTCAAGTACTCCTGTGATTAGTCACTTAAACTTTTTGTTTATTTGTAATTTATTCAGCAGAAAACAGGAATAAAGAGGTTTCCTAGGAAACGGGGGGAGTAGTAAGGTTTCTGATCATGAAGCAGATGCATCTAACTGCGAGTCACCAGCATCCTAGGAAATATCACTCCCTCTAACATTTATTTGAAATCCAAGATTAAATCATCCCTATCCAACACCAGAGCCCTTCTGGTGCCCAAACGTTTTGCAGTTCTACCAGTAATTCGGCTTCAGTGATCTTAAACTGAGCCATAGCGGATGCCGGGTCTATGAATACCTCTGCTACTTTCCCCCTCTCGTTCGAGAGGAAGACAGCTGTTTTATTTTGCTAGTACCGCTTTCCAATTGCTAGGGTGGCTGTACTTGACCTCAGCAGTGGTACTGGGGATTGAATCACCATGCCTATGTTCCAGAGTCAACCCTGACATGCTATTCCACACCTCATCAGTGAATGCCCCATTTTTGTTTTGTCTGTTCTGCAGAAATAATCAGATTTTCATTACCTACCAAGTTAAATCCCTACAGAGCTAGGTGAAAGCAAAGTTTCCAAAGAGACATTTCAGCTAACAGCTGCTTGGGGAACACCAATTCCCTTTAAAGCTTCTCTACCATGCCAAAAATAACATGCCAAAGATTTACTCCATAAAAAAATAAATTTATCTTACCCTCTTTTCCTCCATAAAACAATTGGAGTAAAGTTGTGCATATTCAGAGCTAGGACATTAATTGTTAAGCAACAAAGAACTGTCTAATCTTTGATAACCTCTCGCATAGAGAGCAATTCTGAGAAGCCTTAAAGCAAACTCTGCACAGATCAAAAGATTAAGTTACAAGTATAGATATCCTGGCTACAATATGGTTTAGACATTATTTGGTATTAAACAACTAACTGAAGACGTTCTGTACCATATTTTCACGATCTTCTGCTCAGCTGACCTTGGTTTTCCCCTAAAAGAGATGCAGCGAGCACCATCTACAGGGTTTCTGAGCACATGCCACCTCAAACCTTGCTGTTGCTTTATGCTTTAGTTAGAACTGAAATTACTGCCTGTCAGCAACGACTAACAGCAATAGATCTCAAATGAGGGGCAGTCTAAAACTGTCAGCGAGAGATGCACAAATTGCCTTACAGGTTCTCTCTGATGCTAACACCTAATGCAGACACTGCGGGCTGGAAGCTAACATTCCAACTAGCAGCTTTAAAGCCACCTGGCAATAACATTGCTTTGCTCCATGTCATTTTGGAGATGCAAAGCACAGAAACATAGCTCATCTTTGCTATCAACTTTATGATGCCAGAGCAGATTCCAAAAAGCAAAGGAATTAAAGAACTTTCAAGGAATTTTCCTCAAAAGTAATTCCTAGGAACAAAGCCGCTGATTTAACACTTTGGTCATCTAAAAACTTTTAACCTTAAATTGCCTGAACTTCTGATACTGTATGCTTTCTGTGGGAGTCACATCTCGCCGTTCATTTTGCTCAGGTCATAATGAACCACAATCCATTTTCCAGTGCCTGGGGACCTGGTACATCAGAAAAGTTGGGTCCACCCACGTTAAGAGATGAACTAAATTACTTCACTTCTCCTAAGTCCAAAATTCTGTATCATTTGTGCTTAAAATTATCTATAAATTGTGGTGGTGGTTTTTCTTTTTTTTTGTATACTCATTTCTCTGCTAATTCAACTTCCGATACAATCCATGCCCGAGGCCAGACCCTTACCACGCAGCTAATTAGTGTCAAAAACATCACTGTCTACAGGGAAGAGGCTTTAGAGAAAATGTTCTTATCCTCAGCAAACACTGAATATTTGAATTCCAATGATGCCTACGAGTGCTCTTTAAAAATAACTGATGAAAAAATTCCCAGAAGTTCCAGCAGGGAAAACACAAGGCAAGCAGCCATACAGCTGAGACCAGCGATGTAACAAAACCCAGAAAACCCCCAAATGCACCCACCATCCCCACAAACCCCCACGAAACCCACTCACCCACCCACCCACCATCCCTTCTATTGGCATAACCTTTCATAGACTGATCTGAACAGAGTAAAACCAACATGACTTCACAACCATTACTTGCAAGTAGTAGGTGGGAGCAAAACACAAAAATACATCATTTGCTTGGAAACGAACTTGACGGTTTCATAACTTCTGCAGCACAAACTGCACCCTTGAGTCTGCGGTCAGAGACAAAAGGAATTCTCCACAGGAGCCTGACTTCCACCTTGCTGTTGTTTCCAGTTTTTGACTCGAATGATTCATACGCTTGGATTTCTTGGACGATCATGTGTTCTGGAAAACCTGTCAGAGGCAGATTAATTGTTGGACCAATGGCAATTAAAGAAAAATACTGCAGCATCTGCTTTAACAGATGCTTCTTCAGAAACATTTTAATCCATGTCATAAAACACGTTTTCCTAGATTTTTTTGCTTTTATTCAGTGAGTCACACTCAAGCACACCAAGTTCCTGTCACCTTGATATAAGTCCCATGAATTCAACACCTGACTTGAGCTTTAAGTTCCAGACATGACTGCTTGAAAAGACATGAATGCGTTGAAAAGTCTGAGGAGCCAAAAGGACATGTGGAAAAGGATATGCTGACATTTAATGATGAGCATGAGGAAAACAGAACCATTCATACCAAGCCTACAGAACTCCTCCAATTTTTTTTCTGTTGAGGCTTCCAAAATGTCAGTGATAATGCTGTAAATATGAAGCTAACAGAACAGTGCCTCCCCAAGTCCGAATAGCTCCAGGGACTCTGCTTTTAATTCAGTATTCAGAAAAAGCAGGAATAAGTTGAGCAAATAAAACTAGAGCAGCTCCTCAGAGGCAGCTGGTCTTCGTTTTGCTGTTATCCTCACAGTGCTATGTTACTTCCATGACAAGAAAGTAAGAGTCATTAGTTTGGGGGGTTCTTCACATGAAACGCTCCTTCTTATACATGCCATTAACCAAAGGCAGGTTGAAGAAAAGCTTGGATTAGATTAACTACTCCTCATCAGGTAAAAACCTCTTTCATCAGAAGAGACAGTATGACAGTAGAACTTAAGTTTTCTGGATGGATGACACACAGATTATTAGTGGGATATATTCTAGGATATGAAAACAAAAAGGAGAAGGAAGACATGGCAATCAATATCATTAAATAGGAAAAGTAAGAAATGGGTCAGAAAAGCTGAAGATATCAAAGAAAAGTATCTACTGAACAAGGTAAATGACAAGTTTATAGATAGAAAGTTTATAGATTAGAAACAGAATCAGTGAGATTAAAACAAGTCACTTGTATTGAAAAGCAAATACACACAGTAATTTTTTCTTTTCTGAATATAAAGGGAAACAAAATCATGTGCTCACATGACATGCAGGTGACTAAAACCAATCAGTTGGCATTCATGGATGACATTAAAGAGTACCTACTACTTACAGCATTTTCAGAGGCCCAAATAAACAACATCATGGTCCTAAGAGAACTGGATGAGGAGATCTCAGATTTCATTAGGAATATTCTATTTATTCCTTTTCTAAATCAAAGATTTATTGAAACTGACTTCCAGCACAGTGGAAGTAGACACCTGTAGACTGAGACTACACAAAGACAATAAGCAGGAAGACACAGGTAATGAAGCAGTTGGCAATGATTTCACAGGTTGATCAGATGCAACATCAGACTGCTCAAAAAACCCCACCCAGCAAACCACCCTGAAAAAGGCATATGACCAACTGCACACAGCTCCAGCTACGCTATTATATAAAGATGTGGCATCAAATGCCAGTGAGAAATAAGGGATGCTGTGTTAAGTGTAGTTGACTCTAAGAAAACTATCATGGACAGGAAAAGATTCTCTAGATGTTCCCAGCTAAAGCTTAAGTTATTCATCTCAATGTGGGGATACAAAGGTAGTTTAAAGGTCCACAAGAAAACCAAACGAGATGATCCAAGAGTCTCAATGAACACTAAACTCCGAGTTACACAGAAGCACAGGATTTTAATATTTCCAGATTAAAGTAACTGTGCACAGTTTACGCTTGAAGAAAATTATACTGAAAGTCCTCAAGAAGAAAGTGAAAACATTGTATAAAAATAAATTTATTACTCAATAGGGGAAACAAGCATTTATTCACTATATTCAGCATTCACAGAGATTCTCTTCCTTGATGGGGGAAAGAGAAATGAGTATCATCAGGAAGCCACAACAAAAACATGTAGATGACAGCAAGATTAAACACTCTGGGAAGAAACCCCTTAACTAAGTTAAAGTTATAGGTGAACGTTGCAATATTTTATATTACTATTAACATAGAAACATCTTCTTCCACATTTTAAAATACATCTATTGTTTTATATCCTGTGCCAATATTTCCTTCTTTTTCAGAGTCTTTTTTGCTGTGCTAAGTTTGAGTGTTTGAAATCTGCATTCCTGGTGAACTGTTCTTGAGTTCTGCTGGAACCAAGTGTGCATATATCCATTGTAGAAGTCAACTGCTGTAAGCTGCTTCTTTAATATAACTGTTTTGATTCCAACCCAGCCTTCCTAAAAATAAAAACAAAAAATGGCAGTAAGCTTCTTCCATGTTTTTAAGTTACCTTTAGCTCTCACTAGACTGGCTTACAGAATGCATTTTACTTAATGTCATCATGTTTATATTACAAGTCAAATTCTCGCTTGCAAGTGAAAAGCCTGTTAGTGGAAATTAAAAGATCTTCAAGGTAAAAATAAATAGACTAAAATAATAAATTAGTATTAAAAATAATAAATAATAATGAACAAATTATAATAATAATATGTAAAGAAGAATAAATAAAAAGATTGATACTAATCTAAACTATTTCAGTGAATAACAATGGACAATTAAGACAAAATTTATGTGATGCACAAATACCGAAACCCTCATCTTTAGGGCAGTGAATATAAAACAAATGGGAAGAACCTACCTTGCAACGAGCTATCAGCATTTGTGACACTTTATGGTATAGTAGTGAACCAGGAACAGCTCCAGAGTCATCTAATATTCGACCTACAAGCAAAGCAAGACTGTCTTGCATTTTTATGACAAGTACAAAAAAGTTTGAAACACTTGTCTCTTTGAAGCATGATAATCATCCTGAGTCCCTATTTTGCTGAAAAATATATTAATGTATTCTATGTTTTATTATACCCAAATGAGCAGGGGAGAATCAGAACAGTCTCTCTGGCACTGCTCCCTCTCTGATCCATAAACCGTCATTAAGCCCTGTGTGCTTTGGCACACCACTCGGCCCACAAGGCTCTCAGACTCAGACTACTACAGAAAATGGTTTAAGCGATAGCACACAGGGACAGCTTTCCTCGTGAGAGATCCCCAGACAATGGCATTAGAAGAGGATCTCCTAACTAATTAGAGGATTAAAATCCTCCAGTCTGAGGATTCACAGGACTATACCTGCTGCTCTCGCTCAACATCATCACAAAGCAGGAATGTCCTCAAAACCCATTTTATGCTCACCTTTGGGCACAGAAACTTACTGCACTCTGATCATATACGAGACTGACTTAGTTCTACTGGAGTTTCAGAAAGCAGTACTTAAAGCTATTGTTTAGTAAAATTGTGTACATTCTCCAACTCAATGTTTGCAAGACAGAAAAACTTAACAGATTAATTTAAAAGTAAATACCAGCAAAACCAGGGATATTATCCACTTCTACAAAATCCCGAAGTTTAACAGTAGTACCCTTCCAGAGCGTCTGCAAAGGAAACTGGAAACAGAAGCAGATGACACATTGAGAATATTTTCACAGTTTCCAGGCAACTGTCTAGGGTTTTTTTCTTATGCAAGATACCTGTGATAATAACATTATTTAGGCATATGTCCAGATAAGAGACTTTCCTTGCTATATCTAGTTTTCCTTGTTCTTCCTCATCTCATTGACAAGCAAACCACTAGCTGTTTACTGTAGCTGTTTGCACTGTTTACCATCATGCAAAGATGTCATTATAGTGTTCTGACACCCTCTCAAATCCATCAGTGGAAATCTCAGAGCTAAGGAAACAATACAAAACTATTGAGCTGATTTCTCACTTGGGATCAAGTTCATGAAAATTCCTCTCCACATCAGTTCCACCTCTAATGCTATACTATGCTGGGATTTTAAAAACACATGCTAGGTTTCAGAGGCTAAAATAACTAAACTCGAGTTTTAGTCATTAGTTAAAATATCTACACCAAACTCAGACATGCTAGAGGACAGAAAAGGGTTAAAAAATACACTGTCTTACCACACTTCCTATTGCACGATGCAGTTGAATTATTTGTGCAGCCGTTTGCTCTTCCCATATTATACAACTCTTAGCTATAGTTATTTTAGGAGCTGGGGGGGGAAAGAAATTAGAAGACTTCATATTTTGTTTTGCATCTTACTGCAGACAAACAGCTGTACTATTTTATTCTATTTTAAACCTGATTTTATCCTGACCAATGGCAGGTTTACCATCTAGCCATAGGAACCTTAGAGAATAACTAGAGAAAAGATTTTGTAAAAACCCCAATCTGGATTATTTATACTTTATTCTCAGTTGTGCTCTTACTTACCCATTGCACTGCAAACTGATAACATATATTTACAAGCACAGCTGTCACTTTTGTCTGCACTACAACCATGAAGAATAACAAACTCACTCAGATTTTGAGACATCACTAGTGATTTTGATATAGTATGGGCAACTGGAAAAAAAAAACATTAACATATTAAGTCTAAAGAATTCTGAAGCATTTTTCCCTCTGTATGACTTTTTCAAGCCAGAGAAGGCAGTGAAGAGACCATATTGAGAAAGGTATCTAAGAAAAAATATAACCCAGCACAGTAGGAAGAAACTTAGTTTTCCAGCTGATAAAAGAAAAAAATGAACAAGTTACATTAAATATGATGTATACCTACCAAATGTTACTCCTTCTTTTGGTTGCTCTCTTTTATTTTTTAAGCTTTCAGGCAAGTTTTTCAATACTGATATCAGCTGCAAAATTAATTTTTGTACAGAATATTAGCAAAGCTAAGTAGAGTATATTTATTAACAGTAACAGTAAATCCAAGACATACAAATACAGTACTTAATTTTTCATCAGTGAAACTTTCTTGTTAGCTTTTAGAAAATTGGGTCAGTATATTCAGAAGACTTGTATCATACGTACAAACACACTAAAGGCATCCTTCACACTGAATCACAATTAAAAAAACAAGTATTCTTTTATGGAATAAAAGATCTCCGCTCTGATATTAATCCTAGAACACAATGAAAGCTGATTATTAAAGACGGAAAAGCAGATGTTTGCTACAATGAAAGAAGAAGCTGCACTGTTTCCATACAAAGCACTTGAGTTCTTCACTGAACAGAAACAGAACAGCAATGCACAGGACCAGCGCTGACGGCTTATCACATACTACTCAGCTTTCCTCTCAGCAAGGCAAAGTGCTCACAAACACTAAGTTTCAGATCACTCTCCTCTTAATAGCTGCAGTCAACTCAGAACAAGATTAAAAAGAATTCTGTTTACACATGTTAAAAGCAAGGTACTAATCAGCAGTGACACTAGCTGGCATGACTTTACCATGTTTGCACCCTTCTTTGATAACATCACTTCCAGCTCCTTTGCAGTGCAGTGGGGAGGAACAGGAAACTCTTCTTGCTTAATAATTGGACCTACATCAAATCTGTAAGGCAGAAAAGATACAAGCTTACTAGAGGAGAAGCTATAACTCAGCACCCTTTTTTCCCCCTCTAAAACTTTATTTTTCACACATTATCAAATAATGTTTTGTTCACAATACAACACAGGGAAAAGAATATCAGATATATCTTGGCAAACAAGATTCACCTCAGCAAGCTGAGATTGATATGAGTGCACAATATACAGTTCAGAAGCATAAGAGCTCAGAAGAAACAATCTGAAGTATTCAGAAGAAATTTGTTTCGCACTTTCCTGAGATCTATTATCAGACAAGCATCTAAGAAAGAAAAGATAACTATCATAATGTGTTTTCACAAGCCTTTTAAGCCAGAGTTTGTGCTGAAACCAAAACATATAATCTCTCTCTCATCCCTAGACAGGCAATTGCCTGTCCTCTGTTTCACTTACAGGAGGTTACAGGTCACTGAAGTCTGAAAATCAAATCTTTTCTGTTGTGTCATACCAAGCCTATCCATCTAGCTCTGTGACTGTTCTCTGTCTGTTCCCTGTAAAAATGCTAAGAATTAGAGAACAGGCCTAGAGTCTAGAGTGCAAATTATGGACTCACTAAAATACTGTATTTGTGGCAAGTCTCATGTGGTCAGATGAAACTTTCTAAGTGTTTCAAATTTTAATATTAAACACATACACTAAAAAAATAGCAATTGCATAGAATGATTTAAATGATGTGGTGATGATTTAAAGTCCTGAGAAGCAACAGAAGCAGTGAGTTGTTTTGGCAAGCACATCTAACCTACCTTTTTGGTCTTATTTCCATAATTGTCACCCCAGTCACTTTATCACCATGAAGCACTGTGTGGAATATTGGTGCAGGACCACGCCATCGTGGGAGATGGCTGGGATGGACATTCAGCACACCACTGAATTGAAATATTTTAAAGTTAGAAAAGGAACAGTACTTAAAGTTGAACCTATATGTAAATGGGTGTGCAACATTTACTACACCGAAACTTCTTTACGAATTAACTCCTCAGACCTTCTGAAGTGTTACTTGCTTAAATACACATTTAAAGGAAAATTTACACTACATAACATTCAGTTTCTCAGCAAATACAGAAAGGGAGATGAGAGGAATAAAGGTAAACACACGATGCTGAACATTTGCATAGATCTACATCAATGTGTTAAAGAACAACAGTGAACCTCACAACAGAAGTAGAGCTCAGGCTAAGCAGGTGAACCCAGGAAAGAAGTTGACCTCACCTGCTATAAGACACAGGTGCTGACTCAAAAACGGAGTCTAGCTTTGCTAATGAAGCAGCAAAAGATGTCCTGTCAAGTCACTTACTATGGGAACTGCAAAATAAGGTCCTCACTTAGGAGACGTCCAAATGATGCCACCACACCCACATCAAACTGCCCCACAGGTCCTGTGTGTGGCCACTCATGAACAGGCAGCTGGAGCTCCCGGGCACAGCTCCTCACAGGCAGGTCCCCAGGCTGGCGGGAGGGCAGGGTCACCACCTCCAGCCTGGACACAAGTGCGTCCTCGCTGGGCTCCCTGGGGCGGACAAGGCATTGAAGGCTTCATGCAGGCAGAGCAAGGGAGAGGCGAAGGCCAGGTCGCCTCCACCCCTCGCTATGCCCCTGTGCCCTTCCACATCACCTGCCCCTCCAACTCCTATCCCCTACTTGCCCCCAGCCTCCCATCGCTGACCCCAGCCTCCCAACCCTGCCAACCCCGACCTCCTCGCCACCCCTGGCTTCCCCCTTTCAATCCCAGACCCCCCTCGCCCAGCCTCGCGGTCCCCGCCCCTTCTCCGAATCCTGACCCCCCTGTGATCCCTCTTCATCGACCCACTCGTGACGCCACGGTCCCTGTCCCACCCTAAGGTCCCTTTCCCCCCACCCGTTCCCTACCAACCTCTGCCCAAACCACGGCCCCTGCCCCCCCCCTTCCCCCGACCCCAGCTCATCCCCCGATGCCCCCTGAACCCCATCACCGGCCCCCATCTCCCATCCCTCGGTGCCCGGCCGCCCCTCCCACCACAGCCCCTGCCGTCCCCGGCTCCCTCGGCCCGGCCCCCCCGCCGCCAGCGGGCGGTACCTGACCGCCTCCAGAGCTCGCAGGGCGGTGACGGCGAAGCGGTCGGTGCCGAAGAAGAGGACCCGCCATGGCGGCGACGCCCCCGCCCGCCCCGCCGCCCCGCGCGCCGCCTTCACCCCCTCGCGCCAGGCGCGCAGCAGGCGCCCCCGCATCCTGGCGCTTCCGGCGGCGGGCGATGACGCACCTAGGCGCGCGGAGCCCGCCTCGGGGCGGGGCGGGGCGGGGCGAGGGGTGTCGCGCGGACGCCCTTCGGGCCGAGGGAGGTGGCGCCATCTTGGTGCGCGGCGGCGGGGAGCGACGGGCAGGGCTGGCCCGCACCGGCGCTCCCTCAGGGGCCGAGCTGCGCTTCAGGGCAGCGTGCTACCCCGCGGGCAGCGCTTCCCGGGCCCGAGGCGGTAGCACCCCGCGGAGGGAAGGGCCAGCGGTCTCGGGGAGCGATGGAGCCAGTCTTCTGCCTCAGAGCCGGTCTCGGCGGCGCACCCCGAGCGCGGCCTCCAGCCCTGGCTTCTGACTCTCCACAGCGTCGGTGCTGTCAGAGCGAGCGTGTCCCGTGGCGGTGGACCCGTAACCCTGGCCCTCATGACCGCGAATTGGCCGCTCTGCCTCAGTGCGAAGATAACGCGGAAAAATGTCAGGGGCAGAAAGGGGTGTTGACGCCGCAGCCAGTGATTTCCTGCTGGCTCCAATGCAGCCTTTGAAAAGCTAGTGTCTGTGTCTGGCTCTGTGGACAGCTTTGTTTTAACAGTGATTGTAATTTAAAGAATGTTTTCTTGTAAGCTATGGGGTCAGAATAACCACTTAAAGAACTGTCTTCTCCCATAAAGAACTGTCTTCTCCCATAACATAAGAGTGAAAATATTTTACACTAAGAACATTCTTTTCCCCCATGGGAAGATGGTTTATTTGTGTAGCTTTTCGTTTAATGTAAATTACGTACAGAAATTCCCTATGCATCTAAATCACAGTATGTCCTACAGTCTTTCACACTAGGAATTTCTAAAACATGGAATGTGAGAATCTGGAAACATTTCCTATATGCTAGTGAAAACATGTAAATTACTTGGAAATTGCGTGACAGAATTTATGTTGGGCGGGTGCACGAGGGAAGGACCACTCAGGAAAGTGAAATCTTGTGCTGTGCTAAGCAGGTCTGAGTATTCATTCCCTTTCTCACATCTGTTTTGCCCATCATGAGGGCTTTCTTCTCTCGGACATGGCAGATGCCTCCCTCTCCAGCAGCAGAAACAAAGGAAAACTAATGAGAAAGTGCTGTTATAGGTGAAAAAAAAGAGCCAGGCCATCCTAACTGAGGTGCCTATATTCCTGCACCCTGAGAAAAGGAGAATACGCTACCAAATACTGAGATAATTTCCTAGCTGAGTATCAGTATGTAGAAATCAATTGCTCCAGAAAACTTAATTCTCTATTACTGGGGGATCCCCATGAAAATCCTCAGTTCAGTCGCATGCAGGATAGTCTTCAATTCCAGCCGCCTCATGTCAGGGTGCATGGATGAAACAGCATGGTGTAAAAAAAAAAAAAAAATAAGAGAGTAGCAAGGACGAAGGAATGGCTTCTGTGTGAGAAGAGATTAAAGCAACCAGAATAGCTCATCTTGAAAAGCGGACATGGGGAGAAGGGCAGGCGGGCAGCCTGTCTTATCAAAAATAGTATGGAGCTGGAAAACAGGGAACAATTAGTCATTGCGCAGTAACTAAGTGATTACAGGCACTTAGGGCTATCAGGCCCCAAGGGAGAGGAAGCAGTGTTCCACACAGCGTGTAATTTGACCACTTATCTCAGATGCTGAAAAAATTTGACCACATAATATCTCAGATGCTGAAAAATACTCAGGGTTTTCAGAAGCAGACAGCGCAATTGCTGGAAAGCAGGCTGGAAGGAGACGTCCTGTGTCATGCTGGCGATTACTAGCTCTCTGAGGTCTTGGGTGAAACCCTGGATTTATCACCAGCACTTCAGAAAGGCCAGGGATGTACCAGCCGTGGTCTGGATGGCCCAAATGCCACCCAAAAGCTGGGAATTTGAACCCGGCATCCAGCTGCTGCTCTGTGTTAATTTCCAGGTATTGGATCTCGGCGTGGGAAGTGTTAAACGTGTTGGTGGTGCATCTGCACTGTGTGCGGAGCTTCACCTGCTGCTCATCAGGGGACCTAAAGCCTGCAGATGGATTCCCAGTTCTGCCAGTAGTTAAGGCTCCTGGAAATACTGAAACTCCATGCTGAGTTTTTGCCAGACTTACACATGAAGTAACTGATGTTTCATTTGCAGTAAGTTTATGAAGTGGACTTAAACTCACTCCAGTATACGTGCTCCCAAGTAATTCATCCTCAGTTCTGATATGACTGTACAGTTCAGATGACAGCTATTATTTAGTATTACGCCTTGGACACAGTGCACATGTATTTTAACTGAAAATTTATTTCGATGTAAATTTTCCAGCAGAATGAAAGCAACAATCTGATGGTTTCACAAAAAAAAAAAAAAAAAAAAAGCTCGCTCACAAATCTTGCTTTCCTGCTGCATTTGACCTCTGCTTTTGTACATGGAAAAAAAAAAGAAACCAACAACCCTGAATGTTTAGTTATTCTGTAACCAGGCACTTCAGGTCAAAGACACAGAAGGGATCAAAAAAGATAAGCAAAATTAAAACACCAAGGTCAGACAAGTTCTTCCTAAGAGTAGTGAAGACAAATCCGAGAAGGAAGCAAAACATAAATCAACGTCCTATCTCCACTTTGCTTCCTAGCCAAAGACACTGAAAGTATCTCCAAGAAGTAAAAAGATATCTCTCGTTAAAGACTGCCAGTGTTGTCAAGGGAAATATGAAATAAAACACAGCCATTGCTGAAGAGATTGCTCCTGAGTGCATTCACAGTCCTCTGAAGGAGAGGATTACTGGGCACAAGGGCCAACTCTAACCAGTGGGAAACTGGTTTTATTTCCGTGTGTCTCACGCTGAGTCGTAAAGGCATCTCGGCCACCTGCCTGCATCCTGCGACTAGTTTTTTGTGGAGTATTGGGCATGAAATAGGAACTGCTGTGCTGGTGCACTAAGGCTTGTCCCTGACCCACACCACTGCACCCTGGCGAACACAGGTAGCCCATCACTTCACCACTGGCTGTGGGACATTGGACTGCAAGGGCTGCAGTAGGCCTTTGCGGATCTCCTGTGTGAGAGGAGCTGTCGGACAGCTCTTCTGCAAACAGACCAAAGGCAGGACGGGACCCAAATAGCCACTGCGGAGCTGCCGAGCTGCCTGTGACTTCCCAGGGGCTGCAGTCACTCTGTCGCCTCTGATCAGGATTCTCCACCTGCTTTCAGAGGCTTCAGTTGAGGGAAATGTGGGTTATACCATCACGCCCAGCTTCCACACAGCAGTTGGGGAATTTTATTTTTTTTAATTAAAATATAGATACATAAATCAAGCCATGTAGGAAATTGGGATGAAAAGGGACCTTCCGGGGCTTTGCAGTCACCCTTCTCCAGATACAGCCACCTCTTCACCATGGCTAATGTGTCCATCCCTCTACTCAGAGATTGCACTACAGGGGCCAGGCATTTTCTTTGCACCTTTCTTAAAGGCAGTGATCTAGAGGATTTGATTGTGTAGCTTGCTGCTTGCTGGCCTGTCACTGTACCCCTTCCTTGGCAATGCAAAGGCCACCAAGACACTCTAGAAAAGCATCCCCTAGTGTGATGGCACTTTTTAAATGATCTAACTTGAAATGAGGAGGAAAAACAGCACGATTTACAGTGTGATGTGATGTCCCATCTCAACCTGCCTCCCCCAGCAGAGAGGAGCTCTTTTTCCCTGCAGGATGCATTTCTGAGTGTGAGCTCCCATCCGATCCCTGCCAGGCCAATGCCGAACAGTGAAACATCTCTGGGGAGTATGCATGTCTGCTGGGTGATATTTCACAGGGGCAAGCTCTGAACCAAATGTGAGGTGGGATTCAAAGGATTAATCACACTGGAACACGGCTTCAATGCCAAAGTCACTTTATTTCAAGCTGGAAAACACTGAGAACAGGATGAACATAAGGATACTGTGCCCATCTCCCATTAAGCTTAAGCTAACCAGTGCTAGCTGTGTGCTCCAAGCCCACTACTGAGAGGTGTCTAGCTTGCTTTGTGGTATGCAGCTCCACCCATGGATCAGGTAGTTCAGGGAGGAGGGATCCTCCTTTCCAAAAGTGGCTGGCACAAAAAGACAGCACATCAGCCTTGGGGCACTGCAAAGCCTCTTAGCAGTCTATTGACTTAGCTGTTACCAGTACCTGTGAAACAGGGATGGCAAAATCTCTGAAGTGTGCTTTGTGCTTTGTCTGGGAAGTCAGTTGCTCTTGTAAGTTGCTCTGAGAGCCTTAGAATGACCATTCACAAAAAAAAAAGGGGGGGCGGGGGTGCTAGTATCTGCTTTATCAGGACATGCTTCCTTTATGCAATGAGGACTGAGCCAGGCGGAGTGAACGTTATCGTTTATTTTAACCCCAGGGTAACTTTTTACTGAGTGTCATCCTACTTGGCATACTCTTTTAATACTGATTATGCCGATAGCTTGAGCAAATAAGCTGGAAGTTCCTACAGTTCATTCTTTGGGAAAAGGTCGTTCACCTCATGCTGTAAATGGACCCACTAAAGAGGTGTGTTTTTTTTCAGGGGCTGGAGTGAACCTCATCTGTTGGTCTGGCCTTCACACATGACTCAGGAGCAGAATGAATCACAGCTGGTAGCATACCCAGAGTAGGAGGAGAGGCAACCTTGTCACTGTAGTAAGGCGTGGACGGGAGCTCAGAGGAGACAGCTCCAGACGGCAGGGCTTGAAGAAGAAATGTAGCTTCTTCTCTGCTGGGAACTGCGTGTTTCTGGTGAGTTAGCGGAGATGAACGGACATTTCCTGGTGCAGTAGCTGTTGGGTTAATTTATAGCTATCTGTAAAGAAAAGCTTATTTATTTATTTCAGTTAGAAAGCTCGAATCTTTGGAAATTTTAAGCAAAGGCTGCATAACTTATTTAAGGGCAGACTGAATGACAGGTGAGAAGCAGGCTGGGATAACTCCTGCATGTAAACAGCCTGGAAAGCAGTCAAAGGAAAATTTTTAATATAATTCAGATTTGCTCTTTAACTTTTGACTTTACAAAGGTTAAAAAATAGTAAAGAGTGCCTTCTTGCTTTGGTATGCTCAATATTAAACATTTTTCTTGTGTTCTTTAATTGAACCCAGTCCTTAATGTACTTTTATAAACTAACCCATCCATTTGTATCTCTGTAGTGTGCCATTGTATATCCTCTATGAATCCCAAAGACAGGGCATCCCACTTTTATAACATATTTGGAACAACTAACATATTTTAACACAATCAGTTAAGATAAGATAACCACCACAGAGAGAGCCTGGATGACAAGAGGAGACTTTTACAAAGACTGGGACATTATAAGTGCATTGCCCCATATTGTGTCCTGAGTAGAGTGTCCAGAGGAACATTATCATCTTAACAGAAGCTGTACTTGATGGTCTTTCCAGAAGACTTTTTTTCCCCATCTTTACTTATATCAATATAACAAGTATCTCAAGATTTCTTATTTTCAGAGTGAGGGCAACATCTGGCTTGGTAAGCAGCCTCGAGTATTTGACCCAATAAAAACCAACATACAAAGCACATGCTGTTTTCCCAGCACAGTGTGCTGTGCCCTGGCTGGAAAGAGTCCACATGCAGCTGGGGACGTGCGTGTTCCCACATGGGACAGGCCCTTCACCGGGTTATTCCAACCTTTAGAGCACCGATCCTTCAGCTCTGCCTTGTGTGTGTGATGAGTCTCAGATCTCCAAGGGCTTCCATCATGAGGAAGGATTTTACCATGTAAGTGCTGGGATCAATATGTAGAGCAAAAAGCTGTCACTTGCCATTTTTCTGTATTGTATTGAGATTTCATTGGATGCCACCAAAGTCCACAGATCATGGTTTTGAACAGGAGGATTTGGGACAGCATTGGCGAGTGACTCTTTGTTCCTGAAGTACACACAGCACATAAATTTTGCAGCTTTTGATGTGAAAATCCCATTTGCAAAAAAGAAAGAAATTACAAAATTGTTCAGGTGTAAATGTAAACTCAAAATAACACAGGTAAAATGTTTCCTTGAGAGGTGCTGGCCTCTTTGTTCTTTCTACTTCCTTCCATACAAGCATAAAATGCACAAGCTTTCTCTCATCTGAGCTTCCCGTGTTGTATCCAAGCTGGGAAGCAACCTCAGAAGGGTGTTGGGTGTCTTCACAGGGCCAGGAGACCAAAGTCCACAGCTTAGAGTTGTCTAAGGCCCAGATCTAAGGGCTCATCCCCATCCAACAGCAGCCAGAGTGACTGCTGAGATGTGCAGGCAGGGGAGCAATGGAGAAGACATCACCCATGCTCTCTCAGCTTGTTTGGTGGAGCAGTGCTCACCCATGCCAGGATGTGGGCAGTGGGGCAGAGCAGCTGTGTGGGGGAAGCTGGAAGAGATGACTTAAAAAATCTCTCTTTCAGGCTGGAAGATCCAAACTCCCCAGAGTATGTCCAGTCCAGTTGTGGGACTCACAGTTTCCTTACTGGGGAAGCTGGTGATGCAGGCAGTGTTCTGGATCCTGCTCAGGCTCTCTGCTGGGGTAGATAACTGGCCCGAGAACACTTTGTTTTGTAGCTTTGATGAATGAAACTTCCAAACTAGTTTGGTCAGTTTGATGTAGATGTAAAAGAACTTTAAAATAACAGGGGTTTCCCTTAAAGTCTTTTACCTAAATTTCCTGTTAACGCACGATAAATATCCATTCTGCTACTGTATTGTACCTGAGGACGTCCAGCCTCCCATGTCTGGAGGAGATTTGGCGGTCACTACTTTATGAAGTAGTGAAGTACTTCTAGCACCTTTCTAGCATCCCTGCTGTGCATGGCAGCTTTACTGAGGACACCAGGAGGTGGCCAACAAGTTATGAAACACCTTAGGAGAAAATCAGCAACATGCATGTCAAATATTCCTGTTCAAGCAAATGATTAGACAGAAACCTTGCACAGCAAAATTTAACACATTCAAATGGCACTTTTTATTAGGGTGTAGCAGACTTGTAACTTGATTTCACTGGCACCAAGACTTTATTTCCTCCTTTCTGAGGAGTGATCCATGTGAATAAGCTAAAGCTTACCTGGATGGTAAGGTAATTGGCATACCTAACGGCAGGGAGCAGCTTTACCCATATCTTCTGAAATACAGAGTTTAAGTGGACCATGTATTTGAGAGTCCTGTCCTCAAAGAATTGCTAACAGGTGGGTTTCTGGCAGCAGGGAGCAAGCCTGCATGCCTGGTTGACTATAAAATGTGAACTTTGAATTGTGAAGATATTGAGAAGCGGGGGGGGGGGGGGAATAGTAGCAATCACTAGGTCTGTAACCGAAAGGACAAATGCTTCCCTGAGGAGTCAGCGGTGGTGTCGTTGACACGCTTGGCACGGTGGAATGTACTCATGAGCAATTTCCAGGGAACAGCTTCAGACAGTGCCAGGCCACACTACAAAGGCAGGTAAGAGTTGAGAGTATCAGACGGTTGTAAAAGTCTAAGTCTTCATATAATAATTAATGGCTTGCGGGGCCAGCTGTCTGAGGGACGCGTGTGTCTTGCGATGTCATTCACCTGTGAGTGACAGTTCAGATGAGGCCAGAGAGCAGTGCTGAGCAGTGGGCTGGGGACAGCCAACCTAACCATCTCAAACTGACTCACAGTGGACAGACAGGAACCCTCTGCTCAGGTGAGGTCACTCCAGAGGAGGCTGAAGAACTGAGTTGGACAAGCAGCCATAAAAGCTGGATTGATGCCACTGACAAATGAGGGACTAAAGGTCAAGGAAGAGCTTTCTGCTTCTCTGAGGGATGGGAGATACCTTTGCCTCCATGACAAGCCGGCTTTTCCTCCTCTTGGAGCTGAGCCCTTCACCTCCTCATCTCCACACCCTTATTCTGCCATCCATGGATTGGCAGCAGGTAGTCACTGTCCACAAAGTATGTATTCTCTAAGGATTGTGACTGGGGAGCACAGTTGGGGAGGGGCTGGCTCTCAGCAGCCGAGTTCACATCTGCACGGGGTCACCTAGGCAAGGGGTCCAACCCCAGGCAGCAGACCCTGTGGCAGAGCCACTCTGCTATCACGTCAATGGCTCCCAGAATCACTGTCTGTCTGCACCCTGTCCTGGCAGCTCAGACTCACATCCGCAGAAGAAAACAGTGCCACAGCTGCAGAGGTACATCAGATCCCCTCTCTGAACACAGAGCTGGAGCAGGGAGGGGAATCAGCATGAGCACAGAGTAATTTAAAAGATAATCACTCTGCTTTTGTCTCCTGTCATCTACTGTAGATAGCAGAGGAGAAGCATGCTGGCCTGCTGTCTCCAGTCCCTCTGAGTAATAACTCGTGTAACTTTCAGGGCTCCCACTGATAAAACCAGTGGCACTGTACAATGGGAGCTAGCAGAGGATGCTGCGAGGTTATCCCTCAGCTCTTGTCTCTCTCTCTTTCCCAGTCATCTGCGCGCTGAAGAAACACCAGTGAAGGCGTGATCCATTGCAGCTGCACATACAAATATGAAGTTCTTCTGGATAATCCCATTTTTCCTGCTGCAAGGTAGAGTCTTGGCTTGGAGGATAACGGTGTGGGTGAAGTAGGTCACACGTGCTGAGGCTGTGTCTCTTCCCAGGCTCTCACCCACACCAGGCTCAGCAGGGGTTACAACACGAAGACATGGTCTGCAGGGTGGGGTCATGGGAGCTGGATGTACACGTGCAAGAGTTTCCAGCATTGTTGTATGACCTTATGAATGCCTCACTGGCTGAGGGCAAACATGTACAGATAGTATTATGGCAAAGGCATGCATTAAAGACCTTAACTTTCTAGAAATATGGTTTCTTCCTCTACATGGACCCATTTTCCTCAGTATACACCAGCAGCAGCCTGACTCAACCATGTGGAAAGTTGCTCCTTAAGCCTGTGCTTACAGCACTGTTGCATTCTCTTTGACACCAAGGAAGACACCTAACTTACAGAGATTTGATTTTTTTTAAACCCAATATCAATGTCTGTTGGGACTATCTGCACCTCCACTGTGCAGAGGGATGTTTCAGCTGACACTGAAGCTTAAAAGGTTAGACAGCCAAACTGGACAGACCTGAGCCCCAAACCCTTCCCCTTCTGGTTCCCCCGGAATGGAGACATTGGAGACAGTTCTTAGTTCATCCAGCTGGAGCAGGACATCAGAGTGTCTGTCCCCAGAGGGAAAGCAGAAAGCAGCAATGAGGCTCACCAAAGGGTCTGAGCTTCTTCTGCCTCTAGGAGCAACCCAGGAGAGCAGCCTCCCACCTCCCAGAATCAGCAGGAGGGGGCTAAGCATGGGCCAGGCTGCACGGCACTGTAGGCTGGCATCGGCCAGCACACCAAGGGGCCCAGCAGAGCTCAAGTCTAGGAGAGGAGCCTACCATCATCTCTTCTCCAGGGAACAACTACAGATACAGCTTCAAACAGAGCTCAGCACTGGTCGCAAGGGCAAGTCTAGCTGGGCTTCCCAGGACGCACCCAAAAGGATGTGCTTGAGCTATGTTTGCTGAGAAGTGTGGGTTAGGGAAAGCTCAAGCTACGAGCTCAGCAGCCGTGGCAGAGAGAAGCTGGCCTGGAGACAGTTTGCCTCTTGAATGCCTTTTGCCCTACGCTGATTTCCCAGTTCCAGAATTGGGTGTCATTCCCATCTGCCCTATATACTCTGTGTGTGTATATGTCCTGTGCTTAGGGGGTGGCCACACTCACGTGCTGGTTTCTTTGCAGACACTGAAGCTTTTCTGATGAAAAATGCTAAAGTCAAGTTGTGTTTACAAGCCAGCCCAATGAATGGGGATTTATTGCTGGAGGACTGTAATCCAGAGTCAGATTTCCAGGACTGGTCTTGGCAAGGTGATTCCTTGATGAATCACAGCACACAGAGCTGCCTGTCCGTGGTGGGGGCCAACAGAGTGCAGACAAGTCTCTGTGGCAGCTTGGGCTACACAAGCTGGGACTGCTTGAATTTGCTGCTCTCTCCAGTGGGCAGTAGCCAGGGCTACCTGGTGGCAAACAGGAAAGGAGTCGCTCTCGATAAAGTGAGAGGCCTCAAGGCCCAATGGCAAGATGTTGCAGACAGGAGCGTGTGCAAGGAGAAAGCAGGTATGTGCCACACACACGCTGCTGGGGAATGTAGAAAGGCACAGTCAGCATTCTGGGGTCTTTCCAACCCTGGGTGCCCCACCATAATGGGATCTGCAGTGTGAGCCAGAAACGCTCTCCATTTCTCAGTGCATGAGATAAGGCTGTGCCTTCACGGCTGTGTTCTGCCTGCTTGGAGAGACATGCTGGGCAACCCTGGGAGCCAAGGGGAAGTCCATTTCTAGCCTGAAGTATTGCAGTGAGCAACCGTTGCATTTTTCTGCTCTTTTCCTCCACAGCTGAGGCAGAGCAAGACAGGTACTTCCCTGCAGCCCTTGCCAGCACACACATGTATGATGACACAGCAGGCAATGCAACCCTTACGCTGGGTGTAGATCCAGAAGAGCTGGAGGAGCTGCTCTGGTTTTTCCGCAGAGAAGACTGTAAGTCCCATTGACGTTCCTGGGTTGAGAGTTGAAAGAGATAAACAGTCCTTGGCTGTCAACCCTCCTGCCTAATGGACATGCCCTAGGGAATTACCCAAGGAAGTGACTTACCCCAGATACATAAACCCTCAGTCTCACCTCCAGAAGAAGCAGGCCATGGGTGAAGACAGGCATGAGGCTTTGCTGAGATAGTGTCTTCTCCCAAAGAGGGAATCAGCCTCTTTGCAGGCATAGCCTGCCAAGAGAGCAAAGGTCTGGGATGACCAGTGGTGGAGAGAGCAGATTGATAGGAACAGGTCAGCGCCCCGAGGATTAAGTTCAAAGCTGCAAAAATGAAGGACAGAACATCCACTGCCATCTGTGCTGCACACCCCAGATGGTGTTCAAAGGCAAAACCTACTTGCCTGAGTGTGGCAGTGGCGAGAAAGGCTGCAGAGCAGAGGGGCCCTTCTAGCAGTGATCATGGTGGGATGCTGCAGCTCTCAGCCTTGCTCCCACCCTCGCGCACAGCTGCTCACAGCTCCCAGAAAAGGTTGAAAAGCCATGTGTGGCAGATGTGGTCAGCATGAGAGATACAGAGCCCGAGGTGGGGGGGCTGTGAGCAGCAGAAAGCAGTTGTGTAAGTCTCCTGCCCAGGGAGGGAGAGTTGCCTGAGGTTATCCCCAAAAATGTGACGTGGGTGCTCTGCTCTGGGTGGTGAGATGGACACCAGCATTTCTGCCCTCATCCTGCAGCCAAGCCATGGCACTCTGACCTTGGGTATTCTCAGACCACGTGTGGCTGGGCTTTGTGGGTCACACTGCCCTGTGCATGCTAATGCTGTCTCTCTGTGCTTTCCCCCAGCATCAACATGGAATTACTCCGTTCTTGCGCTTTCCTTCATGGCCATGATTTTGGGTCTTCTTCTTCTGGCTATTAACATTGTGCGAAACAGGTGAGACAGGAAAATTTGGGGGTCTTTTGGTGTGTGGTGGTGCGCTGAGACCCCCTCCAGGCAGACAGACATGGGTTTGGCAGGGCAGGGCAGCATGCTGAGATGCAGGGCAGGACAAACCCTGAGTGATGGGAAGAAGAGCAAAGACAAACTCCCTTTGAACCGTGCTTCATTTTAAAACCTTGCCTGACTCCCTGCTCTCCTTGTGTGTCACTTGGAACAAGTCACTTCACTTCTCCGGGCCCTGGATCCTGTAAAGCATCTGCAACAGCTCTGCCCAGCCCAACAGGGCAGCTGGGAGGGAAGTGACATTACACGTGTGGTGTGAGGTGCTCTTCTTTAAGTCCAGGGGCACACAGGGGCTCTGGAGCAGGTCTCCCCAGCCTTTCCCCGCCTGTGTTCCCACAATGTTCCCCTGGGCTCTACTGCTGCACAACAACCCTGCAGCTGAGAAGCAACTCGCTGTTTTCTACAGAAAGAAAACTTATATCTGGATCAGAGCTTTCACCCTGAAATGAGAAAAAAAAGAGCTAACGTTACAAGTCTGCCACACTCTCATTTTAATGATGGCTTGCTGGGTGTTACTGCCTCGCTTTGGGTGATGTGCTGCGCTGCGTGTTCGCCAAGTGTAAACCCTGTGGCTGTATGTACTCAAACGCTTCAGACCACTTACATGACACAGTGCAGCTGGCAGGGTTTGCCCGTAAGCAGCTAATGTGTTCCCAGGGCCAAAGTGTGAAGAGATGGATATAACCATCACCAGGAGTAGATACTTGCCCCCAGATGCGGGCTGGGCTCACTGCTTCACTCCGCATTTCCTTTTTATGCCTTCCCTGCAGGAAAAGGAAGATCCACATGTATAGCGAAGTAGAAACCATGCAGCAGGCTGAGCTGGAAGCCAAGCAAGCCCTGATGCCTGTGCAGGAATACAGCCCGGCCAAACCAGGAGAGCAGGAGCTGGTGCCCCAGGATCAGAGACCAGGAGAAGTGGTGGTCCAGTGGAAGGACGGAACTGTCACGTCTCTGTACACAGAGAGGTCTCAGGATGCCATGTAACAGCAGCTGAAGTCAAAACATTTAGGCCTTAAGGAATATATCAGAATGTCTTGATTCATAGTGATGGACATTTAAAATTGCAGTTTAACCTGGGGAAACAGAAGAGAGAAGGGAGAGAAAGCAGCAGAACTGCACCAGCAGAAGTGGCTCTGGACTAGAGGCAAGCCTGTGCCTCCTCCGTTTCAGCTCCCAGCTGGTTGGTCTTTACCCGCTACACTTGGCTGCCTCCAGCCTTCTCTCCCCCACCAGCTTTGCCCCCTCCCTCAGATGCTGCCTGCCCCCCCTGCCGCAAACGGGTGGGAGCCAAGCCAGGGCGGGAGGTGGGAGGTGGGAGGCTTCTCCTGCGGTCAGCCAGGGAACACGCTGTCATGTCCTGTCAGGAAAACAGCTGCACTGAAGCGGAGGTGCTTTTGTTCTTGTCAGAAATCATCTTTATTAAAATATTTTCCAAAGTGGTTGATCAAAATCCCATATTGAATCTCTCTCGCCATCAGTAAGGTCATATATATATATATGTATATATGTACAAATATACACATGGATATTTTACTCTGCAGAGTAACTGCAACTCCAGGGAGAAGCCGAACATTTAACCTGATACAGCAAATGAAACTGAATGCACAGCCCTTGGCCCAGGCTTGGGCATGGGTAGAGCCTGGTCTCCTGTAGGATTCACTTCACGCTCTTCACCAGGCACATGTAGAAGCCATGAAATAATTTAAGACATTTTTGGAAATACGTCAGTCTTTTAAACAAAGGCTTTTCAGAGCGTGTCCCCGTCAGTGAAGCATCTCCTTGCAAAGCCTTCGAAAAGGAACACTATAGTGTAAAAAGTTGATTAAAAACCCAGCTATTTTGGTATGACTTATTTCGATGCATGGGAATCACTTTCAGGACACCTGAGGCCTTTAGTCAGCTGAAACAATATCTGCACCTTTCTCCTTCGGATTAAAAAAAAAAAAAAATTCCTCCTACTTATTGCTCGGACAGGGGAGCCGTGAGATAAACGAGATGGGTGCCTCCGTGCTTGATTAACAATTAGCTCCCCCTTCCCAGCCACCCATCGCTGTGTGCCAGGTGCCCAAGCCGGTTGGGGGGCCCTGGGAACAGCCCTCACCCTCCAGGTGGTGCCCACGGTTCCGGCTGCTCTGGGAGCTGCCCAGATAAGCACGGAAAGCCGGGCTGGCCCCCGCTGCCGGCGACAGGACAGGGTGCAAACACCGAAGCAGGGCTTGGCCATGGGGGATGAGAGCCGGGGCGAGGGCAGGCAGAATGATGCCACAGCTGATCTCGGATTCTCGGCACCCTGTCTGCTCACCAAATTGCCATCACGTGCTTCACCCCGGCATGGAGACTGGGGCCACCATCTGCCAGCGGCTGCTGCCATGCCCGTGAGTCTGTCGTGGATGGTCTCATCCCTTGCGGAGCCAGGGGACGGGGAGTCTGTCACTGCCCCTTCCACAGCCCGCAGGGATGCGTCCTAAAATATCTTGAAGCCTTTCAGCAAGGTGAGCGTGGGAGCTTTCCTTTTGCTCTGAGCCCGCGAAGACTTGACGGTGACCAGCTTGGCCTGGGCCACCGAGGGGATCTCCTTGTAGTTGACGGTGGAGAGGGTGTTGAAGGTGCAGCTGGCCAAGCCGTGGCGGGTGGGCAGGGTGACCGGCATGGCCACTGGCGGGCAGGGACGTTCCTCAGTGATGAAGAGCGGCCGGACAGGCAGGCTCCGCTCCACCTGGCGCCGCACCTCCCGCACAGCTTCATGGAAGACGTGCTGCACCCCTGCAAAGTCCTGGCAAGCCGACACTTCATAGAAGAGACACCCGAACCTGCTTGCCAGCGACATCCCTTCGGCTGCAGGCACCTGCCTGGTGAGAGCGGAGGGGACGGGTGCAGCATCCCTCAGGGTGCTGCAACCACCCGAAAAGGGGAGCGAGGGGTGCAAGCGGGGAGCAATAGACCCCACACCCCGTGCCTGCTTCCTGGCGAGGATGAGGGCAGCACCCGCTCGTCCCCCATCCTGGGACAAGCAGGGGACATGGTTCCAAAAGGGTTTTGCCTTTCCCGAAATCCCAAAGTAACGGGTTGCACAGGTCCCTGGGGAATCATGCAACTTCCCGTGCTGGGAAGGCTTAGTAGGGATGTGTGCCAGGGACACAGGGGGCTGGATGCGATGGCATCGCACTGAGAAGCAGAGAGGAGATGGGGCAGGTCCTCACTGTGGGGAGGGGGAAGCCTCCTGCCAGAATCCGTGCTGGGAGCGTGGGGAGGTTCGGCAATACATGGGGGGGTTCAGCAACGCACGTGACTCAAGGACCCGTGGGACCAACACTCAGCACAGCCCCAGAGCAGCACAAAAGGCCAGAAAAACACACCGGGGACAACCAGTCCTGGCAGCGGGAATGGAGTGAGAACGGGCTCCAGGGAATGGGCACATCCAGAAGGGAGCAAGGAGCTGGAGCAGGCTCAAGCCGTGCCCAGGGACAGTGACGCTGCCTTACCACGCAGCCAAAAAACATCCCACTGAAAATACCAATGGGCTCAAAATAAACACATCATCCTCCAGGCAGGAGAGCAGGAACCTCGGAGATGTGGGAGGACGTGGCAAATACTGACAGGGGTGGAAATAACCACAAAAAAAATGCATATTTGGGTTTTGCATCCCAGCCAGAGGGATGGGGGGGGATCTGTGACCTCTCCCCCACCAGGAAAAGACAGCCTTGCCCTACGCCCGATACCTGTACTGCTCCATGTCCAGCTTGTTGCCCAGCAGGAGCACGGGGCAGCGGCGCTGGCAGCCCCTCGCATGCAGGGCAAGGACCTCCAGGTAGCTCTGGCAGCCCTCAAAGCTCTTCCTGTCATTGATGCTGTAGACAACGAGGAAGGCGCTGGCCCAGCACAGGTAGCGCTCGCAGTTCCCGGGGCCATCCTGGGGGTGAGAGGAGCAGCTGAGCTGTGGTCCAGTCGCGGTCCAGCCTCGGTCCAGCCGGGCGTTTGGCACCAGAGGTGCCCTGGTGCCTCACCTGGTCGGCGGTGTCCATCACCTTCAGCAGCACGGGCTGCTGGTCCACCAGCTCCTCTGAGGTGTAGGTGTCCTCTGCAAGGAGAAGGGCAGTTGTGAGGATGGGCTGGGGTGCCCCATCTTCTCCAAAGCCAAGAAAAACCCTGGATGCTTGGGACACCGTGGAGCAACCTCAGCCCTTGTTGAGGCGCACCCTCCACTGATGCCTCCCACCTCGCTCCTTCCTGAGACAATGTTATTTTGGGGGGCTGGTGATGATGCTGCTGGGCAGGCTTGGCTGGGAGCAGTTATTTCCCCCTACATGCTGCAAGCGTGGGCTCCCACGGGAGAAGGAGGGAGGGGAAGGAGCCCAGCATGGCCATCACTGCGCCTGGGGCTCGGCCCTTATCTAAATGCCACGACCTGGAGAGATAAAGCAAGCTGGGGGCTTGACACAGGGGCTGTTTCCCAATAAATCAGGCAAAAGGAGTACCCCTTTCTTTTGGAAGGAGGGCAAGCAGGGAGACCTGCTAAGCCATTTCCCCGGGAGAAAGATGCCTTCTCCCGGCTGGGTCCTAATGGATGTGTTTCGGAAAGGTTTTGACGTGGGAAGATGAAACCACATTCCCAAAAAAGATC
Source organism: Haliaeetus albicilla (assembly GCF_947461875.1). Taxonomy (NCBI): domain Eukaryota; kingdom Metazoa; phylum Chordata; class Aves; order Accipitriformes; family Accipitridae; genus Haliaeetus; species Haliaeetus albicilla. The sequence goes on along the minus strand of NC_091494.1, from coordinate 25,465,857 downwards.
TGAGGAGGAAAGGATTTATCCTTCTTTCCTGTGAGTCGCTGAGTTATTAGGGGCTGGAGTTGGTTCCTGGACAAAGTCCGTATCTCCCTAATGTCCCCAATAAATCATTTATGGTTCTTCCCTGCGCCCTGGAGCCAGGCCTAGGAAAATAGTTATTAATTACTCAAAATGAGTGGAAAAAAAATGCCCACAACCACTGCTGCAAAGCACAGCCCCCGGGGCCACCCGCTCTGCAGCCCCCGCTTGCTCCCCCAGCCCTTCCCCTGCCTGGCACCCGCAGGAGCGAGCAGGAGGCATGAGATGCTCCCCGAGGACCCCCAGTAATTCGGCTTTCAGTTTCTTTGGGCTGATGCAAGGAGCCAACATTCTCCCATGGGACATGCCCGCAGAGAGAGCGCTGCTTTCACCTCTGTTTTTACAGGCATGTTTGGGTCAAATCCAGCCCTTCCGTTGTTTTTCATGTAATTTGGGGTGTTGGGTTTTGGTTTTTTTCCCTTAAATGCCATATTCGTGGGAAACGCAGGAGGTGGAAGGATGCTCCGTGGGAGCTCATGGGGGACGACCGAGGGGAAACACTCGCAGAGAAAGCGTCTTACCCAAGTTCGGATCATATTCGCTTATGAACCTCTTGGTTAGAAACTTCACGGTCAGGGCTGCAGGAGGTGAAAGAGGTGGGTGAGGCGGGTGTCCCCCCCACAGCACCGGCACCCCCCTGATGCCCGGCCATCCCTGTGGCGGTGGGGCACCCATCTCACCTGACTTGCCAGCCCCTCGGCACCCCAGGATGGCCACGTTGCACTCGGCGAGGGGGCTCTGGGGCGGCCGCTCGCCACCGGCTCGGGGTTTGCCGAACATCGAGGACATCCTCTGTCCTGCGGGAGAGAGCAGCGGGGACGTGGGGCACCCGGTGCCGTACCGGATGGAGACCTTCTCACTGCCTGGCTCCTGGGGTGCCCCAGCCTAGGGGAAAGGGGGGCTCAGCGGCACCGGGGAGGGTGAATCCGCTCTCCTCCATCCGCATCCCGGAGCCAGGGCGGCCGGCATCACTATCCCACGCTGGCAGTCAGCACCCCACCCAAGCAAAGACAGTGACACCACCCCCCCCAGCCTTCTGCCCACCCTTCTCACCCCAGAAAGAGAAAAGAAATGCAACCTCCCACCTTAAAACCCGCTGCTGAAGGAGACGAGGGGCTCGCCGGGGTGTGCGGGCGCCGAGGCCGGGGCCAGGGCTGGGGGAGCAGCAGCCCCTGCGCCGCTGGGGCTGCTGATGAATGAGGCAGGCGGAGGCGAGCACGGCTCCTGCCGCTCAGGCCCCAGCCAAACTCCTTGTAAGGAAAGCTGCCGCGCCGGCGCCGGGCTGGACACGCTGCTTCGGCCGCCCCGAGGATGGTCTCCCCGGCAGGGCGCACACTGCCCCCCCCAGCTCCCGGGGCTTTGGGCAGGGACCCCCAGCCCAAAACCCACCATGCTTCCGCTCAGCGGTCTCCTCGCCACGTCCCTGGCACATCGCCGAGCCCCCCGCACCTCGCCGTGTCCTCGCAGCAAGCAAAAGCCTGGTCCCGCTCCCCTGGCTGAGGCCGGTGCGCTCATTACACCTCCTGCAGGCGGGAGCGGCACTCGGGAGCGATGCTGCCTGTACAGCCACCCTGCCCACCGCTTGCCCGGCTCCTTCGGCTGCGTTTAAGCACAGATATCTTCTGCTGCCGGCAGAGGCTTTGCAGGGGGACAAAAACGCCCCCTTTTTCCACCCAAAAGACACAATCCTGAGGGGAAAAGGGGAGCGCAGGGAGTACTCACCGCTGCCCGCACCAAGCCATCAGCCGGCACCCAGCAGGCTCTGAGCCCGAGTAGGTGGCGGAGGCTGAAGTCGGCGTTGTCATGGCAATCGCAGCCATTTGGGATGGGGCTCAGCACCCGGGACCGCAGGATACGGCCCCTAGGCTGGCCCCGAGGGGTTTCTATGGGGGGCCATACCCGGGGCTGGGGGGTGAAGGCTGCTCCGTGGCCACGCAGGGCTGCTGTGCCGTTGGGATTATTGCCCGTTAATGCAGGCAGGATATTTTTAAACCCTCCCAAAATAGTCTGGGAGTGTGGAAGTCCCTGCAAGCCCCAGGGATGGGGAGGATGGGGAGGGTGGGGAGGATGGGGATCATGCCCCTGTGAGAAGCAGAGCCCTTGGGGGAACCCCAGACCCCCTTTGGACACAGGTCAAGGATGCTTAAAAGCAATCGGAGCTAAATGTGGTATCTTAAGCTGGATACACATAAGGATCAGTGACAGTAACACAAGTGCAAAGCTCTCACATTCTCCCCTAAACTGAGATTTTGGGGAGGGGAACCTGCTGGGGCCATGATCCTGGGACAATGGCTTTGCTGTCACATGGTGCCCCAGCAGTTCCCGGCTGCTGGGGTGAGGGGCTAAGGAGGGAGGAAAAAAAAAAATACCTTCAACAGGGTGGGCTGCTTGGGTTAAATTATGCATCAAAAATAAACACCAGCTGCAGGTGGTGATGGGGAGACTCAGGGAGCAACCGCCCAGGTGAGTGCTGTTGCTGGCCCTCCTTGGCACCCCGTGGTAGAGGTGTAATGGGATTTCTACCCAGAAGAAGCTGTGAATAGCACATAAACAAGCAATGTGCCGCTAATAACACTTTTCTTCACCGTCAACCTCTACCTGAGTCACAGGGGGGGTTGTCTCTGCCCTGAGCTGGGTGTTAATGGGGAGCGGGGCGAGCCTTGTGGCCGGAGGGAACTTTTTTGGCGAGAAGAGGTTGCTGCAGTTCATTTTCCTCACCACAGGATCCTCAGATGAAGCACAAGCTGGTTTATGGCTCCTTGCATGCAGGACGGATGTTGCCTGGGTTGCTCGATGCCTCCTCCCTGGGGAGGGTCGCAAAGGGAACGGCCCCGTAAAGGTCTCTCCCTGCCCATGGCCATGTTCAGGGGACAGAAAAGCCCCTTTCCCATGGCCGAGATTTGGACAGCACCGAGATTTGCTGGCATCGGTTACCTCCCTGTGGCTGTAAACCCCACTTTTTAAGGGAAAAAAAATAATAGTGCGGCAACATGCTCTTCCCAGCCATGCAAACATGTTGCCCTCCCCAGGGTAGGGACCGTCCCTTTAGGGCATCACAAGGAGGACGCCCGAGAGTGGGGCGAGCAAAACCCATCTCCCCCGGCACGGCACAGCATCCTCCATGGGAGAGCTGTGACAGAGCTGGGCATCTCCGCTGTGACCTGGGCCGGCTGGTGACACTGGAGCCCTGCCTGTGTTTTGGGTGGGCAGCTGAGCTCGGCAGATGCCTTTGAAAGGCCCTGGTCACGAGCTCAGCTATCTTTAGCTGAAGGTATTTATATTACAAGGCAGTGGCGTGGCGGCCGCCGGGTGCAGCAAAGGCATCAAAGGGTGGTGGAGGCAGGAGGGGGCTGCGCCAGGACGCGGCACAGAGGAGCATCGGGTACTGCCCCACACCCCCCAAGAGCCACTGAGACCCTGGGTGAGGATGACCCCGGAGGAGGAAGGCTCCCAGACAGGGCCCCCGGAGCGGGTGCGTATCCGGGTGGAGGAGCAGTCGTTTTGGGTGGAGAAGACCTTGCTGGTGGAGAGCAGCGAGTACTTCCGTGCCCTCTTCCGCTCAGGCATGAGGGAGAGCACGCAGGAGGAGATCGGGCTGGGGGAGCTGAGCGCGGCCGGGTTCCTCGCCATGCTGAGGGTACTGGCGGGTGAGAGGCCCATCCTCAGCAGTGAAGAGACCTTCCAGGCGGTTGAGTGTGCCGCCTTCCTGCAGGTGAAGCCCTTGGCCAAGTACTTGATCCACTCCATCAACTCTGACAACTGCATCCTGCTATATCAAGCCGCTGCCATATTCGGTCTCCTGGACCTTTTCCACTGCGCTGCGCTCTACATTAGGGACAGCTACACTGAGCTGGAGGACTACCTGGACTGCCTCTCCACTGACCTGCTGGCCTATGTGGAAGCCCTCCTACCCAGCACCTTTGTGGCAGTGGGAGCCCACACCCCAACCTTCGAGTTCTTGGAGGACCTCTCCAGGACCATCTGCTACCTGGATGAGGAGACCAACACATGGAGGACCCTCTCCTGCCTGCCGCTGAGCGCCAGCACATTCCTAGCCGGCATGGCAACCATGGATAACAAGATCTACATTGTGGGCGGCGTCTATGGGGCCAGCAAGCAGGTGGTGGAGAGCAGCTTCTGCTACGATGCCGACGCCAACACCTGGAGCGAGTTCCCCAGCCCTCATCAGCTGCGCTATGACGTCAGGCTGGTGGGCCACGAGGGCTACCTCTACGCCATCGGCGGGGAGTATGAGAAGATCTCACTGAAGTCTGTGGAGAGATACGATGTGGCCTCCAGCACCTGGACGTTTGTCTCAGACCTGCCGCAGCCGAGCACGGCGGCACCCTGCGCCCAAGCCATGGGGCAGATCTTTGTTTGCTTGTGGAAGCCACTGGACACCACCGTCATCTATGAGTACGAAACCCAGCAAGACGCGTGGCTTCCCGTCACCGAGCTCAAGCGGCACCAGAGCTATGGGCACTGCATGGTGGCCCACCGCGACAACCTCTACGTCATGCGCAACGGCCCCTCGGATGACTTCTTGCGTTGCGTCATCGACTGCTTCAACCTGACATCGCGGCAATGGACCGCCCTGCCTGGGCAGTTCCTGAACAGCAAAGGAGCCCTCTTCACCGCTGTCATCAGGGGTGACACCGTCTACACTGTCAACAAGATGCTGACCCTCCTCTACTCTGTGGAAGAGGAGACCTGGAGGCTCAAGAAGGAGCGGGCAGGTTTTCCACGCAGCGGCTCCCTGCAGACCTTCCTCTTGCGGCTGCCGAGGCGTGACCACGATGTCGCAACGTAGGTGGCCCCTGCCCGTGTTGGGATGCTCTCCTTGCACGTGGCCTCAGCTCTGCACCCGCCAGTCCCCCGGGCTCCTCTCCTCCTCCGCAGAGCCTTGCCCAGTTCCAGGAATGCGTCACGTTGGACCTTGGAGGTGACACTAGACCCTGCCAGACGGAAAGGGGCTGCAGGCAGCTGCTGCCTGCCTCTGCCTGCACTGCACAGGCTGTGCGCAAAGTCCTACCAGGCGTGGGCTCACGAGCCAACTGCGCACAGGGCTTCGTGGCTTCCTCAGGGGACAGGTACCAAAGCGATGCAAACACAGGTTATATTTATTTTGACCACACTCTGAAGGTGTGCAGCATCCCACCTCCTCTCTGCTCTGATGGGAAATCATTCATTATATCCTGGAATTAAAAGGAAAGCTATAAAAAAACCTGTGGTTTTCATTACTCTTGGGTTTGTTTTTTTTATTTTCCCCCACTTCTGAAGGAAAATACCTCCTAACGGGGATCCACGTCAAGGCTTGCTCCTACCCGCTGAATGCTTTTTCAGCTGCGGCTCTGTTTCAGAGCTGTACGTGGGAGCGCAGTTCCCACACAGCCCTGCGCTCCCCGGGGAGATCTTCATGGCTGCTGCTGGCCACAGCGGGGTCCTGGGAGGAGGGAAGGTGGGGGGGTGAAGGAAAGCATCTCCTGGGCACCGGTTGCTTAATGCACCGAGGGGTTTCTGGGACCTGGGAACGATCTGTCACCCCCCAAATGCATTAGCTAGCTATTGTCTCCTCCAGGCTTGTCTGCCAAGCCCCAGCACAGACCCAACAGGGTGGCAAGTGCTGGCACTCATCAGAGGCTCATCTGAGCCAAGACAGGGTCTTTTTAGGACACGGCAAACCTTGGAAAACAGAGGGTGCAAAAAGGGAAGGAAGGGAGAAAGCACCACCATTGCATGGCAATGTCAGGCTTGCAGAGTTCTTCTCCATTAGCAGAGCTGCATAACGAGACGAGCTGTTCTCATGAGATACCACCACCCGGTATTGAAGGTTGATAGCCCTCAACACCAGCTCTGGGGATGGTTGGAGAATGCAGAGCTCCCCTTCGCGACTGCGCTGCTGGGAGACCTGTGGGGACCAGGACAGCAGTAAACCCAGACTATGGCCCAGCCGGTTCCTGCCCATGGTGCAGGCTTCGGGCTGCCTGTGCCATCCTGGCCGAGACAGAGTGGAAGGGAATACCAGCTGGGATGCCTCAAATACCTCCGCTGCTGACCCTCGCCAAGTTCTCAGCATTTTCAAAACAGTTACCACATTTGAAAAAAAAACCCCGCACAACACAACCACAAACAAAAACAAACAAGAAAACCCCAGCTCGCATCCATATCCGGTTTGAAACCCTCTTGATGAGCCTTGTCCCCACGTGCCCTCTGCCACCAGGCCAGGCCACCACCCCACTGTCACCCCCAGGATGGGGGCCGCAGCTGGTGGAGGTGCCGGTCTGATGGTGGCCTGGGAGAGGCAGGGGACACTGGAGCGGCGTTACTATCCTCAGGCGGACCGTTAGCAGAAAGCCCATCAAGTCAAATCCTTGCTCCCTTCTTAGACAAAGCCAATTAACATTTCGCGCCATCTTCTAACTGAAAGCAGCACATGGAAGCACACTGCTTTAAAACCATTTTAAGTTGAACAAACAGCTTAAACCCTCCATTAAAATAAAGTTAAAATAATTCTGTTACTAAAATATTTATGACAGGCTCCTGTGGCTAACCCGGGACAGCTGAACGTGGCAGGCTCTCCCCTTCCCTCCAGCTCCGACACCACCAAGCGATACAACCTCTCTCCTCACCTTCACACGCTGTTTGTTTGACAGTTCAGGACTTTACAAAGATATTTGCCAACAAAATCCAAAAGGTTTTAAGATTTTTAAGTGTAGCACCGGGGGGAAAGAGCAGGTCTTGGCAGGCACTGTTTGAGTATGGCATGGATGCTCCCAAGAGAGGAGTAGTTTGTTGCATCCATGAATCCGGACCACAGTACAGAAAGTAACACAAGGTAATTTTAGGTGCACAGGGAGGAAAAAAGATACAGTTCTTACCTCTGCAAGCAGGGGAAAAAATGATGAGCCCGGACCAAGCAAATCTCTAACGAGAGCGAGAGGCTGCTCAGCCTTTGCACGGTGAGTGGGCACGACACTGCAAGTGTGCTTCGCTCCACCAGAATTTAGCCCTCAGTGTTACACATTACTGGCACCAGCACGGCACCGTTATCTTCCCCTTTCAATCTTCATGGTGTTTACTCCGCCAAAGATTACAGTTCGAGGCGAAGCGATCTATCTAATCACAGTTTAACCTTTTGCAAGTTTCTTTTTTAAGGTGACATCATCTTGGCAAGGATGAATGTAACGACAAGCTGTGTGTAGAATGGACTTGCCTTATAAGGGCCGTATCAAAAATAAAAGCTTGTATAACCAAGGGAAAGCTAGAGGAAAAACAGGGCTGGGAGCTCCAAGGAGAGCCTGTGAGCTCCCCATGAATATCTCCCTTGGCCATACAAGGTGCCATTAAAGAAGAGCAGGTATAAAGCATCCTTGGGTATGGATAGGTCAAATCCCCCAAAACCTGGATGCCAAGTTTCCTTGTTGCATCTAGGCAAGGATGAAGGCAGCCATGGAGGGCTGTACCCTCCTGATGGTGTTTGGCACCTACCTAGAGATACAGGGAGAAGGGACATGGTGTTTTAATTCGATGGCAGTACGTTGGGCTGGGAGATCGTTTGGAAGGATACAATGGAAAAATGGTAGTAATGCAACTAATTAAGGATTTTCTCTGCTAGGTTGTGCCAGTTGGCATTTTCACAGGAAAAGACACAAATACATTTCAGAAGAACCCCTCCAACCATCTTTACTCAAAGAAATTGCATCTGTATCTAATTCACAGGAAAATAATACACTTTTATGTGAAAACACTGTCCACTGTTCCACTGCCAAGCCAAGAGACACATCCTGTAAGGTAATCTGTATCTCCTGTTCTCCGTCCTTTAGTTACATACAAAAATTCCCCTGGGCATCTAGATTTTCCTGATCCTGACGCTCGTGCTTAACTTCATTTGGAGCCACTGTCTCCACAGTTTAGGGAAGCATCCCCTGAATTTTCCTGATTTGGGCAGAGCACAAGGGCAGCCAATCTGTTCCCTGTCTCTCTGTTCTGATTTCATGAAACTACCCGAGCACAAACCCTTGCATAAGCCATTTTTCATTGCACTGGATAAACTTCATGTATTTCTAGAGCAAGGGAAGCCTGTTTTCTTTCCTCACCCTCACTGAATTGTGTATTTTTCTCAAGTTTCTCGTTTAAAAGGAGAAGCTAATGTGATCAGACTGGATTTCAATTACAATATTCAACCATGACTAAGTCAGCTGAGACTCTTCCCAAGCAAGGACCAACAAATGTTTCTGCAGAAGCCTTCAGTTTTTATGAAAACGATCTCTTCTGTTGATTTATATAATCTTTTGAGAATCCATATTTGATTGTAGTTGAAAACATGACACCCATCACCCCAGGTGGAGGGAGAAAACTGTGATTTGGGCTTTGCAAAATCTAAGCCGAAGGCGGTTTGGATCTTATTGCATCTAATCTAAACAGCTGAGATGATCAAGGGCGGAGATGCGGGGGTGAAGAGAGAAACAGTCGTGCTATAAAGCCTTTGCCTTAGTACAGTGACAAACATGCTTACGATGGGTGTCCGTAAAATGAGAGAAGACACCAAGCCGGTGCTTTGAAGGTTTATGTCCAGTGAGCCGTGCTGCGCGGGGTGGGGATGGAGCAGCAGAAGGGTAAGTGCTTGCTGACCCACCCAAGTCCTTCGGTGGTCTGGTTTGGAGAGGGGAAGCTGTGACTGGGGTCCAGGATGCTGGTCACTGGGTTTTCATCACGAGCTCTTCCAGTGCCTTCTCCCTCTGATTCCCACAAAGCAAAAGAACTTCTTTGATTTCATTTTGCTGGAAACCCATATCGTTAAACTGAGCTAACAAATGCAAAAATTCAGCTGCCTGGAGGAAGAAGGAAGAGAAAGGAGTGATGTTATCACGGGGTTTTAAGGACGGATTTATTGTAGAGTTACAGCAGAAACAGCATTGGGTGACGAGGCTGCAGCCAGACAACCTGGCCGGGTTGTATTACCGCTGAAGGGCACTCCGACAGCAGAGCGAGGGCACACATACCACTGCCAGCATTTAAAAGTGTGCCTCTACATCAACTTTTAAAATAAGAACTATTTCATAAAGTCAGCCTCTAGCTTCACTTATTCCTTATAAAGTTTAATATGAATTCCATGCAAGTGTTTGCCTGTGTTATAAAGAGACCTGGAAAAGACACTGAGTGCAAGCTGGAATTAATTTGTCCTGCTTCCCCCCTCGCTCAGGCTGGGCCCCAGCACCACAACATCTCCTGGAGCCGCGTCCTCAATAAATAACCCCCTGCCTGATACTGAGACCCGGGCGCCCTCCCGCTGCCACAGCTCTAACGAGCGGTGAGCCGGCAACCCTACGTGCCGTCGGCATCACGTCAAACACCGCCAGCCCAAACTTTAAGCAGTTCTAACCCCCGCCAGGCTCTTCATTACCCCCAGGAGGAGATTGATGGTGGAGACCAACACCCAGCATGCCACCATGGTTCTCCCTGGAGGGTGAATGCAAAGGGGGGAGCCAGGAGGGAAGTAGCGAGCACGGGTGCCAGTGGCCTCAGGGTGAGGGATTCCCCATGTAGGGGCTGAGCGAGCATCGTGTTTGCGGAGCGGGGTGAGAGGATGGATGGGGAAGAGCAATGGAGCAGGTGTCCTTCCCGGGGGGGGGGTCCTTACGGTGACACTGCCCTGGGGGTCTGCCGCTTGCCGGGAGGCTGCATGGGGGACGGCGGAGGCGAAGGGGAGCATGCAGTCTGCTGGAAAAGCAAGCCGGGAGGACACAGCACAAAGGACTGGGCTCTGCTGCCCCGCTCTGACCTTTTTCTCTGAGTACTGGAACATTTCCATGGCCTCCTCTACCTGGCCTTCCTCGTAGCCCTGCTTCAGCAGCCGGTCGCAGGCACCCAGGTAGCTCAGGAACTGCGGAAGACGACAACTGGGGTTAATCCAACCTTGCAGACACAGGAGAAAATGCATTCAGGAGCCCACCTTGCCGCCTCCCAGGGACACACTCATGGGGAGGACCTGGGCCACCATCGTCCTGCTGGTTCCCATCTCATGCTCGGCCAGGGAGGTCTGTCAGTCAGCAGGACTCCCACCGGAGAAGACAACATCTCTCCCAGGGTGGGAATGAGAACAAGGCAGAGGGAGGATGAGGAGGAAACCAAACATCTGAACCATCTGAGATACAAAGCGAAGGCCTCCAGGCTGCGGGGTGAAGCCGAGCCTGTCCCGGTAAGATGTCTACCCTCAGCCGACCCGGCATCCCTTTGATGTGCCGGCGTTCAGGCGCCCAGGGGTTTGCTCCAGGGTCTGAGCACAAAACCCACCCCAGGGGAGACCCATGTGCTGTCATTACTGAAAGTAAACAGTTATTTTTGGCTTTCCTCATTGTTCTTGGAGTGCTGACAGCACTATTCCCAGCGGTATCTTTTAAATACCACGAGAATCATTCACTGTCCAAAACCATATGGGACGGCCAATAATAAATGAGCTATACAATAGCAGGGGGAATAAAAACATCCCACGGGTCTCCCCGAAGCTGTGCCATCTTCATCCAAAGAGAAGCTGATTCATATCTCCCCAGATCCACCAGCGCACAGACCTCCACCCTCCACAGCACTGCCATAGCCAAGGAGAAAGATTCAGTAAAAGACCATAAAACATATGAAAAAGCCAAAAATGTCCCTCAAACATTGAGTTGATCTAGTTTGGCTAAACAGCAGAGTAAGGGTTTTAAGAAATGTCAGCCTTAAGGAGCAGCTTATTAACTCAAAAATGAGATAGTCACTCGTTATTGGCATTCATAACCTGTTTTTATTTTCCCTGTTACCTTACTAACTAAAAAACCCCAGATCACTGCTGTATTTTCTTGCCCTGTTGCGGCAGGGACAGCCGCTCGCTGTGCTCACGGCAGAACACAGACAGTGCTGGCAGCCTGTTCAAGCCTAGCATGAAAACGGTGCCGTTGTCAACTCAAAGATTTTTATCATTAAAAAAATAATATATATATATATATCCTCAAGACTAAACAAAAACAGGTTTTTAAATACTATGACCTGCTAACCCCCTGGGTCTAGAAGTGGCCCCACCACTCACTGGGGAGGAGGAGGAGGTGCCACTGCCCTCTTGAAGCTCCTTCTCCCCTTGTAGCTCTCAAGGAGGCTCCTTATAACACTGAGACGTGGAGTTCCTCCAGTGCAGGCACTCCTAGAGAGCTTGGCTTTATCTGCTACATGGCCAACCCAATAACCTCACCACAAACTGCTCATGTGGGGAGAGACCTCCAGGCTCTGGTAGACCAGTAACCTGCTGATTTATGTCTTCCCTCATTTGCTCCTACTTGATGTTATGTGCAGCAATTCAGCTTTTCACATCAAAGATGAGCATGTGCAGTGACGTAAAGAAAATCCCCCCTCCGGTGGGTTTTTAGCTTCCACGTCCCCATACCACTCTGGCTGACTCCCATCGGAAAGGTCCGTCCCCATGAGGTCCCCTGCTTCAGGTGCTCTAGCAACTGGCTGCTTAAGAAGAGCAAAGCCTTACCACCAACCATTTCACTGACTCACCTGGAACACGGGCTATCCACTGCCAGCACGGAAAAAGCCATGAGCAAATACCACCAAAGACCCAAATGACGATTTCATTGTGGAGGAACAGGGTAAACATCTCCCCAGGCTTGCAGCAAGGTTCAAGCCAGGGATGGAGCTGAGCCTCCAGGGACAGAGGCTCTCCGGGGGGACAGGGAGACCCCAGCCAGCACCACGGCAGACAGCCCTGCTCAACTCACCACTGCAAATGCCACCACCAAGGATGCAACTTCTACAAGCGTCAGAGAGGCTCGGGGAGCCACTGCTGGTGGGGACGGCTGATGCAAGTCTCATAGGAAGTGCTGAAGATCTAGATTGTTGCTTGGGGTGAGACAGCAAATTCTTTTGGAGGAGGAAGGGGGCAGGAGCACATTATGGAAGCACAGCTGAACATATATTTTGCTGTATTACTGACTTCACAAGAGTCTAGCAGTCCATGGGAAGAGGCTCCCTGTCCACACACAGCCAGGAGGTGGCTGGTGCAGTAGGCTGTGTCCCATGGTGAACACTCTGCTCTGAACCCTGTGCTTACGGCTGTTTGGGGAGATGGATGCCGACCAGCTGCAGCCATTTGCTGCTTCTCAGCTCACAGACACATTGAGAGCTCCACAGATCAACGATGCATTTTTGATTGATCAGTGATCACTGATCAAGATGCAATGATGCATTTTTGGTTTAGCCCTTGCCCATGACATCCTGGATGATGAACCTCTGGTGCCTTGAAGCAACTAACCCTGCTTGAGCCTTCTAGAGAGGCTCTTCCACCAAAATTGAGAAGGCATTGCCTCTTTAGGGCAGCAGACTTGCCTTCTTCACCAGGGTGGGCTGTGCCAGTTTGACTTGACACTGCAAAGAAATCTAGCAATTTTTGGCTACCATCTGGTACTACAATCCATCTTCACGGTTGAAGCTGTCATCATCACACACTGAAACCCCACGTGACACCAGCAAGCAATGAAGAGCGCCCACAGCTCTTGTTCTTAACTGAGTTGAAACATATTTTCCAGGAAGGTTTAGCCTAATTTGGTAGATGCAGAAAGAGCTAGGCTTTACGTTTTATCTTGGCTGTATTGGGCATAAAGGGAAAAGATGGGAACTGCTGGTGAAGAAGGCACGGGATATAAGGCAGACCTTGTATTTTGGTGCATTAATCTCTTCTCCAAGGGAATGGGAGTCCTGGTGTTTATACAGAAGGGAGCAGACTGTACCCATTTCCATCCTTAGTAAGATGCACTGCTGCTTCATATTGAAGTCAGCAGCTGCTACAAGATACCCTTGCACGGTTCTGTGCAAAGAACGTGGGCTAGGCTCTGCCCATCTCCCTCTGCCTAAATGAAACCTTTACGAATTGAAGAAATAAAGCTTCCCTTCCCACCTCAGTTTGCAGCAACGATCGCCTGAAGCACCAGCAAGGGTCTGGGGAGGCTGGTCCAGCCGGGGGTGTCTCAGGAGGGAGCCAGAAGCTGCAGGATGACTCAGCCGCAGAGCAGCTTCGTGCACCGACCAGACGGGTAAGAGCTGGCCCACGCAGCACAGGCAGCTCCCCGGGAGCACGGGAAGGAGACTGGCACCCAACAGCGGCTGCTCGGTGCCGTGCCTGCTCACACCTCTGCCCGGGGTCTGCTCCTGCTCCCTGGCATGACAGCCGCATGGACATCCCTCTTGCTAAGCTGCGATCAAGCTCCTTCTCTCTCTGCAAGAGCTACTTGGATAATTTAGCCCTATTAAATCCTCTGCTCGGATGGGCAGGTCCAGCCCCAAGCTTGCCATGCCAGAGGGTCAGAGCCAGCAGCATCCCTCACGGCACAGATGCTCCTAGCCTCCCTGGACCACGGGGGGTTCATCTGGACAAGCAGAGACCTCAGGAATCAGGATGCAGCACAGCGGGCTGTGATGTACTCAGATACCAGGGCTAGGAGGACTTTATATGTTAATTATTTTCAATAAATTCCAGGAAAAGAGCTCTGGGACCCAGCCGCAACGCTTGAATGGAGTCCCTGGTTGTTCCAACATGGGGAACTTGTGTTTTGGAGAGAGCCCAGACAAATCTCCGAGGTATTCGCACAGTCCTGCGCTGACAGGATGAGCCATGGCAATAATCATATGAATCTAACAGCCGGGAAAAAATGATGTGCAAAAAGTTTCCATATACGGGGGCAAAATTTGTACTTCAAAAGGACACCATGCTCCATACAACAGATTGAACAGATAGCGTTACCCAGCTGTTATTACTCGCTGAAAAGCTGAGGGCGACTCATTGCTATTTTATTACAGCAAAAGTGCAAACATATGATCTCATGGAAAACCCCGTCAACTGAGGTCTGATACCAAAGTGGGAAACCCAATGCCATCAGAAGTCCACACCAAGCAAGACAGCCATCCCTTTCTCCATGAAAATCAAGTTTTTCTTTACCAAAAGCTTTCCGCGGTGCCGTGCCAGCTCCACCAACCTGACTTAAGCTTTGCTTTCCAGTCTTCTGGAGGGTGAGGATGGCTTTGTGGGTGGGGTAGCCCAAAGCTATCACAGGCTCGATGAGGTCTCGCTCCTCTTGGCTCAGCGCCGAGAGCAGGTCAGCCGCCGAATCCGGCTTGGATCTGTGGGAACTGAGAGGTCGCACAGGCGTGGAGGCAGGGGGGAGGCAGGCGTAGGGGCTGAGGGACTGCAAGAAAAAAACGGCAGATGGTCTTCTTGCTCCAGCTCATGAAATGATGTTAAATGACCCAGGCTGAAGCAATGCTTTCGAACGCCAGCAGTTACCTTGCTCTCTCCAGAAGAGGAAAATTCCCATACATTGAACAAGCCCCCTTGGGCATCAGAGGAGGCTGGACTTAATTAAATCCAGGCTCAGCTATAGATACAGATCAGAGAAAACAGCACTCAGGAGGGCTCATGGGGCAAAGGGAGCAAAAGCAGCTTCTTTTCCCCGGGAATCCTGGTCATCTCTCCAGCAATAAATGCCATGTTTGTCCTTGACCAGCCAAGCCTGAGGCAGTGCTGCCTGCGGACAGGCGATGCAGCAGCCCAGGCAGGAGGATGCTCCCCTGATGCCCTGTTTACGCCTGCGATGTTTATCAGATGTATTTAGGTTTCTGTTACGAAGCCATCTCCAGAAATGACCTTGCACATGCATGTGCTTGCCCGTGATTGAGGCTTTAGCATTCAGCATGATGCATGTGTAACAGCAGCTGAGCAGGGTGGGCAAGGTACAAATACACGTGGGCATGTAATCTTTCCTTAATTACCCTATGTCTAATGCAACTACATATAAATAACCCGGCCATTCATGTGTCTGGTGGTTTTAATTGTGGGTTTTCAGTAATTCATCTCCTCAATCTCTCAAGTAGCTGGATGAGATGCGGTTTCTTAAAAAACATGGTGTAATTCAGATTTAAGGTGATGGAAAGCAGTATTTACTCCATCACTTCACATCACTGTCTCTATCATTAAATGATTTGTGTTTCTTATAGGACTATGAAGTCCAAAGTTTCCTAGAAAAGACATGATGGCTGTAAGGGGACATCTCCCCATAAACCCCATTTATATCTGTTAGAGGGGGAAAAATGGAGAGGAAAGAGGGAAAAAAATATTTCACTTTTTTTTTTTAGTGTTTCAATTGAAAATCAAATAAAATGCCTTGCTTGTTGGGAAAAAAAGGATGTTTTGCTTAGGACAGAGCAAGTAAATGTACTCCCAGAAAGCTTGCCTTCAAATCCCAGCATAAAAAAGACCCCTTCCTTCGCTTCTTATGAAAACTCGTCAGCAATTTTTCATGGGTTTTGTGCTCCCAAAGCCCCATTTCAGTTCCGTTTTGCTGGCCAGACCCCAGCAAACAGGACCGATTAGACACCCTCCACCTCCCTCCTGTCTCAGCAACAAGCAAAAGGCTACCAGAAGGAAACACCTCACCGGCACTGTGGGCTTATGCCGTTTGATCGGGGGGATCGGGGCGGCCGTGGCCGGAGGAGCCGGCACCAGGGTCCCCAGGTGGGACACGTCCGGGGCTGGCCCGTACTTGATGCTGCGGCTGGTGCGGGGGTGCTGGGGGAGCGGCCGTGGCACCGGGACCCCTCTGCTCTCCCCTGCGGCTCTGTTCAAAGGATGCACCAAAGCAGCCAGCTTCCTCCTGGCTGCTTCCAGCTCGTTCTTCATGTTGTTAAATATCACCATAGATCTTCTCTGCTTGCTCGGGTATGGGCTGGCTGGGTTGTGGCCGCTGTTCTCCAGTGAGGGCTCCAGCAAGCCAGGCGATGTCTTTGGTCGGGTCTGGTAAAAGCCAGGACGTGGAGCCACACCGGTCCCAATGTTTCTCCTCCTGGAAACCTTTTCATCTTTCTCATTCTCTTCCCAGGAGGTGGAGGAGTACTCGTCGTCCTCCGAGTACTCATCCTCCTCGGAGTGCCAGGTCTCGCTCTCGGTGTCTGACAAGGCACCTCTGCCCTTGGGGTGCCCGTAGCTGTCGTCGGCAGCGCTCAGGCTGACGCAGCGCCGCACTGCCCCATCCCGCACTCTCCCCCCGTAGCTGTCGGCAGGGTCCACCAGCAGCAGCCAGCACGGCGGAGCTGTGGGGACAACTTCGGAGGTGACCCGAT
Organism: Haliaeetus albicilla; assembly: GCF_947461875.1. NCBI lineage: Eukaryota > Metazoa > Chordata > Aves > Accipitriformes > Accipitridae > Haliaeetus > Haliaeetus albicilla. Next base: position 25,449,639 of record NC_091494.1, on the reverse strand, counting down.
GCCGGGAGGTTTGCTGCTGAGAGGCCACCTCAACCCAGTAAAGGACTTTTCTTTCCAGTGAGAAGTCGTGCTGTGGAAGAGCAAGAAGCAGCTGGTGAGGGCATCTGAAACCAGACCACGCGGCACGGAGCAAATCAGGCGCTTCACGAGGGCACCTTAAGAGCTGCATCCTTCCCATATTGGTTCCTACTTCCCTGAGCGTCAGGGCTGGCTGCGGGCACTAGGGCTGTAGGATTGGGCACTGCCAGCCTCATCCCCAGAGGGAATCCCCAAATTTATACTTGAAAAAAATCAGGCTGCAAAGTTATTACTATTTTGAGTTGTATCTACAATTCTTTTGATAGGTGTTTTATGCTCGGAGGTGGTTTTGTGTCAGTTCGGCTGCTGCGGAAGGGGACAGCACCCGTTAGTGGTGCCTGGCGGAGCCACCGCTGGCACAGGGGCTCGGGAGCCACCAAGGGGGGAGATGGCACCTTGGGCAGAGGCAGGACCAGCTGCGGGTATCTCCGGCGGCACTGGGGGCTTGGCCAGTCCCAGAACAGAGTCATCGTTTCCACGTAGTCTGGCTTAAAATATAAGCATGTTTGAGACTGAAATCTGAGGGTTTTCCTGGAACAAACAAGCCTTGCCTGTCCCAGAGCTCTCCAAACAAGGTCTCCTCCGGACAGGCAGGCAAGTACATTCACAGCCCAGGAATGCTGTTTTTACTGCTCCCTGCCATGGACCCAAACCAGCCTCCCTGAGGAAAACACCACCACATGCCTTGACAAGGATCAGCCTGGACCACCAGCGGAATCGCTCGGCCTCGTCGGGGAGCACCGACCTGTCCCTGACCAGGGCCAAACCTGGGGCTCGGGGTTTTCCGGGATAGGACGTGGTGGTGGACCACCTCAGCTGGTCCATGGGGATGCAGACCATCACCTGCCTCTACACAGGTGACAAAAAAAATGCGTGCATTAAAATTTCCTTTGGAGAAATTGCTTAAAATGAATAACACAGCAACTCTTCATGTTAAACATGTCCTGTGGATTTGGGAGGTGTCGTTTTGGGGGGAGGGATGAGCAAGGCTGAACCAGCGAAAAGGCAGATGTGGGGTTTACTGCTGGTTCACCCATCACCAGGAGCGATCAGAGGCTGTTTGGGATCACCCAGATCGCCTTCTTCCCGTGAAGTGCACTGACCCCATCTACGGGTAAGACTACTTAAGGCTGAAGAAGCAAAGTATTTCTGAAATCATCTTTGACTGGAGCTGGGCTAGCACTGCCCATAGGCTTGGAGAGCCAACTCCACACCTTCAGAGTAACTGTACAGGGAAAGACTTCCTACCCCCTTCCAGAGCACAGACAGCTTCTTCGAATTGCTGTGCCGGGGTTTAAAATTGGTGACAAAGCTGTTAGAGCAACAGGTGTAGATTCAAAAGCAGTTTAGGACTGAGCAATGTGGAAGATCACAAAGCACTACAGGATATTTTTAATATATATATACACACGTATTATATATATATATGTTGCCAGCACAGGTAGTGTTGCCTGCTTACATCTCTGTTAGATTTATTAATAAATATTATTAATAAATGAGATGGTGATGATTCCAGAGCAGGAAACAATTCCAGAGCAGAGCCTGAAGTTTGTCCTCCTATCCCAGAAAGACCTAACCCAACCCTCCTGCTTGGATGGGATTAAAAAAAAAACAACCCCAAGCCTATCCCTTCCTCACTCCCACCCACCACAATTTGTCCTCACCTCCTCCCCCTCCTGCAAACCATCCAATTAAGAGGAGAGGTTTCCCTTCCCATCTTTCACAAGAAAAGGCAAATGCCGCTGACATCCCTTTGAGCATCCCAGCAGAAGCGAATCCGGGTGCAGATGCAAGCAGAGGTGACTCACCATGGTGCTCATGAGGATGTCGGCACAGTCGGGGAGCTCGATGGCCGGGGCAGTGATTAAAGTGTTTTCTCCCGAGTCGCCATCAAGGCTCCTCGCCATCCGGAAGGGAACTTCATCCAGGTAGCTCATCGCCGCTGTCTGATTTCTTGCTGCCAGAGGAAGGGAAGAAACAAAACTGTAAAAGGCAGGACTAGCACCTTTTAAGTTGGGTGGAAGGAGAGAAAGATGAGCTACTTCAAGTGACACCGGTAAAAGGAACACAGCCCTTAGAGATGCTGCCAGCCAAGTAAAAACCACTGCGTGCAATACCCAGATTTGCAAACTCTTAATTACTGATACTGGGAAGATTGGTCTGAACTAACCTTTGCTTTTCTGAGCTTTAGCCAGCAGGACCTGACCAAGCTTACAGCTTCATTTGGCAGAGATCCTGAGTGTTTTTCTCCCCCGTTTCCACCTCCGTGCATGACCCACTGCTTCCCATCCCTCCTCTCGCCTCTTCTTCTCCCTCCGCTGCCCATCACATGCTCCCTTTCCCAAGCTGGGGACAGACCGAGCACTTTTTCCAGTTACAGAGGCAGAAACCGCAGCCAAGGAGGACACCTCGCAGGTCTCCTCTCTCTGTGTGACCCAAGAGCAGCCGTGGTCATGGAGCTCAGGCATTCAGCCACGTGCTGCTAAGCCGTCACACGCAGCAGCCCGGGGGACCTGGGGCGAGGGCATCCCCTCCAGTGCCGCAGCAGCTTACTGAGAGCCAGACAAGGAGGCTGGTGCGTCAGGCAAGCTTCGGCATTAGAGGGATGTCGAACGAGCCATTTTAAGGCCAGATTAGCTTTCAAGAACCACGTATTCATTTTAAGTGGGGTGATGTTTTTAGATCAGGAATAGCAGGGGAGACTAAAATTTCTGAGGAACTGGGAATGGTGGCATGGAAAATATTACTGCAATAACATAGCCACCAGCTCTGTAAAAATGTCTCAATTTAGTAAAAAGCCACTACTTGCTGCATGAAGCCTCAAGTCCCCAGCTTCCCAGTGAGGACAGCATGCAAAATAATTTCCTTTATATACTGTCAACTGGCAAGAGTTGATGCTCAGTCTTCCACTGAATTCCGGTACCTGCAGCATGTGCCTGTTCATCCCAAAGTCCTCAGCAGTCACCCTCAAGACAAACAGTAAATACTTGGTGTGACACCCTGAGTGCTTTTACCAATTTAGTTTTTTCCTTTAAAAAGAAATGGCTTTTATAACAATGAGGATAAACACTCCACGAAAAGAAAATAAGCAGATGAATGTACACAAGGAAGAAAAAGCTGCCTGTTTAATGCAAAAGTAAGGGTCTATAATGGGGAATGGCATTCAAGGTCATTTATTACATTAGCAAAGGACTAACGAACTGCCTCTAGACCACAAAGGAAGAGTGACACGCACAATCACTCGGTTCAGCTCAGTTGCTCTTATCAGAATTACAAAAGTTGTCCTTCGCCTGCTTATGCCAGGAGCCTTAATACCCAGGGCTGTAGCGCAGGCAGAGCTCCTAACCAGCTTTGCAGCTCCCGCACATGTACGGCTGCTAACACGCGACACGGACAACGTGTTGGGAGCCTTCACGGAGCCAGGCCATCTGCTCCCCAGCCTAAGAGGGCTCCATGTAAGTTACAAACCACATCAGCAGTGACGAAGACAACATGCGAAAAGATCTGCAAGTGAAGCCACCTTACCCCAGCTTTCTCCCACTCCTCTGCGTGGCTGTGCAGCCCCTGCCTGCGAGAGGGACGAACCCTCCTGGCAGCTTACACTGTAAATCAACTCTTCCCAAAAGCTGTTGGCTTGGTTTCAGATGGGATAGAGTTTATTTTCTTCCTAGTAGCTGGTATAGTGTTATGGTTTGGATTTAGTATGGGAATAATGTCGAGCGAGCAGCGGCATGGTGCTTAGTTGCTGGCTAGGGTTAAACTACGACAGCTGTGTAGCACAAAGGTGCAAAGGAAAAGAGTATCTCATCGCCTGTCACCTAGAATGGCTTCACTTGGTTTTAAATGCCACTTAAAGCGATGGAGACGGGCAGTGAATGCATCTGAAACCACAATGAAGAAAATACGGAGAGATTATGGTACTGCATCTCACTGTATTTCACTGCATAAATACCGTGCTCTAAGAAAGGCTCCCACAAGTGTTAACTCCCCAACACACTATTCAGAAAAGAAGGACATTGGGGTGAGCAGCGATGACAATGAAAAATGCTACTAGACAAGACTTAAAGAGGGTCAGTCATAAACACCAATTTGCACCAGAAAGCAACTCCTACAAGGGTTCTGAGCTCATCGGCTTCACGCCAGCCCTGCCTGCTTTCACATCAAAGATACAGGCTGGCAAACGAACAAATTTGTACCCAGAGGAGGATGTGCCTTAGATCCACGAGAAACCTGAACTGTACTGGGACCAGGGAAGGAATAAGATGCAAACGAGTCTCAGAAACTCATAGCTGACCCTTCTTTTCTTCTGGGCTATAGTAATCTTTTAAAACATAAAAATAGTAGGAAATACTACACTCTGACAAATTTGCATCTTAAATATGAATACACAAGGTTTTTTTAAGAATTAATACCCTGTCTCCATGTATTCTACAAGATTCTAAACAGTCCTCTTCCATCTGTGGCTTCAACATCTCCCTCACTAAAAACATAAAACATTTTAATGCAGATGTCATTAGACAAGAGCAAATTATGTAGAACAAACCACAGAAAGCTTGAGGGATTGAAAGACACCTAAATGTGCATCATCCGCTGGCATTTTCAAGTTCTATTTTTATTAACAATATGAAGTTATCCTTACCGTCCGATGAAATCATGGAGCTCTTCTTGCAGGGCAAGGAGAACAGCGGTGCTTCTACGCTTCCTGCTTACCTACTGCTCGGTTCTTTAAATTTTTGCAGTGTCAGACAAGCATCTGACTTTGACAGTTTTAGGATTATCGTAGCTTAAGCGGTTAGCCTGTCCCATCAGACGTGCTGATGGGATAAGGAGCCTAACTATTTAAGCAGAGCATTCTCTGGTCACTAAGCTTCCCAAACTGAAAATGTTGTTTCTGCAATTGTTTTTATGCTATTTCAACTTCGGCTTTTTCATCAGGTAAGACTCCCCAGGATCTGACCCAGCCATAGCTCTTGGAGTAACAAGATGCTAGAAGTGACAGTAGGGATGGGAGGATGTACGGACATGCAAATCAGAACCCCTGCCTAAGAGGACTTCATGGTAATCTGTATTTTGGGGGGCTACAGGCAGGCAATGGACATGTCAGCAAGAACTGCAAACTTCCGCACACAGATTAATTCTAACTCTGTGAAAAATTACTAGTTCATGTGCTCTTACTAACAGAAATCAATGCAAAGCTTCAGCCCAAGAACTATTAACATTATATATAAAGGCCCAAGTGTTGAATTTAGGCAATTACGTTGCCTCCTCCATGAATTACACAATGTTGTGATGCAAGGAGGCAAGGAATTGGAGAGATTAAATCCATTCCCACACATTAGGGCTAAGTAAGAGTAACAACTGCAGCTCTGGGAAGGCGCCACGACAATCTGCGTAGACCAGCAAACGCCCGAACCCATACAGCCTGTCGCTGTTTCAGCCAAACTGTCCAGAACATGGAAGGCTTTGAAATCAGATGCCTCTGTCACCTTGTAGGAGGGAGAAGTTCCTTCACACAAACCTTTTGCCAGCAATTCTCTCCACACTGCAGTCGTATTTGATGCCAAGTACTACAAGTCTCTCCCTTGGAGTAAAAACACTTCCAACAAAAAAATTCCATTTTTCTCTATTTATTCTGTACAAAAAACAACTTACAAAATAAATCTGCATTTTTTAATCAAATACTATATACATGATCCGTCCCTATACAAAAATAGCTATATAGGCAAAAACAAGTACAGTAGGTTAGACTTCAGGTTTTATTGTTTTTTTCCAGCAGGCTTATTCATCAAATTTATATATATTCACATGGCTGTCTGACCTATTTCACCACAACTGGGAATTTTTTCCATGTTGTGGTACCAGTTTTAGTCCACAAAAGTAAAATGTCAACAGCTGCTTTAATCAACCTTGAAAAATCCTGTCTTGTTTGTACTTCAGATTTGTTTAAACTTGCAGTAGGTTCGTTTCTACACACAAAAATACAGGAACTATTTTGACAGTAATGCCTGACATGCTTCATTTAAGAAGAAAAACATGTTTACTAGTTATCTCATTTATTTTTGATAAACTTCTTGATATCTGGAGATTTCATCATCTGGATTTAGGCTTATAAAGATAAAAGCCACTAAAAATAGGATGTTAATACTGGCACAAATACCCTTGTCAGCAATGTTTCTTTATTAAGATTGAGATGCGTTAACAAAACTCGCAGCGGGACTGTAGGCCACAAGAGCCCTAGCAGCTTTGGGCTTGCTCAGGTATTTCCCTGCAGAGTCAGACGGCAAAAACAGTTCTTACGCTTTTCTTCAAGACACTACAGTACCTGGCTACCAAAACAGAGGATGAGACTTCCTCCTCAGACCCTCTCATGTTTACATGCGCAATTATAATGAAACATTCCTCCAATGTTAAAATAATTTATTACTAAATTATCTGACAGCAGTGGCCCAAGTGTCATTTGTGGGGAGACTCGGAAGAACCCATCCTGGAGGGATGCAGCTTCCTTCAGGGTGATCAGCTGGCACCAAGTACTGATCCCATTCATGCCTTTAACAGAGAAAGCATTGTTTGAGAGGAGAGCTGGTATGACTTTGGTAGTAAGACTTATTATATACCCACAGAGGTATTTTTCCATACTGATCAATACACAAACCACTTTAAATTGTACTCTGAAACTTGTTTTTCAAAACGTAAATGTGAAAATTATATGTACTATTCCATTAAATGGAATGGTTATGCACGGAAGTGCACTCTGCCTCACACGGGCATCTGTTGGATACAACTCTTACCAAGCTTGATCCTTAGCTGAAAAAAACCAGGACAATTCACTGCATAACCTTATTTGGAAGTTAGTGAACCAAAAGGGACCATAATTTTACAATCTCGACAAACAATACTTGTCATCTTTGATAATAAAATAAAGACTTTGTTTGGTTTTACCTGATCTGGATTAGAGCTGCTACAGAATGCTCAGCTTGTAAGTAATACTCTCTGAAGGGCTGCAATAGGTGGGCTAGAGGAAATTCATCTGTTAAAACACCAATACAGAAATCGTTCAATAAACCAGAGAGACCTTTGGTTTTAGAAAGTCTTAGAAACCCCAAATTTGCCAACTCATTTGCTACTCCCCAGCTGTAACTTGAAATCAGTTCCCTAGGTAATACATTAAGGACATGTTTTGCACGTCTCCTCATCCTTACCAGAGCTGTCAGAGGCAAGTCAAGGCCAGCAAAATTTTTCCTGCCTCCATCATCTAAACAAAGGGAACATATGGACACTGAATCTTTACAGATTACCCGAGTGGCACTTACCAAATCACCAGACTAAAGCATCTGTTGGGTGCTGGAAGTCTTCAATCTATTCTGTTTATTCTCACTTCAGCTTAATCTACAACCTCTTCTTGCAAAACATTATGAAATTGGCTTGAGATATACTGCAGTCTACACTGAAGAGCTAAACAGTTCTTCTAACATCACATGTGTTAACAGCACACTACGTTTATGCCATCTTTTCCTCAGACCACAAATTACTCCAGTGGATGATTTCTTTCTCAACTATTTTTGTGCCTGCATTTTAAACCCAGTGCCTATGAGATGGGGGGTGGGGGGGGGGGGGTGGGGGGGGGGTTGGAAAAATAACTGTTAAGTATGGCATGCAGAATTTACCTGGATCTCCAAACAGCTTGGAATCAATTTCGAGTTTCTGCTGTAGTAGTTTTTCCCTTTCCTTCTTCTGTTTCTTTTCCATTTCTCTCTTCCTTTCCTCCTCCTGTTCTCCCTCCAACATAACTCTTAAGGCTCTCTCCTCAGCTTCATACAGCTCTGTGCGATTTTTCAGCAACGTTTTGAGACTCTCCACCTGATTTTCAAATGCTTCGTCTGCTGAGGGGGGTGGACAAACACCTAAAAAGAAAGAGAATTAACTTTAAATTTTCAAATTCAGAAGGGGCTGTGTTATCAGACTTGAGAGCGGAGCTGGCAAAATCTCAAGAGGAACATGAGCTTAACCTTGCTAACAGCTATCTTACTGGAATAATTCTATCAAGAAAGAGCTTGGAAACGTAGGAACACTACCACTGTATTCAGCATTTTATAACTAAAATCACTAATAAAGAAACAGCTTTTTCAAGCTGCACCTTGCTAGTCGGCACAGGGCATGCACATCATCTTATTTCCTGTGTGCACAATTTTAAAAGTTTGGTAAAAATCTCGTAATTAACCTTTCCTGCCAGCGGCCTCTTTTCTCAGTTTGCGAAGCTTTTCTAATGCGCGCAGGATGTCCACCATCCTCTTTGTGTCTGCTTGTTTCTTCCGTACTTCAGATAAGACGCTGTCTGCAGCAGCCTTAAGTTCTTGTTCCTATGAAAGAAAGAAAAAAACAAGACACTATGTGTGAAATATCCCACGTAGACAAGAATGAAATGGTACTTTCAAAAAGATTAACGAAGCACTGGAAATCAGAATAACTTCCTAGTAACAGAGCCGTTGCAAGTTAAGTCAACCATCCAACCTTGCCTTTCTGTGAAAAAGCTAAAACATGATAGACTTCAGGAAACAAAAAAAAGAATGCTGAGCAACTCACAAATTTGGGCCAAATGGGTAATGAATTCATAAAGCCTGATAACCTTTAACCACAGGAAGTTAGGAAAAACATTAACAATGAACATAAACCAGCCCGACTCTACAGCTCAGCAATTGAAGACGATTAACGTGCCACAGTCCAAACACAAAACCTTTCCCAACAGCTGCTCTGTACCATCCCAGCGGCAGACCTAGCACCAGCCGAAGGGTTGCTCTTTAGCCAACAGTCAGCACAAAGATGCTCACAGCACTTCCCAGCAAGCCCAGTTTGAGGTTGGTTTTTTTTTTGCCTTGGAGCCGTTTTACTTCCCAGGGAGACCCAAAAGCTTGCAAACAACAAGCTTTACAAGTACGAAGCCAGCAGGCAAGGCTTACGGTTACCGAAACGGCGCTGACCACCGTAGGGCTGCTGTGAACAGCTTGGCGCAGGCTGGGGCCACCGAGGAAGACCTCCACGCACAACCGAGAGTTGAGAAACCTTTCTGTCCCAACTGCTAAGGCCTAGGACACGAGCGTGGCAAAGCTGAGATGCCCGCCAAGGCTTTTAAGGAAGAAGCAGGGCTGCAGGCCTCGCAAGCAGCGTGTCTCCAAGCAAGCCGAACCCGTGCAGCACCCAGGTGGCACCTACTGAACCGCGGGGGGCCGCAGCCAGGTGCCGGGCAGGCGAGCCCCGTTACCGGCAGGTCTCCCCCGGCTCCGCCACGCTGCCGCCCGGCGCCCCAGAGGGCGTCCCCGGGAAGCCACACTGCAGCCGGGGCAGGCAGGACCAGGCCGCTCGGCGCCGTACCCGGTTCTTCTCCTCCACCTCCTGGATGCACTTGGCTCTCCACTGGTCGATCTTGGCCTCCCGCTCGGCGGCCCGGGCCGCCTCCTCCTCCCTGGCTGCCTTGGCTTCTTGCTTCCTCCGCTGCAGGCGCAGCCTCCTCTTCCTCGCCCTCTCGGCCTTCCTCCGCAGGGCCTCCCGGTAGCCGGGCTCCCTCAGGGGCCGCACGACCTCCCGCAGCTCCCGCCGCGCCTCCTCCGCCTCCTCCCGCGCCTGGGCCCAGCCCGCCTCGTCCCCCTCGGCCTCCCGCCGCCGCAGGGTCCAGCAGAGCGAGGCCAGCCGCGCCACCCGCCCCAGCGCTTCCACCGCCAGCTCCCGGGCGCTGCTGGGGCTGGCGGCGGCGGCGGCGGGCGGCGGCGGCGGCGGCGGCGGCGGGGGGGGAGCGGCCCGGCGCCGGCCCAGGAACTGCGACAGCCACAGCTCGTCCTGCTGCCGCTGCGCCGCCGCCTCCTCCTCAGCCAGCGGCCGCGGCGGGAACGGAGGAGCCGCCGGGAAGTAGGGGCCGCCGCCCGGAGGGAAGCGCGGCCCCGCTTCGCCCTCAGGCCCGGCCGGCGGCGGCGGCGGCAGCGGCGGTAGGAGGAAAGGCGGGGGCGCCGCCGCCGCCGCCGCCGCGAAGGGCCCCGGGCGGGCGGCGGGGCCGGGGAAGGGCGCGGCGGGCGGCGGGAAGGGCCCCGCCGGCGGCGGGAAGGCCCGGAACGGCGGCGGCGGGAAGCGCCCGCCGAAGGGCGGCGGCTGCGCCATGCTGCCGGCCTCGGCCCAGCGCCGCCCGCGCCGCAGCGCCCCCTGGCGGCCGGGAGGGCCCCTCCCTGCCCTTGGAAGGCCTCAACCCCCCCCGCAGCATCTTTTTTCTTTCCTGTAGGTCCTCTTAAAAAAACCCCACAACCAAAAAACCCCCGAAGAGCCACGAAATTTAAAGTTTCCGGGGATGACGCCAGGGATGACAACTCTCCGCTGCTTGAGTATTCGCTTTGTTTTATTCAAACGCCAGAGGTGAAGTACAAACTGTAGTTACATGGCATTTTGTTTCCTTAAAAACAGTTCTCAGTTACATAATTCCAAACAACTTTCAAAACTAAGTTGTTGAACAGTTTTGCCTAAAATGTTTTTTCAATCCATTTAAAAAAGGATTTGAATTAAAGGATTCAGAATTAAAAGCAGTTTTATTTTTTTCACTCTACAAAAAGGAAAGTGAGGATGCAGTTACAGATAGTTCACCACAGATTCCCATTTTGAGGGGACTAAGCTTCTCCTAGAAATATCCTCAGCTCCGAAGGCAGCTTGTTCTGAACCATTAGTGGGTCATTTAACCTGAAAAAAACTGAAATCCTAAGGGAAGTATCTGTTGCATCTGTCACGCTGCTTCTTGGTAAGAACACAAGTATTACATAATAAAATTTACATGACAAAAACTAACAACAAAAATAGTGTCAACACCTCTGCAGTGTCCCTTCCTGCCCTAAAACATCCACTAGACTGAAAAGAACGATGAAAGTTTTATTTAAATAGCATGAATTAAAATTTTAGAAAAAGGGGTCAGTAAAACTTAAGTCCACGTATCACCGAAAGACAAAAAGTTGTAAGCAACAATTTTAATTCCTGAAACAAATCAAAAACATACAGGTCCTTTAGTGTTTTTACAAAGACTTTCCTAAAGGATTGAATTAATTGTGGCGTAGAACAGAAGAGGGAGGATTGTTTTGCTGTGAGACTAAAAATCAAAGACAAAACCACAAGATGCAATACTAGCATTTGAGCGTATAACTTAAAAAGCACTGTGTCATGTGAACAATCACTACTGATTACATCAAAAATATTACACATTTACTTCTTTCATCTCTTAACATTATAAGATAGGTTGGGCAAATACCTGGCACCAAAAAACTGATGCATGATAGTTCCAATACGTTAAACAAAATGTACTATATTAGAACATTAATATTTAAAAATTTATGTCAACTTCTCATCCAAATTCAGATGGCTTACTGCTTCCTAGAAATCCTGTTTACCCTTCTGGAAAAATGAGCAAATTGCTGACTTCACCTTCTTTCACAGTATTCAAGGTGACTGGAACTTACTCCTAATGGAGAGGCGAAGGAAAGGCTATTACTTAAAATTGCATTCAAATTACTGTGACAAACTAGTGCCACATTTTTGCAGAATCTCCCAGCAGTGCCAGAGTATGTCCCAGTTTTTCCAAAATCCTGTTGGAAGGGCTTCCTCCCCCACCAATGTAACAAGTCACTCCAGCACCCATCTGGTTTCAAACACCAGCAGAAATCAAACACTGACCTGAACGTAACCCCCTGCAAGTCATATGAGGAGCTAATAGTTTATTCACCCTCTAATTATAAATCTTGATTTCCCATTTGTAGAGTAACATTATTGTCAAATCTAACTATTGGCAGCACCTGCATTGCTGTTTTAGTTTCTAGAAAGAGCAATCCAGGTGCTGCTATATTTGCTATACATTTTAATTGAACAAGTGTAATATACAATTCATATTTGAACATTATGCCATCCAAGTCCACACAATGTCCATCAAATAAATCAATGTGATGTTGCAATAAAATAACACAATCTGATTTATCTAATAAAGTTCCTCATCACGTATCATATCCGAGATAGATCCGATGCCTTCAGTATCAGGCTGAAGCCAGAGGCAATCATAAGGAAATAACCAAGCGCGCTTTATGCAGGTGAGCATTCTGACAGTCTTTAATGGTTTGCAGCATCTGCTTGTCGAGGCCAGCCTTCTTCCTCAACGCCAGAGTCATATTCTTCTTCAGATGAATCTTTAGTGGGAGCCCTATAATTAAAACAAACTGATCAGATACTTTAGAAATTGAGGAAAAGAATGGAGACGATTTCCATAGCTTCTGGTAAACATGCCACCTGCAAAGCACCCCAATGACAAATGCTCTGACAAGCACCCATCTGCTAAACGACCTTCTGATCCGAAAATGGTGCTGTGCAGATTTACACTACTGCCAGTATGCAGTCTCATTACTGAAAATCAAAAGGCTATTGAATTCAGTTAAGTCATTTGATTTAATCAGTAAATTTAATATTTCCAGCAAACATGAATGCTGGTGCTCTATAAAATCACTTAAAGCAACCATCAGTGTAAGCATAGTACTTTCCACTCCAACCATCCATCCCCTTTGAAACAGTAGGTATGCTGAGCCAAGCTTCAGCACAGACACAGATGAATACAAAGCACGTACCTCAGTGGACAAAGTCACTCAAAAAAGCTGTCAGGGGTAGAAACCAAGGCAGAGTTCCTAAATTTCAGACCTGTGTTGTTAACCTGACCCCTTCCCTCTCGACTCCATCCTTGTTCACCAAGATTATTTTTTTAAAATCCAAATTTGCCCAGTGCTTTCAGCATTCCACCACATCATTACCATAATACAAACTTTACAACATTAAGTTGATTATTTTAACAAGAGTTCAGTAAATCAATAGATGTGCCTTTGTGGCTCTCCACTGCTCCAAGAGCAATGGACAAGAAAACTGCAGCAGCCTGGAGCTTGCATTAAAGAAAACAAAACACCTCAGTGGTAGAAAGTAGAAGGAGGAAGGAAAAAGTTCCATTTCAGACATTTCAGTACAGTCACAATTAAAATTCAGATTTTTACTGTTAACTTATGATGCTTATAATTTACTTCTATTTCTACAGGTATACACACACACACAAAAGGCTTAAAGTAACTTCATATATAAGTTTATTTTTAGTTTCTATTTAAAAACTAAAGCGATACAGACCCAAAGTCTCTAGGACAGAATAGGCACTAATTCAGCTGCGTACAGTATACAGAGAATCAGATCCTTTTCAGGCTGTGTGCATGGTTTTGTGTTTATACACTTGTTCCTACAGCAACCATTAGAATACCTGTCTAGCTGCGTTACTTGTCTGTTCTGATACTTCCATTATGGTTTTACCTAATGTATCCTGGCTCTTTTTTGCCTTCTACAACATCTTTGTCAACTTCCACGCATACAATGTCAGAATTGGGCACTTCAAACATGGGCTCCAGCAACAGCTTTTCCTACAAGAAAATAGAGGGAAAAAATATTTCTGTGTGCCCTCTTCTACATAACAATATGGTTAGCAAGTGATTTTCAGAGCTAGAGTTTTCTTGGAAGAACTCCGAATACCCGCAGTTTTAGAAAGAGACTTACTGTATCTGTGTAAGACCCAGAACTAAGTGAGGTTTTGACTGAAAATTGTCACCATTAGGTCCATACACACAAATGCAGGTAGCTTCATTCACTCAATATGAGACTTAGTTTACTCACCATTATAGATCGAAGACCTCTTGCACCAGTTTTTCTGTCCAGGGCCAGTCTGGCTATAGCCTTCAATGCATCTTCAGTTACATTTAATTCACACTACGAAGAGAAAAATGCTAAGTTTAGTTAATTATTTCATTTATAACTTAACAGTGTGTTGAGTGGGACAGCACAAGCATTACTGAAAATAACAGACAGTAGCTATTTACTTGTTACGAACCAGAAGACTTAACATTTAAGCTACGTACATAAAGCTTCAGCTACACTTTATATTTGCCTAACATTACCAGTATTGACTATGTCCCTTTACGTACAACTAATACAAGTACATCTACAGTACATGAAGTGGCTCTTGATGTCTATTAAGCAAAGTCATGGATGTTCATTTGAATGTTAACATGAAGAGCAACTCAACCATTTCCAGATTACTTACCCCACAAGGACAGTTATCCCATCTAAACCAGTCAGGTTTTAATGAGTTAGCTTACTTTTTTTCAGAGTGGGGAGGTGCACATGTGGGAGGAAGAAGTGATTTAAATTGACATTTTGGATCACTTTAACACTGTATTTATAAACAAGAATATTGAAGAATAGTCAAATAAAAATTCAAACCTTATCCATGCTGAATAGTGCCTGGTATTGAGGAACAACAGCATTTCGTGGCTCAGTAAGAATCCGTACAAGGGTTTTCTCATCTAGGCTGTGCAGCGGAACCACAACAGGCAAACGTCCCACAAACTCAGGAATCATGCCAAATTCAATGAGATCTCTGGCTTCCACGTGACGCAGCAAGCGATCCTTTTCTTCTATATCTTCATGTGGATCGGACTCTCCGCTTATATTCGCAAGATCAGCTGCTGCTGCAGCCCTTCTGCCTTTTCCCATATTAGATGGTGTCCCAAATCCTAGATACTACAAAACAAACATGTTACACTTACAGAACTATCATAGTTAAGTCTTCTTTATGTTACTAAATCATGTGCCACATGCATAAAAAAAATCTGGAGTGACTGATTATGTCATTACATATTAATTCAAGCTCAAGAAATTACTTATAGTAAAATTGGACACCTTGCACACCATGAATTTGTTATAACATTTAATACCTTCAGTAAGGTATCAACACATCAGACTGATTAAGAGTAAGTTTTTCTTAAAATAAAAAAAGGTTAGTAACATCCTGATAAGTTTGCAAATACCAGCAACACTAAAAAGGGCTCTTAAGAAGTGAAGCAAATGCATACAAGAATGCTTGCATGAAAAGCTACATTAATTATCATAAACAGTAATTCGGATTTCAGTCACTCCCCTGTTAGAAACAGGGTGCACATTTTGTCAGAAAGCTGCAGTCAGAACAAGTCTGTCCCCAGACATTAATACACAAAACAGCGAACTGCATGACTAGGTACTTAGGATGATGATAGCTTTTAGCACCATTTGCTCAAACTATTAGAGTATCAACAGTAAACCTTTGGATATCAGAAGAAAAAAAGCTTTTTCTCAGTTTCACACTTGGTACACTGCAAATGAAAGAATCCTATTACAACTGCTAGAACTGTTTCACATATTCTGTTTTTAAGAAACGTAGGACACGACAATAATGTAAAAAGTTTACCACTTAAGTATGGACAGCAAGTCCTCTACCAACAGCTTTCAACCTTCTTTTCCCCCCTATTTTTTTCCTATTTGCATATGCCAAAAATTTCTCTGTGGCAGTAGAGACCACTGCAAGCTACTTAAGCCTACTAACAATAGGCTTGTTCTTTGCTACCTTTCTTAGGCTTAACCTCAGGTTCCCAGATAACAGATGGAAAACTGCTGCTCTACAAACAAACTTAGTGGGTTTACAAATATAGCAAAACCTTTAGGAGTCAGTACTATGAGCAGTAATTAAGATAATCATTTCTCCATTCAAATACAGCCTGATGCACTCACTTTTTCATTTTTCCTCCTGCTGATAATTCTGTCAAGACCATTAAAAGCACCAGAAGCTACAAAGAGGATATTTGTTGTGTCAACTTGCACTGTTTCTCCACGTAGTTTACGAGAATTCTTTTCTGGAACATTTACTATTGTGCCTTCTAGTAATTTTAACAAGCCCTAAGAAGGAAAGAAGAAATAAGCAACATAAAATTCCACTGTGTAGCATCATATAAGACGACACACCATATTGTGCTTACTTTCACAGATGTATTTACATTATTTAATCCCTTATGCCTTTATAATAAGTGTATAAAGAAATCGGTTTTCCATATGAGACAAACAATCCCATTCAATGATAGACAAAAATCTTTCTTTAATGTGACTCCCGTGCACATTATGAGCTGCACTTAGTAACAAGTTGCTTCAATAGTTTTGTCAAAATGGAAAATGTTATCTATTCTTGCCTACATTATGCAACTTTCTATCTGAATGCTGCAAGGATGTTTTTCAATTAAAATGTTTCTATGAAGCAGTCTTGAGTTGCTTTTGAGTTTTGGGGGTGGGTTTTTTTGGAATGAAGAAAGTAAAGAGGAAAGATTAGGGTTTCAAAGGTTAGTAATTAAGGAACTGAAGAACTACGACTCTATACACTCTTGTGCTATTTGACATGATAGGATGATACGTAGACTTGATGGGCTGTTTGCTTACAAAGTGAAATCACTCCACAGAAGTACTTACTTGTTGAACACCTTCTCCTCCAACATCCCGTAACTGATGAATACCAGGAACGCTGCCAATCTTATCCACTTCATCCAGAAAAACAATTCCTGCAGTTACAGAAAATGGATTTAAGGAAGACTCCACTTTTTAAGAGAAGCAAGAACTTACACACAGGGAAGAACATAATTTAAGACAGCAGCAGTCTGTTCTACTTCCATGCTGTAGGTTGCAAAAATGTATGCAATCTTGTCCAACTATGGACAAGAACAAAAACTAGAAGACATGCTTAGAGCTCTTTTCAGGTTCATTATTTCTGATTTAAAGTGTTAAAATTCAGGTACATGCAACAGGACTATAAATTACAGAAGTACTGGTGGTCTCAAAGTTTAGAGCACTTAGGTGAGATTAACAGTGTCTATGAATGAACTTCAGGAAACATATTGTAAAAGTCTACCTTGCTGAGCTTTTTCTACATTGTAGTTGGCATCTTGCAGAAGTTTCGCAATGACAGATTCAATGTCTTCACCAACATAGCCAGCTTGAGTCAAGGTAGTACAATCACAGATAGCAAAAGGTACATCTAGGCATTTAGCTAGAGTCTGAGCCAGCAAGGTTTTACCTGATGAAATAAAAACTGTATGTTACAACTTCCATACATTTCTTTAGAGCACACAAAACTAAATATTTACTATATGATCATCATTACTGTCCTTAGACATTTTGAATGATGCCAGCATGTTCATATATTCATATAAGAATAATTTCCAAGGAAGCCAGTTTTCATCAACAGTGTTTTTTACATTGGCAAGCTGTATTTCTGAATTAGACTAATACGATGCATTTGAGGCAGCTTGAAATGTATATAGTGTGTTACACAATGTAAAAAACAGAATACAGGTACTTGCATAGATTAAAGATTAAATAAATCAGTAGCGCTTTGCAGACACTCAGGGTACAGTGCAAAGTCCAATTGCTCCTGCTTTGAAGTTCTGGAGAAACAGAATTAAAATGTTATTTAGTGAATGTTCTTCCAAAAAGTCTGCAAAATGCTATCACTTCAGCACAAACACTCCCACTTCTTATGAACATACAAATATAATTTCTCTTTTAACCCCCCTGCAACAGATCTGTCCCAGAGGTGAAACAACACTTTCTAACTGCAGCATCTCAGCTTGCCATCTAAAGCAGAGAAAGTTTAAATGCACTTTATTTTGGCTTAGTGAAAGTTACATCTTTTAATCAGTCAGTAAATATAGGCAATTAAAAAAAAAAAAAAAAAACACAAAAAAACCCAAACAAAGAAAACCACATGACTAGACCTCCTTCCTTTTCAAGGCCATTTAGCTCAGCTTGTTACCATGGCATGAAAGTACAAAAATCCCAGTTTGGAATTCACAGTTCAGCTTTTTATACACCAAATTGGAATAATCACAAGAGAGAAAAATCACTCATTAACAATCAATTCTAAGAAAAATCTGACACCTATAAAAACATGCAGCTGTATACCTGATCCAGTTGGTCCAAGCAGCAAAATATTACTTTTTTCAAGTTTTATGTCATCATTGGGTGAATCTAATACTTCTCCTCCCCGTTTCTCCTGAGGTATCTGCTGGTTCATTTGTTGCTGCATCGATGCTCCTAAAGCATTACCGTGTGGACTGATTCCAGCAATCTGCAATAGTTCTGAAGAGAACAATAATAGTACTGTTTGAGCACTAACAAGGTCTGCCATTACCTTAAATACATAATAAAAGCTTGGTTCTTCTGTTTTGTTCTGCAAACCTATAATTCTATCTGTACAGAAGTTTACAGATAGGACTGCAACAGAAACATGGCATAATTATTACAAAAACGAGTTCCAATCGTATTTTTGCACAAGCTTATATTTTTCATATATGAAAAGAATTTCCAGTGGCACAGTGGATTATCTAAAAATATTCCTTTACATTAAAAAACACGAGAAATTTTCAGTCCCTACAAATTAACTCATTTTAGCTGTAGTTTTTTATGTTTGGGTTTTTTTTTTAGCACAAGAGGAAATAAACCCAAACCGTTGATCTCTATGATGAAAAAGTACAGGAACCGTACATACAGTACAGTACAACTGTAATTGTAACTGGAATTGTTACATACCATAACAATTACAAAAGCAATGCACAGGTCTACTCTCAAGATTTAAAGACCTGTCTTAGTTCAGTTGTTACCGGTTTTGTTTCTACACATGGATATGAAGACTGAGCTGGATTTTCTTTTTTCAGAGCACTAGTTTTAATTGGCTTGCAGGGTACAATTCTGAAGATTAAGAAAATGGTTTGAAGAGGTGTAACTGGGCATACAAATTGATCTACACTAGTCTAAGGAAGAAGTTCAATAGCCAGGAGAGTTCCAGTGGACTGAAAATAAACATAACTGACATCAACTGGGGGGGAAAAAAAAAAAAAAAAAAAAAGGCATTCCGAGGTTCAAGGTGACAGTGCCTTTTAAGAGGACAAATACCCTGCAGAAAACAGTTGCATAACTTCCTTTACTATCTACCTCACATTATATTCTGTATGGCATTACCAAAATAATCATACCTCAGATCCAAGTAAAAAAAAAAAAAAAAAAAATTAAATTTCGCCTACTGAGAACAATTCTAAGGACAGATAATTATTTAACCAACTTCATAAAAGGTATTTTTACAATTTACCTGCTTTCCACCTAGAACTAGATAGAGT
The DNA here is from genome assembly GCF_947461875.1 of Haliaeetus albicilla. Lineage (NCBI taxonomy): Eukaryota > Metazoa > Chordata > Aves > Accipitriformes > Accipitridae > Haliaeetus > Haliaeetus albicilla. Next base: position 25,430,506 of record NC_091494.1, on the reverse strand, counting down.
CTCAAATCCTAGTCACTTTTGTTAAAAATGCACTCAATGCCATCAATTAAATTTACTTGCGGAAGAAAAGCAAGCAGGATTTTACCCAGCATTTCAAACAAGCAGTCACTAAAGACTATTCTACATTAACATCGAAAGAGTAGATATTGCAGAGGAGGACATGAGGAGAGAGTTCACTTACTTGTAAATCTGTACTCATCCTCCCGTCTTCTGATTTCTAATTCTAAGAGAGAGGATGAAAACAGTAATAAAAAGTAAGTTTATAAAAGCTTATAAATTCTCCACCTCTTGCCCTCTTCTGAATAAATCTCATCACTATATATGAATGTATTTCTAACAAGAAATCCCCACATGAATTAGTATTTATTGCTGTCAAAATTAACCCAAAACCCAACTTGCATGCTTATAAAATGACAGCAAGCTTTCTACTACTTAAAACAGTAACAGTCTATTAACTCTGATTAGATTTTCATTTTTAAACCACTTACAGAAGGGAAAAAAATGCTATAATATAACTTTGTTTTGAAAAGTCTTCCTTAAACTCTCACATTTATATCTGAGTGTTACAACATAAGATTACACATATTTCAAAATACTACCCATTATAAATGTTCACTGCCAGTCCCTCTGGGTGTGCACCATTTTATCTTCCTGTGGATGGTCAGAAACCTCTCTGTGCCAGGTACACAACTGCTCTCCTACCATTACCAGAAAAGTGCTACTAATGTTTTCCCCTCAGTTAAAATACTTCTTTACATAAATTCAAAAAAACAAAGAAGATTCTGTTTGCTTAGCATACTATTTATTGCAAAACAGAACAAAACACCTTAAAAAAAAAAAAATCAAGGTACGTTTTGAATCAGACACAGTAACTTAATCCTACTTCCAAAAATAAATTAGATCAACATAGCTACACACTTACTCAGTAGCAACAGTACTGCCAAAAGTAACTCCATCTACACCTGCTAGATATGGAACAATACTATGGTGACCAACAGATGCTGCCAACAGCAGCAAGTGAGGTTAGAAAGCTAGCTATTCATCAAATTCACTACACAAAATATTGTCTTCATGATCTACATTGTTGCTTGCAGATTAAGCAGCAGATTTACCGTTAAGCAGTAAATGAGATTAGAAAGAAAACTTTAGGAGGCTCACTTTATGAAGTTAAAGGAAAATACCTAATGACATGCGTCAGTAAAAAATGCTAACCATGTAATAACAGGAGGCCATACCCATGGCATCATAAACCCTTGATTACTTTTAAATAAATCACAGAAGTTTGCATACAGTGAACATTAAATGTAATAGAAATTCTTTTAGCTCATTCCAATTACAGAACATCTAGTGTCGAGGTAAAATCCTTCTCAGGTTTCTTACATTAGAGCCCTGAAATGGTAAGTTTTATTTGACCAGAAAAATACCAAACATAATACAAACCTCTCGGTGTTAAAGAATTCTGCTTTTCAACTTCTGCTTGTTGTCTCAGGTTAGCTGGGATATTATTGTAGATTCTCTTGTAATGATTGTACACAGCAACTGAAAGCACCTTCTTGGCAAAACACTGACCAACAACATATTTGTCGAGGTAGTTATAAATCTGAAAAATAACTCAATTTTAATAACACTTCTAAACCACCCTGCAGCAAAAAATAAAAAATAGTATATTGTGCCAAAGATGGACTTTGGTCCAAACCAACCATTACAGAACTGAGAAACAGAAACACAACATCTAAAATAAAAAACATATTCCTGTTGATAAGTTTACTTAAAAACATGGCACTTAATCATATCGTGTCTGTCGGTTCTTCCCTACTAATATTTAAATCCATTCTTATTTTCACCCAAATTTGTAAGAGGAACAGAAATTTCAAGAATATTTAATGTCTTACAAGAGGAATGACTATCCAGGAGCCACACACAGCTTCAGAAGTCATTACAGTCCACTAGGAACTGAGAAACACAATAAGCTCCCTCACTATTTGGGAAAGGGAAACCAAATAAGATGGGTCACAGCCACAAGCTAATCAGCCACAGTTCTTGCCCAGAAACAGGACAAATAAAAGGTTCTGCAGCTACAGAAGGAAGCTGCTAATGTAAGGGTGCAGAATATGAGGCCACAGCAGGAAGTAAAAGATACTACAGTTGGTGAGGGTTGAAATTAGCCTCAGGGTCACAAGTCAAAAATGAAGGTACTGGACTTCAGTCACAATACAAAGGCAGAGGAAAATAAGCCCAACTACTTTTATTGGATCTACTTGTCCCCTTTATCAGTGCTCTGCTGGGTCACATAGCTCTCAGAGGTTTAATCCTGAGCTGATTGTCTGTCTTGTTTGTTGCTCTGTCAAAGCAGACCATTACACACCTGATGCAGATTAAGAAGTAAAGCATTTCACCATGCTGTAATACAAGGAAACACTGGGGTGAAATTAAGAACCATACCTTTTTCGGTGGAGGCGGTGGCTTCTGCTGGAATGCCAATTTCACAGCTTCTGCTGCTGACTCGGGCTCTTTAATGATGCTCTTTTTTGTGTCTGCCTCTGACAGTACAACAAAAAAATGGTGACACTTTTCACACTTCACAAAACGGGTGGAAGCTGCAGAAAAAGTAAAACAAAATGGCAACAGGAATTGCTTAGACAGCACTCAATCAACTGCCCAACTGTCATACACAGGACAAGCACCTGTAAGACAGCATAGCCACCTCTGTGTTTACACAACACTTCCCCTTTGTTCACCTTAGAAGCTTTAAAAGCAATTAGTGGACTATGAAATTTGACACAGAGGAAATGCAATTTGCCCAAAAAGTCTCAACGCAGGGTAGCAACCAAACAAGGGATTAAAAAGCAAAAATCTATTTCATACTTATTCAGTAGTACTACACTCAGAAGAGGAAATTTGGCATCTCAGAGTGATGCAAAACTAACGAGGGCTTCTAACTATGCAGGAATTGTTCCTAACTCTCAAACTAGCAGGCAAAAAAAAAAAAAAAAAAAAAAAAGGTCATTTGGGACAGACTACTCTAAAGTGTGGGGAAGCAATCTACAATATCAAGGATATCAAAGATATATCAAGTGGAACAACACTATGGAGCATGTTCAAGTCACCTAAGCCCAGGACACAGAGCACAGAGGGGTCACACAAAGGCCTCCTCCCAACAAGAGGCAGCGGTGGTATGCAACAGATGATCAGGACTTTGATGTTTTGCAAGATCTTTTGCTTATTTATTTTTACTGTCAAGAGTAGAACAAATTTCTTTCAAATTCCAAAAGCCAAACCCTCCTACTGCTGACTTTGTGAACTATGTCTCAAGAAATCATGTTATCTGCAAAGACTGGTTTCAAAAGCCTGAAAACTAGAACTTGCACTACTTTTTTTTTTCTCCTTTGGAAAAGCAAAGTTGAAATAATCGAAAATAGACAGTAGAGAAGAATAAATTCATAATTCAAAATAGATCTTTTCTGACCATACTACTATGCTATTAAATGCAAATCATGTGCAACAGGACTGATTTAAAGTAAATATATTAGTAAATGTATTAAATTAAAAGCAAAGTAAATGTAGCAAAACAACCACATGAAAAACTTCAATGTCAAAACTTCTGAAATCATAAGAAGTTTTTAGAAAATGGCTTGAACACTGTAGTACCACCTGATTTTAGTAACAGCCTCTAGCAACAAACAAACTGCTTATTTATAACTTGTTGTTGCCTCCCATAGAGCTGGCATCAGCAAAAGAGGAGTAGGTGGGTTTTTATTTTAATATTAAACACACGTTATGACTGGGTAAGTATGACCAGCAGATTATTTTAAGAATGTAGCACATAATACTGTGACCATCACAGCTTTATTAACTCTAGTCCAAAGAAAAATTTGTGTAACAGCTGGAAAGTTCTCCTGGCAACAGTCCAAATTACTGTTATCTGCCTGATGGGAATGCAATGGAGAACCACTTGCCTGCACCCCTCTTACATAATTGTTATTTACCAACAATACTGTAGGGCAAAACCCTCAAACTTTCTCCCAATGCCCACTCAAAACACCTCTGATATTCTTAATGACTACAGTGTCATGAGGCTGTTGCCCTTCCTTATGCAATGCTAATAGTCGGCTTTATTAGGATGGAAGAGCCACGAGAATACTTGCCCCCTTTATAGATCCATGGGAATAGTTAAAAAAAAATAGAAAATAAAGAGCAGGCTATTAAGAATACTATTGTGCATCTTTAAAACATTATTCAGTGAAAAAATTATCGTGCAGAGTAAGCTTTTATCAATTGCTTCAAGCAGCACAGAGGAAAGTTATTAGAGATCTTCCTCATTTCAGCAAGACCAATAGGGTCCATAGTTACAGAGAAACTTTGATGTATGGGGTGCCTTGAGGAGGAGACTCAGTTACCAAAACACAGCTGTGAAACTGGCCAGTTTCTATCATCTACACAGCAATCTGGAAAAAAGTATCAATACAAGTTTTAACAGAACAAAAAATTTTGAGAAGTTTGCTCTAAAATACAGGGATACCAAGTTTAAGCACCACTATCTCCCTAAAACTGAGCATTCAAAATTGCAAACAACTTTGCTATTCTTAAATACTGGCATGGTTTTATATGTTCTTTTAGCAAACACAAAAGCACAGAGGCAAAGAGCCTTCATGTCAAATTACCTCACTGTCATTAAAATGTCTGCAAATATTTACAGTGTGGTAAAATGTAAGTCAAGTGTTGTTTTTGATTCAGGCAACATTACCACAGAGGCTGCATTTGCAAAGAGATTTCTAAAGTCCGTAAGAGCTGACCTTGCCAAAGAGAAAGGTCAGGTTTTTACAATACATACAGGAAGCCAAAACCACCGCAGGATTAATCTTAAAAATATTTGTAGGGTTGAGATAATGAGCTACTGTTAAACCGCTGTAAGGTAAAAAGACATCAAGAGAAAGAGAACAGGGAAGCTTCTTGCCTATTAAGTATGTACAGTAGCAGGAAGTCTTGCTTTGGAGGATGAGAGCTAACCTGATGGCAGCAGGTGGAGACAGTAAAAGCAGTGCCTAGATAAGGCTTCTTATGTCAATCAGCTTTATAGCTATTGGATTTCACTCTACATCTGAGGCTTACATCTTATTTCACTGATCACAAACCTCTCCTTACAGATTCTCACAACGCAAAACAATACAGGAAGTGCTGAGAAAGTGTGTCAAAGCAAAATTCCTTTTGGTTTGCATCATATTCTTCCTTAACAGTTAATTACTGGAAAACCACTGCCAAGCATATCCTTGTGCAGGATTTCCGGATACAAAGAGAAGCCCCCTTAAAAAATAACTCCACTGGACAACCAGCTTTTTTTTTTCTTATTAGTTTTTGTTTTCTTTTTTAAAATAATTTTTAAGATAATTAGCTCTTCCATTTTCCAGCTGCTTTATATCCTACAGTTTGGCTTGGAAGCAGTGTGCTCAAACTGACAGACTAAAACAGAAAGACACAGGTCCAGAGAAAACTTGACCACAACTCACAGGAATTTCTGAGAAATTAGAGCAATTACAATCATTGGTTTAATTTTTTTTTAAGTTACCAGTTAACAGAAAACTGACAGCTGTTCTCAAGATCAACAAAAAGGTCTGCTCTACTCCATTATCTGGTGACACTGTACTTAGTTTAAACTAGTAACAGACTTCATTTAAAGGCTGTAAAATCCTAAAGCCTCAGAGTAGAACATGCAAGGATAAGAAAAGTAGATACATTCAATTATTCACAAGACGACTTCCTCATGTTTTGACTTTCAAGCTTCTAACAAATCTGTCCAGCTGCAACACTAATTTTACAAGTACAAAGTGGGTTTCCAGTCGCAAGCTGTTTACAGTACCTGTGCCATTCTGATGCTGCAATTCAAGTGCGGTATCACTACTTGTGAATTTGAGATTGCATATACCAGACATTTTCTCCCATAACGTTAGTATGAATGAATTCTCTTCCTATGAAAGTTTTCAAGCATGCTTAAAGATTCCTAGAGACACTGACACTATACTAAATCACATCTCTGTCTTCCAGGGATACACAGTGATTGTTCTATTCTGGGGCAATGCTTGAATGGTATTTCCAGATAAAACCACAAACTCCAGTAACAAGGGGAGTGCAAACACCAGTGACGTGAGTGCTTCAAAATGTCTCTGTCTACTCATAAATCATCTCATAAGAATATAAATGAGGTTAAAACTCCTTCCACTGTTTTCAACCACACCTAGTCCATGGAGAGGCCAACATATTGAACATCACACAGGTTGTATTTCTAGTTCCATCAACTAGTGCCAGATTTTACAGAAAACCTTGTTGCCTATAGTTTCGAACAACAACAAAAAAAAGCTTAATATTTCTGGGAAAAAACAGTAGCTGAGGACTGATCCTTTTATCTAACATAAATACTGTTATTATAGAATTGTCTTGTGATTCATGATGTTTGATCATTTTTATTAAGTATTATTTTATATGAGTAGCAGCAAATAATAGCACATCTGCTCACTATCTTCACCAACTGCAATATTAACAACTGTTGAACAAGTTTCAGCTGACCTTGTCTTAAGCTTCTCAGTGCACACATCTGATTATGACTTGATACTTCCTCCCTGAGCCCTAACAATGGGTATTTGCTTTCTAATAACTATTTTCTAGGCTGGTCTCATTAGCACTGAAATAAGGATAAACATCTTCAAGTCTGATAGAGCCTAAAGCATAACTGGCATTAATTTGGACCGTACTTCAAAAAAAGTAGCTATTTCTGCTGGACACCAGGCATCTGACACATTTTGGATTTTCTATTTGGACTTTCCAGCCTCCTATTTGGAATGTATTATGGATCTGACTTCACCACAGAAGACCATTCTAGTAAGCCATCTGTCATATACTAACTCCTCAGCTGGATAAGCACTTTGGTTACACTACATGCAGGATTAAAGTTTTATTATTTAGTAAACAAAGGACAAACATTACAAACATACACATATATAAGTATATATTTATATAATGGACAGAAAGAATCATCAGTAGTTAAATGGTATTGTTTATGTGAGCATCTCTTCCACTGCATAAAAAGTAACAAACTATTTTAAAACTGCGTATTCACAGTTGCGGTCCAAATTCCACCGCCATATTCAGCTCCACCACACATCATAGGAAATGACACAAATGTATCCAGAGAAACAATACATGCTTATGCCAACGTGGCCAAACTAAGCATAAGAAAATTTTTGACATTGCATAATTAGGTAGGCTAAAACTTAGCTATCAGGCCTACGTTAGATCACAAATATAGTCACTTCAGTGTCTATTTAAAAAAGAAAGTATTCATTAAAACTTACACACAAAGGTCTCCACGTGTGTGCACAAGTCACCACACTTCGGGCAGCGCAGCTGGTTCCCTCCTTTCCCAGAGCTTCCAGAGCTTGTCTTTTTACCACCCCCCTCACCGACAGACTTCTAAAAAAGATTTCCAGACAATTAGCCCCAAACAATGGAGCTGTTACATTAGGCATTTAGCAGCGTGTTTATGGAATCCAGTAATGCGAATATTGCAATAGCTGAATGACAAAATAACTATTGTCAGGATTTTTTAAAGGCTTTGAAAACTTAGAACAACACAACATTTGGAAGTGTACACACATCTGCATTTCCCACGTCTACCAATTTTGGATGCCCATGGAAGATGCATCCCATATCCACATTAGAACTGCTTGACTGGCACTAGAACAATAACAAGCTAAACTGCATCAAGAATGTTTTAATAGTATATTTCAATGTAATTTATTCTAACACCAAAGAAGAAAACAAATCATACTTATAGAGTAATTTCATTATCGCAACTGTGTTGATTCTAAGGGTTTCTGAAGCCACAACTCTTCTCACGTCCTTGACAGATGTAGCTATGCTGGCACATGGCTGTAGGGTAGATATGGCCTATAAAACAAGCATCTCAGAAATTGCTTGGAAATATTTTATCTTTTACTTCTAAGGCAGAGTTCCCTGATGGAGACCTACTTGTCTTTCTCCATGTTACCTTGCTTAGTGGTGTTCAAGGTTAACATTTTTTAAAACTCTATCCATTCTATGCCTTCATACTTTGATTAATAATAAAAGCTATTATATTTTAGGAAACAGCAAAGATCTCTCTTCCCTTTTCCAAGGCAGTTCCCCATTTTTTTAAAACCTTGCTTGCCTACTCATTTCTCCTCACAACCCTTCTCAAGAAAAAGACTATTAAAATTCTTTTATCTTCCTTCTTTATTTTTTAAAAAAGTTTAATCTGAATCTTCAGAACACACCTGTGTCATCTGTACAGTACCTCAGATGTTACAACATGCCATACTAAGGCAAAGTTATTGCCTGTGAACTCTCAAAATCTTATTTGCTGACTAAAGAGCAGTTTTATTCTCAGGTAATCATTTAACTGAAGAAGCTGTTTATTAACTATAATTATAGAGAAAGACTAGGATGAAAATAGATTACAATTTACTGACAAGAATAAAGCTTAGTCTCCTCACAGACTTGTCTTGCTTAATACAACTACCAAAATAGTGCTGAAAACAAAAACACTTTAAAATGTACTCCCTTTAAAAAGCCTACTTGGACATAGCAGGCTTTTGAAGGAGAATAGTTCTGACTACTACTCTTTCCTGAGATCCTGAAACCTGTTGTGGATTTATAACATTCTACAAAGTTTTCAAGTGTCCCTTTATGCTAGGCAAAAAGATTTATAAAACTGGGAAAAACATTATAGGATGTTTATAAGGTTTGTCTGCTAATATATTCACAATACAATTTTTTTCTTCTTCACTGTCAGTTGTAGCAATTTGAAGGATCAGAAATGTGAAGAGTTAGCAAAAATTTCAAGAAGATTCTAATTTTAAGTAAGGAAAAAAAATACTAAAAATGTTTAAGAAATATTTTATATAAACTTTTGAAAAACCTAATGCGTGGAGGTTACCTTGCTTCCATCTCCAGAACCCTCCTTGTTTGCACCGTCCTTTGAAGCAAAATAGGCTGGTGTTTCCGAAAAGTTTCTAAGAGGAATCCGTCTTAGGGAACAAGTTTCAAAAGTCCCAAGTTTTCCTAAAACAGGGATGCGTGTACGACCACAAGTAATACCTAAAAAAAATTAAAACATGAAAATTAAACATTAAAAATACTCTAGTTCTAATCCCAGTGCCACCAAATGCCAGAATTTATTTACATTGAATGGAGCTCAAAGGTTTCAGCAACAGAACATCCAAATTCCAGTTATCCAAAATAAATTCTCTTCACCACCTTATGTTCATCTCATTAAAAACTGCCTGGATCATCCAAAAATGACCCAAAAGTAACTCCAGGTCCTCTAGCGTCAGATAATTGAGAGTCCCATTGTGTCATGAAATAAGGAACATCCCAGTTATGAAACTGATGCTCAGAATGATAAATACAATCAACATCCAGCGCTTATTGTGAAATATTTCAACCCCTGAAGTAAAAGAGAGACCTTTGAAGCATCTCCTTATTGCACAAAAATTACCAAAGAAGTGTCTCAAACTCACAGACTGCACATCTGGATTTGGCTTTCACTTGTGATCTCTACTCAAAACTGGTTTCCAGGAATTTGAGGTACTGCTTGACAAAAAAAGTTGTCCTGAGGAAAACTGAAAGGTAGTGTCATATTTGGCATGTGCTGACAGACAGGCACAAGTCAATTCAGCATAATCTTAACTTTGTTGAAATAGCTTACTGCCAACGTGAAAAAAAACCTCATTGAGAAACTAAACAGCCTTTTCCTCCTCTTGCAACAGCGGGTAGGATTACATTTCATGGCTAGGTATGATGTGAATCAACATATGTCGTGCTTGTGATTGCAACATCTCTCAACATAGGCAAGAGCCTGGAATACATATCTCACTTCTCTCACATTGAAAGTGGCAAATTTCTCACTTGCTCTCTGGTTTTGATAAGAGCTCTGTGACTTGCCAACAGAAGAGCTATATAGCAACAATAACAATTAAAAACTTGCTGACAATATATGGGTTTACTGTTGGAAAGATGAGAGAATCCTATACTAAACTCCAAAAACTCTTCTGAAAAAAGAATTAAAACCATAAGAATGGCAAGAGGAGTACAATTCATTTGCTTTGAAAGAGATAACAATGACAACTAATATCTGGAATCTTAGTTGAAAGACGACATTTAAGAAGAAAAGCATTATGGATAAGCCTAAATTTACCAGGAAAACTCTCACAGGCTTCTGCAAAGTCACAACCAAGAAGACAGTGTCAAATGAGATTTGAAGTTGTTTTATTAACTTACATCTGCTTAAGATTCCTGAACTTGAAGATCATTTGCAGTTATTTTTAACGTGATTAAAAATGTAATCTTTTAGAAATCTGTAATAGCATTACTTCTGTCTGTAAACGTGAGGGAGGAATAACGATCAATGTGCTCACCAATTTTAAATTCCTCTGCTGAGTGCCACTGCAACACAGCAAGACACCTTAGATTACATAGGATAAACTATGAAAATAGCCCCGTAAACTTAAAAATGCTGGCTCACTTTCACAAGCAGTTGCGTTCTTTCAATTGAATCTGCAGAGAACTCTGAAGACTATGTGCGCCAAGTGCACTTGTCAGCAGAGAATAAGCTGTGGTGAGCATTTACAATGCAATAGCTGTTCGGCATTAATTCCCTGTCTTGGGGGCTTATTCTTCATAGCTGGTTCCTTTAACGAGATTTGTTTTACCACTTCTAAAGGCAATTGAGAAAAGACCCCTTAACAAAATAAAAAACCCATCTCACCTCCCCTGAACAAAACTCAAAGTTACACAACCTTCCTGCAATACAGGAAGATTTGGCCTGGGGAGAAAGGATGAAGCACTAATACATTTTACTTCTCAACTCAAGCATTTTACCACTAAGCACTGCACATGGACTAAAGATCACTGATTTTAATTCAGAGCACACCTGTGAGACAGAAAATGCACTGAAAACTGCATTGGATGAAGTATGACACCATACACAGTGTCAAGTATTGAGCTGGTTAAGTGCCACGTTACGGAGTATGCCCGTCTATTGATCAGAAATGCAGTAGCTGTGGGGCATTTAACGGGACACTGGCAGCAGATCTAGGCTAGCCAGCAGCATTACACCCACATTGTAACGCTTTTGTTGCTGTTAAATTCACTCTCACGAAAGTCTTAGCTGGCCAGCCTTTTGGGAACATTAAACTCACACTGCTATATGTGCTGAACTCTAAAGGGTGTAGATAGGCTAAACTAGAAACAAAAGAAAATAATATCCTATTACTGCTACATCAGCTTGTGGCTAAATAGGAAAAGCCTTGTCCCTGCACTTATCATGAGGTCTGAGTGATACTTTTTTTGACAAAATATCATTGTACAATTAAAGAATGAAGCAGTAGAAGTTATCACAACTATTTTCTTGCATAAATAAGCCCAGAGGCAGATTTTTGGGAGAAATCAACATTCCAGCCCAATGCCTAGCAACTTCCACTGAATGATCCAGATACTGATAAATGTTCAAATATGCAACAGCTGGCTAGCACAGCAGTATTTACTCACACACACAACTAGCAGTCAGAGCTTGGGTGGTTTTTTCAAACAGTAAACTTAAAAGACATGTACCTAACATAAGAATGTTGGTAGCAGCAATGGCATCTATCCAGGGAGTTCAGATTAGTGTGTTAAGACATAATGGGAGGCTCCTTTACACCTTATTAACCTTTAACTGATACTCGAGGAAAGAAATACAGACTTTTGGGCCAAGCTTCAAATATCTTGGAAGAATCTATTGCCCAAGGAAGTGACAGGGAGACTGTGACAAGACAATTCTCCTCTGTCACACACAACACTTGATCAACTAGACTTATCCATGCACCCTGAATACTCTCAAGTTTGTACCAACCAGCAATAATAGCAAACAAAGTACCTGGCAGAAGACATAATCCATTACAACAACAAAAATGCACCAAAATAAGATTTTTTTTTTTAAGAACTTTCATGGAAAGCTGATATGCAAATAATCTTATTACTCTGTATCTGTGTTTTAGTCTCATTTATTCTTTTACACATCACTTTTAAACCTTAGTTCTGACAAAACAATTTTTTTTTTAAAAAAAGATAATCCTAAAGTTAATTCAGAATGTTACTTGCTTTAAAGTTTATTGCTTCAGTGGGTTTACACAAGGCCAGACAGGCTGAAGTTGAAAGTACTGGTTTAAGCCTTTCAGCACATGTGACATCAAGAGATGTAAACGTAAAGCCAACTGCAATGAGTTAACTCACCTCTCAAAGGTAATAAATCATCTCAGGCTATTGCTGAGGGTACAATCATTCAAAACCCTGTCGCAAATGTGGCAGCAGTAGAGATTTGCAGCACAATTTGGGAGTGGTCTGCCTTTCACTAAAAACAGCACGCAGTATGTCAACTCTCACTACCCACAAGAGCACCATGAAAAGGGCAAAAGTAGCAAAAAAGTAACAGCCTCCCTCCCCTTCGACTTCCAGTAAGTGGTTTGCACAGTCTCACCCTTCTACCAAGTTGGAAATAATTACTTTTTTCTAACCGAGCCCAAGTCTTTATGAGAAATATTTCAAGTTTCGGTTGTAAAAAAGGCAGGCTTTTAATCAGTCAGCTAATTAGGCTCATTAACTAGCACTACAGGGTAACGCACACTGGACGACTGCTGCTGAAAATCACTTCTGTTGAAATAAACTCCGTTCTCGCATTACATCTCCCGAAGGTATATCAATGCGGGCTAATTGTCCAGAAATTCACACCATGTAATACTGCCCTTAATCCTGACGCGCCACCGGCCGTCCCCTCACACCACCCAGGGTGACACTAGCGAAAGATTAATGAGGGGGAGGGGGGGAGAAAAGAAAAGGGCCGAGGCAGCCACCCGCGGCCTAACCGAAGCCCTTATCGCGGCGCTGCAGCACGGAACTCCCCGGGCCGGCTCGTCTCGCTGCCGCCGGAGCGCGGCTGCTCCCCGCCGACACCGCTCCGGCACTGACCCGGCGGGCCCCGCTCCCCAGAATCAATCACCGGCAGCGGCGCGGCTGGAGGGGCGCGGAGCGGTGACAGCCGCGCGGCGGCCGCAGGGAACGAACGCCGTTTCCCCTCAGGGAGGCGGCGGGGGAGCGGAAGGGGCCGCGGCGCTCCAGGCCCCGTGAGGGCCCCGTGAGGGCCCCGTGAGGGCCCCGGGACGGAGGGGCCCAGCCCCCCGCCCCGGGGCCGGGCGACGGCGAGAGGAGGACGGCGGTTACCTCTCCGCGCGGAGGGCAGCGTAGAGCCCAGGAGGCGGGCGGCGGCGGCGCAGCTGTGGCAGGCGGACATGGTGCGGACGCGGGCCCGGCCCGCTCCCCCCCCGCCGCCGACTAGGCCTCGCTGGCGGCGGTGCTGCGCGCCCCACCCGCGCCGTAAACACCCCCTCCCCCGCCCGGCGCCGCCTCAGTGACGGTAGCGCGCTGCCGCCCGCCTGGCGTCACCCCGCACACCCCGCGGACTACCGCTCCCAGCGGGCAGCGCGCGGGCGCCTCGCTCGCCGCAGTCCCGGCGTCCGCGCGGGGCCTCGTGGGAGATGTAGTCCTAGCGGTGCAGGGAGGTCGCCGGGCCCGCCGCGTTGCATCATGGGAAATGTAGTCGGGACGACGGGGAGACCCCTGCACCCTCCCCTGTACACACGGTATTTCAGGCGATTCCCGCCTTTTAGTTCTCCTTCCTAAATACAACAGGAGAAAAATATTTCCTTTGCATCCCAGAAATAGTTTTCTGAAAAGCCTTTCGTGAAAAATCAACCTGAAACAGCAGCTGAAAACTTGAGGCAAAATGAAGCAACTTTGGGACAGAGGTGAAAATGACACCTTGCGTCACAGGGTGATCTTCAGCTAGGGCACAACATTATGCGTGTATATATATATAACCTAATCAAGTGCAACCTTTAGACGTATCTCATGGAGAACGCACCTACAACCGACAGGTATCTATCGGCCCGTTTCTTTCAACTCGCCTCCAACTCCTACTTGTTACATACGAATTAAACAAAGCTAATTGATCCCAACGGTTGTTCAGAGGAACGACTGGGAGACAGGAATACGCCACGGGCCTCCTCCTCATCCACCCTGAGCTGCCCTACAGCAAACGCCATTAGGGCACGTCGCCAGCAGCTGCATACAGCAGGAACACTGAAATTTCTGCCAAGCTCTGGATGGATTTTAACTTTTGTAAAAATACAGGTTTAACACCACCACCGACAGCCAGGCACCTGCCAATCTGATTTTAATCTGCATTAAATCCACCACGTTTCCTTCCGGGAGCTTTTTGAGGGAGTTAGGCAGGAATAGCAGGTTAGGCTCAGGGACATACTGACATGCATCAGTAGAAGTGGTTTGTAACTCACTTTTTAGCATAGCCTTGAATTCAGCTTTTTAAAAAATAAATTTAGTTGGAATAGACCCAGCTGATGAAAAGATCCAGATTTTGTATCAGACGAACAAGCACTGCACAACACCCCGATGAAGAGAGCTGGATAAAACCTACTATATTAAAAGTAAGACGCCGACTTGAACACATGCCGTTTCACTCACCAGGGCTTTCACTGAAATCACTCGGGATTTCTCTACATATATAAAAAAAATGGCGCGCCTTCCCGCTGGATGGCAGTGGCAGGTCACAGTGACAACTGAGCCAAGCGGAGCGGCGGCAGAGAGCGGAATAAAACACAACCAGGGAGTTGCCGCGCCTTTTTTTCTAGGTTAAAACCCGATTCTGTGAAGAACCGGCCGAGCAGCGAAACAACAGCAGCAACCGGTTCCTCGGACGCTCCCGCCGCAAGGACGCTAATGCCGGCCGCGGCCCCTCACAGCCTACCGACCAATCACCGCCCCGTCGCGCGGGCACGTGACTTCTACCTCAGTAGCGATGGCGCCGGAACCGCTTACTTCCGCCTCGGTAGCAATGGCGGCCGCCCCGCTTTCCGCCCCGCCCGTGCTCCTCCCCCCCGTCACGTGGCCGGCGCGGAAGCAGCACCCGGAAGTAGCGGCCGGCGGCGGGTGCCCCCGCTTGGGTGCACCGGGGGAGGAGGAGAAGGAGAGCGAGAGCGGCGGTCCTGCATCCCCGCCGTCCCCGGGCCCTGCCCAGCCGGTAAGGGCCGAGCAGCGAAGGGGGAAGGTGGGGGGGTCGTCGCTGTGGAGACAGGCCTGCCCCTCTCCTCAGGGCCCCGGACCGGGGAGGGGGCTCAGTGGGGCCGGGTGGGCCCTGAGAACACTGGGAGGTGGGTCTCTCAGGCGCCGGGACAGCATTACCCCTGGACGAGGCTGTGCCTGAGGGGTCGGGGGGCTATGAGGGGCTGTCGGGCCGGAGGTGGGTGGGGGGGTTATCACGACCCCTGAGGCGCCCCGGGCTGGGGGGGGGGGTTGGGACTCAGCCCCACGAGAACCCCAAAGCCCAGCCCTGCTCTGGGGGTTCATCTTCCTGGGGGGGCTCTCAGGGGAAGGGGCCGCCTCAGCCTGTGCTGCGAGGGGGAGAGCCCAGGCTGGGAGTGTTGAGCAGGGTTTTGCCCCCTTCTCCCTGCAAAGCTGGGGCAGCCGGCTGTGGTTGGGGAGGGGGGATGGAGCAGGGGCTGGGGTCGGTGGTAACAGCGCTGGGGAAGAGGGGAAGGCGCGTGCTGCTGTGGCCCAATTGTCTGTAACTCTTTTTCTCTATTGCTTGCATTTGGCATTCGTAAAGCACCGGTAGCCCTGGGGACTCCCCTGCATCTCCGGGTGTTTGCCTGCAGCCCACATCAGCTCATCTCTGCTGGTGTTGCTGATTCAGGTCTCTTGGCCCGTGGGAGTGGGCACTGCATGGCCAGCATAGTGGGAGAGAGGCTGCGCAGCGGCCCTGGCTCACACAGACACAGCACGGGGGAAAGGAGCAAGTTGCCACTTGTCTAATCTACTTCGACAGGGGTTTCCTCTCTAGGGGCAGGATCAAAGTCTTTCTAAATCAATAATGAATGGAGCATGTCACTAGTGTAGCGGGGATAACTCACAAGGACAATATTATCAAGTGTTCTGAACACATCCATAGGTGATTCTTCCTTTAGAGGAATTGTTTTTAAGAGGTTAGAGTTCTTCAGGTTGTTTGGTTTTACTAAAAATGAAACTTGGGTCTTTAGAGGCTGAGTCATGAACAGCATTGGGTTCTTTGTGATTTGAGTTGCCTTTGGTGCCTGGTTCCCTGTTTTGAGTTCATGGTTCAGCTTTTCTATGGCTGGAAGAGCACATAGTTGTTGTTGACGAGAATATTTGTGTGTGCGAATTTAATTCTGCATTTCCGTGCCAAGGAAAAAGCATATTTCAGTAATAGGGCATCAACTTCAGCAAAAACTTCTATAATCAAAGAAAACCTGTTTACTCGAGCTTTAAAAGTGGGGCAGTCTTTAGGAGTAGTGGTCACAGATGCACTTTTACAAGAAAGGAGCTGGGGAAAATCCGTTCAGGCCTTGGTGGCCAACGGTTTGCTTCCACAAGTGGTAACAGGTGAACTGGGAAGCTCAAAATTTAGGTTTCAGATGAACTTTTAACTTGCTGTGGTGCGAGCTGAGGTACGCTGACAGGACGAAGTTAATCTGCATCATACTATTTCCTTACTTAGTCTAGTGATAGACAGCTTTGTGCTTCCAAGTGATGTGCCAGCCCACAAAAATTAGCTTAACAGTGCTGAAAGACTGAGGTGGCAGAAGAAGAGAGGTGATCACAGCAGGAAGAGATTGCTGACCCTTTATGGCAACCAGAATTATTAGCAGAAAGTCTTCCTTTCCTGTGCCTCTGTGTCTGTGCGGTGCCCAGCGTAGTGAGGCCCTGACCATGACTTGTCTGTCTTGAACCTGCTGTAATATAATACTCAAAGAGAACATGTTGGTTTAAGGCATTTGCTGTAATTTGTTTCTGCCATAATTTTGTCACACCATCATTTGGTGAATAGCTTTTTGAAAACTAGTTGTGTGGTTATGGAAAGGAATTGGTAGTCTGAACTACTGTTTGCTTTCTCTAATGACCAGCTGTCCCCCTTAGTCCCATAATGCATCTTTGTGCCTGCTCTGCTTTGCAGGTTGTTGGAATAGATGCTTTTTACCTCCGCTGTAATTTTACCTGCTGCCAGATTAAGACCTGCCAGACTTGCCAAAGAGCGGAATAGTTGATGCAAGCACCAAAACAAAGCTGCACAAAATTGAAACAATGGCCACGCAGCTGAATTTCCTACCTCAAACCCTTGTTGGACATGAGCGGTGTATCACCTGCTCTGCGGAAGATGTGTGTTGCCTTGCAATTTAGAAAGTACTTTCCCTTTTAAAATTCATGTTTTCTGTACTTGGAAAATGGCAAATGAAGACTGAAAGATGAGGAATTGTAAATAACTGTTAATCCAGCTGTAACCTAATAAGCTAGTTAAGCCTGTACACCGGCATCTTTCCTGCAGGGAGAAATGGAGTGACTCGCAGGACATACCAAGGTCTTAATTTATGAAGAATTAAGAAACAAAACCTATTGATTTATACTTGGCAACTGTTAAGTAACGAGCAAAAGTTGCTTTGTTTTATTATGCTCAGTGCTGTGTGTGAATGCATGAAAATAATCTCCTGAGGCAGTTGGCTTTCAGGGTAAAGCTATTGAGTCTGCAAGCTTCAGAACTGCTTGATACCATCTGCTGTATAAATGGAAGATAATGGTCTCTTGCTGCTTTAAAAAAAGTTAAATCTAGAAGTTACCTAAGTGTTTATTACTAATTAATGGAGTATTAGTAGACACTCATTATGTATGCTAGGACATTCTGACTTCAGACTGAATTAGTGGCATTCCTGTGTGGACCCAGCTCTGAATCAATTTGTTCTGTATTAATTGGTGTGCTTCAAAGGTATCTTTGTTGGTAACTCCTGACAAGTCAGCTTCTGTGTGGATAGAATTAAAACTTCAGGGCTCTTCTATAAATTAAGCCTGGGATCAGCTGATGTTCCCAATGTGCTTTAGGACTCCTTTGGGTCAGTTATACTGAGGTGGAAGAATGTGGTCTGAATGCTTAAGCAGTAGGTTCATGAAATAATGTAAGTCTATTGTCTGAACTGTGGAGTGAATTGTATGAATATTTATTAGATATAAATTTGGAGTGCTTTATAAATTAAAAACAAACTGAAAATGTGCTTTAGCTTTTTACGCCACTTACAGCCTGCAACACAGTTGTCTTTACAACTGTTACACAGGAATGCTCTTACAAAAGCATCATTTCATAATAAGGCTGGTACAGTAAGGCAGTCAGATAACTGCCTCTTGGGAGAGTAATTAAATGGTTTGTGATGAAAACTGAGAAAAAGTAAACTTGGCGTGAATCAGAGGTAGTACAATCAACTGATAAGAGCAAACTCACCCTGCAAATGCTTTATGTGTAGGGCACAGTTTTGAGTGCTGCCTGAGGTAACACTGTTGTCTTGATTTCTAACTTTGTCTCTCTTTTTTTTTCAGGCTGACCTAAACTGTGTTTTTTCTAAACATCATGGGAGAGATTAAAGTCTCTCCTGACTATAACTGGTTCAGAAGCACAGTTCCTCTTAAAAAGGTATGTACAGCTGTAATTGACTTGTGGGTGAAATGTCTCCTCTTGCTTTGTAGTGGGGGAGACTAAGCTGTCTGGTTAATGCAGAACAGTTGTGGCTGTGCTAGTGACCTGGCTTATCTCCTGAACTGTTGTCCCACGAGTGTGTGAAAGCATGCTCTTAATCTTCACATGCTTCTTGGAGGTCGTTTCTGCATGTGGTGGTGGGGAGCAGAGGCTTGCAGCTGTGAGCCACGGCAGCAGTGCCTGGCATCCTGATGCCAGCCATGCCTGAGGAGGAGACTCTGAGAAGATAGCGTGTGCTGGGGACCATGAGCATGGCTTGTCATGGAGCTGCCTGTGTGTACTGCAGCCATGCTGCCAGAGCCACCTCCACAGTTCCTACCCATCATCCTCAGGCCACAGCGGAGTGTCTGAAGGCAACTTCTCGGCAGTTGGGCTGCATGCGGGGTTCCTGAGAGTGGAAAGATGCCTTAATCATGATGGAGAAAAACAAATGGTTTCTTCTACTGCGTGTCCTTTAGATGTCTTCTGCTTAACCACACTGTCTAACCACTTTCTCCTCTCACTTGGATTTCTCTACTTCCTTTCACTGAGCCACAAGACAGTGTTTGAGGTGTGCAGTGCTCCAACTTCTGCTCTCTCTGTGCTGAGTGGCAGAGGGCATGGAGTGCAGTACTAGTATGTAGCTCCTGACCTGGGCTAGCTCTCACGTGTACCTGTGCAGATAAGGCTTGCTGAGGCTGTGGTTACAGACTAACCTGCAGCAGCAGCCCAGGTTCCTGCCAGACTGAAGGATAGTCTTGCCTTTAGACCCCAGTCTGCTGCTCCTGCAGGCTCAGTCGCTAGTGTAACCATACAAGTCGAGCAGAGTCAGTGACCTGTCTAGCTTAGGGGTGTTTTATAGTTTGTTTTGGGACTAAGCTGACTTCCAGCTGGTTCAGTTCCCTAATCTGGATGGCTGTGTGGGCTGTGGGAACTCGGGGATGGTGCTGGCAGCAGAGGCAAGAGCAGCATTGCGTCTTTCAACAGCAGGCTGGTTGCAGCTGGGCCACACAAAAGGGACTGTATCCCCAAACCTAAGGAGCAACACTTAAATGTGTCTAGCATTATTTCCACTGAGTGGCGTGTAGCTTTCTCTAAGGGCTGTAGGATTTTCCATTCAGGATTTCTCATTCATTTTTGCCGGTTTGTGTCTTCTGTAAATAAGAAAGATCTATTGCTGTTGACTATGCATGCTCTGTCTAGGCTCTGGCTGTCCAGCTTCTTTCTGTTTCTGGCCAGTACCAGATCTGCTGAGTCTGTTTGTGCCATGCTGTTGCCTCCAAGCAATGCCTCACCAGGCCAGCAAAGCCGGAAGGCAGTATTTCAGTGGAAAGACATGTGGGTGCTCTGAGGTGCTGCTTTATGGGGTGCAGTACGGTAAATGAAAGGAGCTGGAGGTTGTGGTTACAACGGAATGCGTTGCTGCTGCTGTGAGGGCTGTGTGATGCTGCAGCTTCCTGCCGGGGCCACTGCCTTCAGCTGCTGCTGACTACTCAGGATTTCATAAATGAGGACATGTGTAAGCTGAAGCTGTTGTTGACCTGGTGACCTTCAGACTAGGGAGTACCTTACCCTCTTGAGTGATTCAGTTTACTCAAAAGTAAAGTGATGCCACAGTGATGAATGTGAGGTATGAAGAAGGTAGAAATAAACAAACTAATTCTGTTTCTGGAGGGAGAAGGAGAGGGGAAAAAAAAAGCACAATTTGAAGATGTAATTAATCTTTGAAGCAGTCTTTAGGAATACATTTGCTTGCATTATCCCCCCAAAAGTACAGGCAAAGCACATGCAATACAGAGGAAGGAATCACCAACCATCATTACTGCTGGTGAGCACGTTATTGCTGTCAGATCAACTTAAGGAAGCAGAGCCAGAGCAGTTTGTTTGAAAACAGGCTGAGATGTTCCTCCTGACAGGAGCAGGAAGTGCACAGCTTCATTGCTGTTCCTGCTCTTGTCAGATATAGGAAGTACAGCACAGAAAAGAACATTTGTAAACTAAGTCTTCAGCCTTGCTTCTGAGCCGCCATTTGCATACACTGCTTGCTGTCTTAGATAAGTCCTTCCTAGAAGTCTTCAGTGGGGGACACCCTGGCTCTGCTAAACTCGAGGGGAGAAGTTCTGCCCCTTGTTTCAGTGCAGTGCAGATTTTACCCTTTATGTAAACTGTAGGCATCTTGATTGATTGATCAGAACAAGAAAAGGCTGGTGACCTACCAATCAGCAGTTAACCATGCTGCTGTCTGCCTAAGCAGCGCTTAGCCTTGTTTGGGAGCTGGAGTTAAACTACCCGGTGTGTGGCTAGAAATCAAATAGAACAATTGTCTAAACCCATTGATTCATTGTCTGGGCTTGAGGAAAGAAACGTTATCTCTGAGCCTCAGCTCTCTTGATGTGAACTAACTTTGGTTTTGTGATTTCAAGGAGTATGGTTTGGCTTTGGAAATTTTTCTAAAGGTAAACTTTGTAGTAGCCACTGACAGCCACCCTGAAGGGATCCAACATTACTGATGGAATAAGAGCTGATAACAGCAAGGCCTGGAGCTCTGGAGTTGTGTGCAAAGGGTTGTTTTGGGGGGCTGGGAGGGCTTTTATACAAGGCTTATTTTTAAATCGTTTCAGTGGTCTGAAAGCTCTGGTATGCAATCTTTCTTTTATTTTTGTAGAGACTTTACAAACAGCAGCATCATGTGATTTCTCACATGCTCCCAGAGCCTGAAATACTGGCTTTATTACAAGCAGATTTGTTAGTCAAGCAAATCTGATTTGTGATACACTATTCTTCTCTGATTCCCTGAGAAGCTTAACTGCTGTGATGGGAAAGTGAATTGTGCTTGTATATTGCTGTTCAAAAAGCTATAAAATCTTGATACAGAGGAGATGAATTCCCACTGGGTGACGCAGACTTTCTCCAGAGGTTTGTGCTTGTTGATCTGGTATGAGCTGCACGCTTTTGCTGGGTTGTGGAGCATTGAAAGAGCATCCTAAATATACAAAACAGTTTGCTGGTAGAACAGGCCCTGTAAAAACAAGTCAGGCTCAGCACTGCTAGAAAAGAAGACCTTTACCTAATCCTTATACTTTTAAAGATACTAATTGTGCTAGGACTTCCAGCTTCTGCCCTGAGATGGGCACTGTATGAGGAACTACTCATTAAGGATAGCAGCTTGCGTGTGAATAATCTGCTTCAGGCAGCTGTGTGTCGTAGGCACTCCAGATGTTCCCGAGATGCTGCCAGATGATGGAAGCATTTTTCTTTCCAGGTCAGCTTTGCAGTGCTGCTTTGGGACTTGTGTACGCCTCTGTTTCTGGCAGCCAGCTATAACTGTTTCAGATCAATAATTTGTGGTGTTAGCTGCTTAATTCTATAGGCTTGATGTTACAGGTCTGGACACATGCTTTTGTCCAGTGAATGCAAACATCAATGCTTGTTTAAAAAGCTGCCCCTGGGGGCAGTGCTGGCTCTTCCAGCCTACAGCTATTGCTCTCATACCTTAAACTGACCTCCTGGGTCTCTCCTGGACCATGGCACGGTGGCTTATTTCCCAAGGTGCGGTATTCATTATCCAGCTTGTGTCAGGACACACAAAGCATTTGGTCTGACAATGCATGGCTGTGGCTTTTTCCCGCAGTGTTCACACAAACATTGTAATTCCGGTTAGTAAACAGCCTTAGAGAAGAAAGCTATTGTGAAGAAGAGTAAAAGATGGTCTTGTTCAAAGGAGTCTTGAGTATTATAATATTTACTAGATGACAGAAGTTTTGTATAAGCAATCCTGGAAGCTGGCTGAAGAACGTCATTTGCCTTGTGTGTTTCTTCTCCCTCCTGTGCCTCTCTCTTTCCAGATAATAGTAGATGATGATGACAGTAAAGTCTGGTCGCTGTATGATGCAGGACCTAGGAGTATTCGGTGCCCACTCATATTTCTTCCTCCTGTAAGTGGAACTGCAGATGTGTTTTTCCAGCAAATTTTGGCACTGACTGGATGGGGCTACAGAGTTATTGCTGTGAGTATTCTCAGTTGTGTCAAAGTTAATGTACTTGTGCTTGTTGCTCTAATCAGAGGTTGGATAATGAAGATGAACTTCTTAGTGTTGACTAAGGAGAATCCACAAAAAAACTGATTCTAAGTTGTATTCCAGAGTATGCAGCGTGCAGATCCAGGCTAAAAATCTGCTGTACATTTATGGCAGTGTTTAACCAGAGCCTTGTGCATACACATTATTGACTTCTCAGTCTGTTTTCTCCCTTGTGTGCCTTGGACACCAGTCATCTTTGCCTCCAGCTGGATCTTTGTTAGCCATGAGGCAAGTGTTTGGGTTAGTTCAGGGTTTCTGTGTTTGCCTTAGGGATGGTGCATAATCTGGTTCTTAGCCTGCCTAACTGCAAATGCTAAGTCACTCCTTAAAATCCTAACAGCATGCTGGTTTGTGGCTTTTCAGCTCCTGAATCGAACTGAAACGATTGATTTGTGTAACCATAGTTCTGCTGAACAGTATGGCTTTAGGAGTACTGCTGTTTTTCTAGCAGCAGTTAATGATTTCTGTACCTGCCAACTTGATGTGCTATGGAATCACTGAAGAATCATTCCAGCCTCTCCACCCCCCAATTACAGAATGAAGCAACACTGCACCTTCCCCAACAAACTTGCTCTGCAGTGATTTCAGTTGTGTATTTTTGTGCAAGCAAGGGGGAGGTGTTCACATTCTCTAGCTGTAGGGACCTTGCTGAGGAGCGTGAGCCTCGTGATACAGAAAAGGCAGGTTGCTGTCTTGAAACCTTTAATGTGAGAATTGGTATGACTTTGAAGCCAACAGATGATGGGTACTGATCAGAGACCAGCTATTTCTGACTTTTTAGTTGCAGTATCCGGTGTACTGGGATCACCTTGAGTTCTGTGATGGATTCAGAAAGCTGTTAGACCACCTTCAGCTGGATAAAGTGAGTGCTCTGAGATGGGGAAATGGACATACAGTTGCAATAAAAACCTGATGTTTGAAAGAGTCTCAATTAAGAGCAAGTGTATAAAATAATGGCACAAAAACGTAGCCTATAAATAAAGAGGCTGTGTTGCAATTTTACATTTGAAACTAGTTTATTTTTGGAGGTGAATACCCTTGAAAATTGTCATACTTGGCCTAAATTCAACTGCTGTTCTAGTCCTATTAAATTGTATTGGTTAACTTCAGTTTTTCATGAGATCCTGTGGAAGTTATCCTTCCTAACTCACGTAGTACAGAACACCACAATAAAGTATCTTGGATTGGAATAGCTATTGAAGACAAAGGGAAATGTTTGATTTTTTTTTTTCCTTAAGCTTGATAAGCACACGGAAATTTGAACTGTGATCTGGAAACACTTCTTTCTTTCAGTATTTATCACATTTATATTGCACATAAAACCAGAAGCTGAATAGAAGAGTGATTCTTTTTTTTAAAAAAAAAGGGGGGGTATGATAGAGTAAAACTGGAATGACTTATTTTTGTAATGAAATGTTGTGCTTAGAGGTCATTTATTTCACAAATGTAACATGATCTGGTTTTTTTTTCCTTGAATTAGGTTCACCTTTTTGGAGCTTCTCTGGGAGGCTTTCTGGCTCAAAAATTTGCTGAATACACACACAAATCTCCCAGAGTTCAATCTCTGATCCTATGTAATTCCTTTAGTGACACTTCTATCTTCAATCAGACATGGACAGCAAACAGGTAAGGAAGACTGAGACAAGCAATCAGATTCGTAGCATTAATTTTTTTGCAATGAAATGTCATGCTGATCTGGTCAGACATATGTCTAAGCTGTTTCCAGCCTGGGTGAGGGAGGTGCAGGATGGAATAATTGTGACTCTTAAATCCACACCATGAGGAAAATGGAAATTTTCACAACTGGGAGTGTGGAATTTGACAGACGAGTCATTCCGTGATCCTCTGTGGATGCGTGGTTGGATTTAAGAACTCTGCCTGTTTCTAGCTAAACTGTTTAGAGTAAGAGAACTGTTATTCACCACGTTTAAAATACACTCTTGCGATATAAGACTAACAGCTTCCCAGAGCATTTCAAGCGCCTAGCTGCAAGGTTTTCCATCTCTCTGCTCTTGAAGCTTCTTCAGGATTTCATTTGGAGTTAAAGCACAGTGCAAGGAAAAGGAGTGCTTACAACAAAGCATCTTAATGTTGGAGTCCTGGGTGCTTGAAGATTGTTACATCTTCTTTCTGTTTTAGCTTTTGGCTGATGCCTGCTTTTATGCTGAAAAAAATTGTCCTTGGGAATTTTGCATCTGGTCCTCTAGATCCTGAAATGGCTGATGGGATTGATTTCATGGTGGACAGGGTAGGTGGCTGTGTACTCTAATGGCTGTGATGTCGATCTCTGTAGAAGATTTACTTAGCAGGAGGTTGTAGATATTTCTGCCGTTTTCTTCATTTACTTGCCCAGAAGGGAAGAGTAAGGAATGGATCCTTAGGTGTTGACTCTCACAGCCCCAGCAATTTAACTGATGCTGTGACAGTCTGCCTTACAGTTCTTTTGTTTATATAGATCCTAAGAGAGGAAGTTAAGAAATTGAGATGGAAGAGGAGAAAGTGCTGGGATCTGTCTGTAGGCCATGCTCTGGAGGCAGAAGCACTAATGGAACATGTTTTAAGCATTTGTCTCATGCAGAGAGATACTAAGTTGGAACTATAATCTTCATCTGAAGTGCAGTCATGTTTCTCTTTAAAACTAACTTCTCTTTGGCTGTATTGTTAATATTGCATTAAGTTCCTGCAGTGAAGTATGTTGTTAATCAGTGTTTCTCTCTACTGAAAGCTGGAGAGTCTGGGCCAGAGTGAGCTCGCTTCAAGACTTACCCTCAACTGCCAGAACTCCTATGTAGAACCTCATAAAATTCGAGACATCCCTGTAACCATTATGGATGTAAGTTAATCTCAACATAATCCTTTTCTTTAAATGCCATTTCCTCCCCTTGGCAGGTGGGGCCTGGATATTCTGTTAGCAACGCAATAAATATTTGCAGCATCTAACTTCATACTTAGATAAGCCATCTACTGGCCAGGCAACACTGTGACTCTTCTGTGTTGAATTATGGATACTCTGCAGTAACACAGCCCTATGTTTACGTATCACAATGTTAGCTTTCTAGCTGTTGATGCCTAATGTGTTTGCTTGTTTTCTGTTTCATTAATGCTGTTCCACAGAGAAGCTGAGAATTGCTTCTTGGAGCAGCATATATCCAGTCTGATTTAATAAGCAATATCTGATTAGATTCAGAACTAATTGCTGTGACTTGTTATGTAGGTGTTTGACCAAAGCGCACTTTCAACTGAAGCAAAAGAAGAAATGTATAAGCTTTATCCTAATGCCAGAAGAGCTCATCTCAAAACAGGAGGCAACTTCCCATATCTCTGCAGGAGTGCTGAGGTCAACCTATATATTCAAGTGAGTCTCTGCATTCAAACCCAATCTGCTAACACATATAGCTGGAACAGCAGTAGGAAACTCCTTTTCTGTGCTTGCTCCTAACTTGCCTGTGCTGTTTGCTCTGGTTCCCAGATCACTGATACAGAAGGGCAGGGCTGGGAGCAGCCATGTTCATGGATGGTTGGCTTTGGGGTCTTGGCTATTCCCCATTTCCTCTGTCTTTTCTCTGAACTCCTGTACTCCAGAGACGTGATTTGGCCCTCACAAAAATTACTCCAAAGGAATGTTTCTCTTTTACCAAAACCTTATGCTTCTACACCTGTCTCAGTGTTGTTTTCCATGTCTGACAGATCCATTTACTGCAGTTCCATGGTACCCGGTATGCGGCCATTGATCCCTCCATGGTCAGTGCAGAAGAGCTGGAAGTCCAGAAGATCAGTCTTCACACCAGCAATGAGCAAGAAGAGCAATAGGTTTTGGGGTGTCGGCGAAAATGAGGAATCGGTTTGGTGGTCTTCCTGTGTACAATCAACTGTTCCCACTCTGCCTTTTTCCTTGCGTTAGCCGATTATCACTGTGTGATTCCAACAGGATCAATAGTTAGTGAACTACCCGTGGACAGTAACCTCCAGCAGTGTAATGGGATAGAGCTGTTTAATTTCCAGTCTTTGAATTCAACGAAGCATC